>NW_023603184.1:81554133-82154133 GCF_014898055.3 Talpa occidentalis | reverse complement strand
ATATCCCTATTTTCTAGCACATGCAAAAATAAATTCCATATGAACTCCAAAAAAATTGTGAAGGTAAAGCAATTAAACTCACTTTCTCATTCAACATTAAGTCTGTTGAGACTAGTACAAGATTTTGCTTTTCTTAACAAATCACTTCTGGTCTTTTCATCGTTCTGCCTAGTATCTAATTAATTAATTTTTACTGTGTGCCAAGCACTGTGTTGCGATTTTTACACAGATTAATTACCACAATAACCTTGGGGATTAGTTATTTAATTCTTCATTACACAGAAGAGTAATTGTAGACAAATATAGGTTAATGAAATTACTATTTCATTTATCTATTTCTATTTGCTGTTAAATGCTTTAAAATAGAATTTTTGCAACAAAAACAGAAATGCTGAATCCTAAACCTGATTCCTTTCTCTCTGTGAGACAGTTTAAGAGATTATTAAAAAATAATCTATTTTTAAATCAAATTTTATTGATTTGCCATGTTTATAACCATGTAATTTTAGAAATACCACCTCATACCTCACCATGTGCACATGCTTCACTCACCCTCTACCAGAATTCTCATACCAATATCCCATGATATTACCCCCTCTCTCCTGCACTCTAGTAATCATTCACAGTGATTAAGTTATTTCAGATGAGTTTTGACATTTTGTTTTCATTTTGCACAAATGAGTGAAACCATCTAGTAATTGTCTTTCACTTTCTGGTATCTTTCACTTTGCATAATTACCTCAAGATCCATCCACTTAAACCTTATTTTCTTCACCTGAAAGAAAAAAAAAAATAAGGTGCCGCATTGGTATTACATGTAGAGACTGTATAGATCAAATGTGTTAAGTGGATATGAAAGAGCTTTATGAACTACCAAGTATCATTCAAAATGTGCTAGCAATAGAAGACTAGTCCAAGGGAGACGACAGTAGAGTTTGGTGGATACCAAGATTTAAGTAGAAATCAGCTTCATATCGCATCTCCACCTGTTTCTAGCAATATGATCTTGGCAAATAACTTATGTCTTAACACATTTCCTATAAACATTAGGGATAATATCTTGCTGTTTATATATGAGCTATTATATGTGCCAGATACTCTTGTATTTTACAATTATTAACTCATTTAATTGCCATGATAACCAGATGGATACGGTTTCTGACCCTCACTTTTAAATGACAAATGTGAAGCATGGGAAGGGCCTATTCAAGGGTATACAACTAATAAGTGAGCCAGGATTTGACCCAGAGAATCAGACTACTACTGATTTTACAGATTTATTGTGGAAATTAAAAAGTGACATGTGGAAATAATAGTATAGAACACAGTGTAAACATTCAACAAAGGCAAACTATTACTATTATTTTAACAAAGTAAAAATTTATTCCTCAGAATGGATAGAGAGGAATACTAAATCCATGGAGAAATGCAGCATGAAAACTAGACCTGAGAAAATTTGAAAAAAAAAAAAAAAAAGCTTAAATATTTGGTGATGAAAAGGGGATACTTAGGATGAGGGAAAAGTGTAGACATAAAAAACAGAATAAATAGCAAGAATGATATAACTGGGAAACAGGAACTATCTGCCTTAGTGATCATGTAGGAATAGTGGGTGTCTAGTGGGCTGAGTAAATATTCATCCTGGAGGTTGTTAAGGATTGGTAACTTGTTGCCATGGTGACTTTAAGCTCTCTTAAAAGTATGTCCTCATAAAGGTGCTGAAATTAGCTTATCTTTGCATTTGTATGTGCCACAGAGAAGTTACATGACTTCAGAAAGTGCTGATAAATAAAAGTTAATACATCGTCAACCAACACAATCCTCAGATCCTCACGTGTAACTTTATAGATTGACTCTTGAATGAAATGGAGCAATCTGTCACTTGACTTTTCTATGACATTCAAGATACTGAAGTTTGTAAGGAAAGATTGATTTAGACACAAGTTTAATGGAATTAAAAATGTGTGATTAATGACATCTGTTTTTAAAGCATGATAGCTGAAGTAAAATTAATTAATGCTTTATATAAATTACACATTATACTGTATTTTGCTTGAAAAGCTGGTAAATCAAAGTTTTCTGAACAGTTTTGTTGTCACACCTAGTGGGTATTAGATCATATAATTGTGTGACCTTTATTTTCATTTCACTATTCTGTCCTGAATTTACAGCATTTTTTAAATATCATGATTCTGCTTTCAGTCCTGTAAATTATCTGAGAATCCAGGTAATATCCAATTATTAGTTATTTTATAAAAAAGAGAAGCCTATGATGGTTTGGTTTCTAAGGCTCTTGGTATGCAGTTAACTAGGATGTATTCCATTTTTATCTTTTTGTTTAAAATATGTTAAAAAGGAAATGCTAAAAAATAAAAAGGAAAATGTTAAGGATGTATTTGTCTGGTAAATGCTGCTGTACTATATGCATAGTGTACATGCACACATCCCACAGGCATTCATACACTTAATTTCAAATCCAGGAACTATCCGGTATATAATCTGAATCAAAGGAAGTTATATCCTCATTTTATGACTGCAGTTCTAACTTTCCAATTCCTATATATACAAGTATATAAGTATATTAAGTCTATTAGCATTTAGACATACTGAGAAAACCTAGAAGGTTATAGAATTAATTCAGCTTGAATAGTTTGACTGTTTTATATCCATGGTCTTTTATACACTGAGGATTTCAATTTGGTTTTATCCCTGCAGCAACCAGCAAGAAATGTCAACAAATCCTTTCACTGTAGTTGCTGTTTACTGCTCAAAATACTGTGTTTAGAGAGCCTGGGGCTATCTACAGGGGTTTATGTAATCTGGCATGACCATTCAAAGAAGATATTTGAATTGTAGACATGTACTTTCAATAAGATTAAAATATATCAGATTCTTTAGTACCTCAAAGCAATACACTTTTATGTAATGTGTATATGAGTCTTTTTATTTAACAACAACCACTAAATTATACAACTTTGGACTTTTCCGCATAATAGTCAATTTAATTGAACAAACTGTTTTTGTATAATATTAGAGATTAAAAACAGTCCGCAAAGTGGTTGGTTAACAGCAAGCTGTGAATATTACTTTAAGCAGGAGTTCCTTCTCCTTATAATACATTCTCCAATAGAGTTTATTATTTATAAGTCACAGAGAACAAAGCTACTGCCTATAAGTTTTCTGATAACTAAATCAGGTAGTTTGAACTAAGCATATACTAATAATTGTGGTCCACAATGGACACTGAAGTGAAGTAAAAGCTCTTCATTTGCTTTGAATAAGTAGATAAGGGATCAAATAAACAGAAAATGAGGGAATGACAAGGAATATATGAAAATCTCATAGCAGGAAGATTTTGAAAACTGTGAAGGCCTTTATTTCTCTTTTTCCCAAATGCTGGACCTAAACTACAGTAGGCTGGTGATGACATAACTGAATGTTTCACCCCTAGATGAAAAAATCTTATTTTAATTAATTTAAAATACATTATTTCAATGCCTTTAAATGATTTTAAGTCTCAACATCAGTATATTTTCTCAACTGGAGAGTTACAACATTGTTATGTGTTCTGATTTAATACCATTTCCTTTTTAATGGAATGCCACCCCTAAAAAATATAAACATACTAAAATTATACATGATATGTATATTTTTAATGTGAATGAGGAGGACTTATCTGTTCAAATATCCAATGACTTGTCATGATTAAAGGATGCCCCTGAAAGGATGCAAGATGCATTGTCTCTTGCCAACTACTGTTCTTTCATATTTATGTAAATTTCTTTTTTTTTTCCCTACCATGATGACTGTACAACCTCGCAATGCCAATCAATTTACCTCCTTTCATGGGGCCTCCCCAGTGGTGCAGGCGATTGAGTGCAGCACTGTGAAGCTGTGCACAGCCTGTGCAGCGCGACTTCGATTCCTGGCAGGCCAGGGAGATACCCACATGGTGTGGAAGACTGCTCCTGTCTCGTTTGCTGCTCCCTTCAGCAGTGTGTTTCTGTCAATCTGCCTGTTATGCCCCCCGCTCTGTCTCTGGTGAATTCTCTCACCCTCCCATGCCTCTGGCTTGTACCCCAGGTCTTGCATAAATAAATAAAACAAATCTTAAAAAAATTACCTTCTCTTTCAGGATAATGTTGAGGAATAATGTAATAACAGCCTCAGTGAATCACCATTCCCTGTACTCATACACCTTTGCAATATGACCTCCCTCTAATTCCTCCAAGAGCTAGAGTCTGTTTCTTCACCTCTGGAATAAAGGCTGACCTTGTAAAGTGCTTTAACTAGTTGAATGCAACACAGTAATCTTGAGTGAATTCAGAAGCATATGCCTAAAAAGTTCTTGAAATTTCCACCACTGCCCTTTTGGAACCCTGGGAACAGCAGCCTCTGAAGAAGCACTTCTACCACATGATGAGGACCATGTGGAGAAGAAGCGTGAAGCCCCAACAATAGCACCAACTGCTGTTAACCAATACTCCATCTGAAAGCAGCTTCATCAGAGGAACTCAGGAGAGGAATAACCCAGAATGTGCAGAATCATGAGAATTAATAAAAGAATGTTTTAAGCCATTATAATTTTTGAAGCAAGCATAAATAATCATATAAAATAAGAGAAAATTGATATATGATACACTCTACATGGTTTCTTTGAATACAGTATCACTAGGCCTTTACTACTTTTTTTTTAGAACAATTGTGACTCTTCTGTATCAAGTAATACTGCTTTGTGCTATTCATATATGTTGAGAAATTTCTTCTATATCTCAGACAGAATATAGGCTGCTTTAATACAGACTGACATTTTAGAGAGAGGGTCACTAAATGATACTTAGTGTCCTTGAAGACTTAAACTGTCCAGATTAAGTAGACCTGGTTGGTTTTGAATCTTTGCTCCCTATTCATCTTGTTCATATGCAGTTAGATGTCAGAATATAAGGAAGGGGAGGTGGGATGTTCATGAAAATATTTGTCTCCATTTTATTCAGAATACATTTATTGGTCATATGTAGTTTTAAAGAAAATTGTTAAAATTTCTTCAAGATATATAAGCTTAAAATGTTTTTACATTTAAGAAATCTGTCATTTACAACTATGCTTGGTAAACTATGGGCAGATGGCTGGCTGCCTATTTTTGTAAAATAAAGTTTTTCTGGCACATAACCATACCTTCATTTATGTATTGTCTGTGTTGATTTTGCACAATGGCAGAGTTAAGTATTAAGTAGCTGGCTAAACTAAAGTTTGCAAGGAGTGAAATATTTACTATCTGTCCCTTTAAGAAAAGTTTACTGAGACATGTTTTAGGATAAAAAAAATATAACTATATTCAGAGAAGAAATATAAAATGTGAATGCTGGAAGAGAGTCAAAAATGAAATTTTTACAGATACAAAGTAGAATATAGTCATTTTTTACTGGAATATTAAGTAGAGGATGCAAGAGGAAAAGTTTGATATAGCCAGTTATATGAAGGTAATTTAGAAATAAATAATTTGAGGGTGAGAAGTTTGACAGCAGAAAAGACAACATGGAGGTGAAAATGAAGAGAACAAAGAATGTAGTTAAGAGTTGTGGAGGAGTTTGGGATGTTATAATGAGTTTGAAAAATAAGATGTAAGAGAATTATAGAACAGCATGGTTGACATAGGCTACTGCACAAAGTTATATTCATTTACTGGGGCTGCTTAAAATAGTAAAAATACATTGTTCACAGACTTGGAGGCCTTAAATCTGAAATTAAGTTTTTGACAAGACTATATTCTCTTAAAGGTCTGGGAAAAAACTCTTCCTTTTCTATAATAGCTTCTGCTGTTTGCTGGAATCCGGGCATTCCTTGGCTGGTAGATGCTTTACCCCAGTCACGTGGCCTTATTCTCGCTGTGTTTCTTCATATCATCTTGCAGCTGTATGTATGTATCTATCACCAAATTTACCCCGTTTGTAAGAACACCAGGCAGATTAAGGATCACCTTAATGACTTCATTTTTAACTTAATTATCTACATAAGATTTTATTTTCAAATTCCGAGATACTGTTTGAGTTAGGACTTCAACATTTTGTTTTAAGGGGTACAATTCAACCCAAGCAGATATGGACCGGAAAATTAGGAGGAGCCAGGGAATGCAGAAATTAGATTGTCATTGATGAACTTTGAAGAAATGATTTCATTTATAGTGGTGAGATTACTAGGATACATGGTGTACTTGAATAGATACTAGAAGTTGTTAGGATAGACCGATTCTTGGAGAAATTCTTAATGATAAAATGGATCAAAGAAGGGTAGTTTGAGATCATAATGCTGTGCTAACATTCATTTAGGTGAGAAAGGTGCTAATGAAGAAGAGAAGGAAGAAACATAATAGAATAAAGTAATATGGCAAGTTTATATTTGTTTTTTTAAAGATGTATTTATGAATACAGAAACTGGGGTAGAGCCCAGAGTTGCAGAGGGGTGAGAGGATTCACCAGAGACGTAGTGGGAAAAAGTACCGGCAGACTGACTGAAATACACTGCTGAGGGGAGCAGCGGGCAGGACAGGAGAGATCTGCTGCACCATGTGGGTAGCTCGCTGGCCAGCCTGAGTTCAAACTTGTGCTGCAGGGACTGCAGATAGCTTCACAGTGCCGTGCTGTGCTTAACCCCTTGAACCACAAGGGGGGCCCCAAGTCTTATATTTAATAAGAATATAGCAATCAAATTATAGGTGGAGAGAGGAAACTTGTTCAGAAGGTAGGGGATGTTTTCTCTCAAGGAATAGGAAGGAAAGGAGGGACCCATTATAGTTTCAAAGATATTTCATATCGGATTCAGAATTTTTTGAGAAAGTTGAATTCTTCACATCATATCTTATAATACAACAGAAAGGGTTATCGAATTTAAGGCTAGAGAAAAATTTGGAAATAGCCTCCTTATAATTTTGTTTTGGCAACAATGTTAGATCAATAATTTATCTCTATCTCCAAAGATATATGCCATCAACAAAATGTACTAAGTAGAGATTTTGAAGCTAAGATTTGTAATGAATCTTATTAACTTAGTTACATGATTTTTCCACTAATACTCAGCAACCCCAGAGGTAGAACAGAGATAGCAGATTGTGGAGGTTGTGACCCGGAGATTAGCAAAAAAATATTTGAGATGGTAGAAATTCTTTAGTATAAATGTAATATTTTTGACATTGATGCCAGTTTGTTTGAAAGTCAGAGGAAATAATAAAAAAAAATGGGCATGCAGATAAGAAAACAGGAAACATTTAGAATTTGTGATGAGAACCAAGCCCACATTTTGTAGCACTGAATGAGGTGGGTAGATTTTAAAGTCTGGCATCTTAGAGAAAGGTTATATATGATGAGAAATGTGTGGCTAGATTGGTACACTGTCAAAGTCAATATTTTTTTAATATAATTTATATATATTTTACATCATTGTTTATTTTTTAAGGATTTATTTGTTTATGCATACCAGAACTGGGGTGCAGGCCAGGGATGTGGGGGTGAGAGGATCCACCAGAGACAGAGCGGGGATCAGAACAGGCAGACCGACCGAAGATAATGCTGAGGCGAGCAGCGGGTGAGACAGGAGAGGTCTGCTGCGCCATGTGGGTTGCTCCCTGACCTGGGATCAAACTAGAGCTGCAGTGGCTAAAAATAGCTTCATAATCCTGACATTTAACACATTGCACCACCAGGGATGCCCCTGTGTAACTTTGCTTCTATGGCATGTTGGTCATACTGAACTCAAAGTAAATATTAATGGGAAATTTATTTTTTTTCTCCACACAAAATTTTAAACAGAATATATCAAATCTGTCTTTAGAGAGTATCTCAGATACTAGAACTTTCTTATCATTTTTTATTCTTAGAATAATTTTGCTTTGAGTTCTTAAAATGGTCATAGCAGTTTAAATTAAAATCTCAATTTCACATTCAGTTAAAATCTTTCCCCTTTTTATTCATTTATGAATTATCTGTGTCTAATTAAAAAATGAGTACCTAATAAACACTGTATCCAATAAAAATCTGTATCTAATAAATAAAATCAGTGAGCCAGACAGTGAAGAGGACCTGGTCTATTATTTCACTGCTAGTCTCTCCAGACACTTGCCTTCCCACCTCCACCTTTGCTCTCCCTATTGTTGGAGCAGGAAGTAGGGAGGAAATACTACAGAAGAAGGTATAAATGTTTGTCTCTCATAGGTACTCTTGTGTCTTTCTGTTGATTCACATTTTCTGTCTTTAAGCATCTGGATTATGGCAGCTATTTGAAGCCTAGAGTCATGCACAGTATTTGGGGAGACTCTGCCTGAAGTCTCTTTGTAGCCCTGCTGTAAGCTCATGCTCATTCCCTGTCAGACCACTCTCTTGGATGGTGTCCATTAAAGTGCCTTATGTCTGTACTTTCTGCAATTGTATACACAACCCACAGGAAACTCATCCACCCTTGTCACACCAAATTTTGAGAAGCAGTTTGCCTAACTTCTGACACTTTCTTTCTCACCCTTTGAACCCTTTGAAGAGGCAGTCCGGCCAGCTTTCTGTTTCTGGACATGGATAGCAGCATGGATAGCAGAGACCCTTCCCTATGTTACTTCTTGCTCCTAACATTTTTTTTTTTTTAATCTTGAACTCTCTCACTTTATTCCATCTACATGATAGTGCAAAATGGACTCTCACTAGCCTCTTGCTAAGTAATGGGGTGTGTTCATCTTCTAAGAACCTTTACCAATATGAGATTCTCTTGGGGTGTTTATCTCTTAGCTTGTATGAGTGCAGAAGACACTGCAGCTACTTCTCCCAAAAAGAGAACAGTTAATGAAGCATTTTTTTTTCTAGAAATTACTTTCAAACATTTTTAAATTTCAAGTTTTCCTTTATATTGCCTTGTATAGGTCTTCGTAACCTAACCGCTGGTTTTGATCATTTTGGTTATTGTTAAATCGCTTTATTAGCACTCTTCAGAGATTTGGGGTACATCACATGTATTGTTCACAGTTTTGGAATTTTTGCCTCAAAACAGTTCTGATTTTTTCCTGCCAATTAATTTAGTGTGATATTTTTGTTACATTTAGGGCTGAATTTAAACATTGAGAGCTGCAACCTATGTTCTAAATAGCAAAATAAATTTGCCATCGCTTTTCCTACGATTATGGATGAGGATCGGAACTACTCACAACATTTACATAAACCATTTTAGTAATTGGCTGAAGATTGAGATTTCTATTGGTTAGTACTGTTCTTTTAATTCAAGTTGGCATACTGTCACATATATATTCTTAGTATTCATTAAATACTTCTTGAGTGTGAGTTTATGCCTCTTCCATATTTTGGGACTTTGAGAGTAAAAGAGGGCTTAGATGGTTGGCATTCACTTCATGATGATGAAATGTGAAGCTTGATCTGCAGAACTTCTCAGTGAGTATTTAAGTCCTCTCTTTGTTTCTAGAATACTTAAAAAATATTTAAATAACACTGTGTGTCAGGCACTGTCCTAAATGTTGTATAATTTTCTTACGTGTATGAGAGAAGTATGCTTATCATTTCCATCTTATGGAATGTAAACTGAAGCATAAGTTTCTTTTATTTGCCTAAAGTGACACCAGACTAAGAGGTAAAGTTGTGGTTTGAACAGGAGTAGTCAGACTCTAAGATACATGTTTTTACTACTATGCAATGCATCCATTTACTTTGAAGGGATTTAAATTAAAATAAGAAACTTGCAAAATGTTCATTGATACATGAATTAGAAAAGTAGAGGTCATGAAGTGAGTGAACATGAATGGGGAAATTATTACACTGAAGAGTTAAGCACTAAATTTAGCTCTAAGTTTTTTAACAGGCAAGTCATAAAAGAAAATAAGATGAATTAGATAGCTCTGAAAGTCTTATCAAGGGAACTTAGAATTTATCTAGATGAGGAAACTATTTTTAACGTTCAATAAGAAGAAGTTTAGGCTCTTTTCATAAAACATGTGCTCCATAATTTTTTTTGTGGATTATGTAGAAATTATATTTCTTTTCTATCTTACAGTTGGAAATAAACCAAAAATAATGATGAAAACACTAAAAGCTTGTGAAGGAAATTCAAAAGCAAACTAATGTTTATTAACATACCTGGATAGCTTTACTTTTGCTTAATTAATGATAGACTATATACAGAAGAGTTATTTTCATAAATTTTACTCGTTTTCTTTTTCTTCTCACCTAATTTTCTAAAAGAATTTTTTATTTATTATTTTTTATATATATTACATCATTCTTCCTTTTTTGTACATGTATGCTTTCTCCTTTCAGGTGTCATCCCTGTATAATTCCCACCACCAATTCACCTGTACACCATCACCATCGTCCCTTGTGCACCACCCTCCTCTGTTTCGATCCCTCTTCCTCCCCTGAAGAATGTCTCTGATTTATAGTTGCCTGTTAATTTGTTTTTTTTTTTAATTTATTATAATTACTCTTTTCCTGATCCCTTATTTGGTGACCCTACATTCCTCTTATAAGTGAAACCATCCGATACTTTTCTTTTTCTTTCTGGCTTATTTCACTGAACATAATCTCCTCTAGCTCCATACATGTTGCTGTAAGTGGCATGAGTTTATCTTTTTTTGATTGCTGAGTAAAATAATTTAAAAAAATCCTCTTCAAAATTTTTAATTGGCATCTTATTTTAAAACATGAGTTTAAATACTTGAAGAGACTTATTTTCTGATATAATTATCAATATTTAAAATAAAACTGTTGTGTCCTTATTTAAATGTATCCTGTAGAATCTAGTTACTGTAGTAATTTCATATGCATCCAAATCAATGTGAAGGTATCTAAGCAAATTCTTCCTAGTGAGTGAGTAGGAAAAAACTCCTTCTTCCTGCTACGTGTTTCTCCTTTATTCTCACACTACTACCACAATCACAATATTTCTGACATTGGTAAGGTGGAATTTTTCTGACACCAGGTTATCATTTGTGATTCTTCTGGGCACCTTATGATTTAATTTCATCCTGACACTAACCAGTGGTACTTCAGATCCGAAGTTTAGTCCCACAAGACTACACAAGTGTTAAGTTCGATGTTCCCATGAAAATTCCTTTTGCATTCAATTATATGCAGAAACTACTCATAGATCTCAAGGAAACACTTAATTTTTCCAGTTTATTATAAAATTGAGGATATATTTGCAGATACAGATAAACAACTGATAAGATACATAAAGCAAAGTTGTAAGGTTCCTATATCCAGGAGCTACTGACCTCACAGATTGGAGGTGCACCAGTCTCCCAGCATATAGATGTGTTGAACAACCTAAAAGCTCTCAGACTCCTGTGCATTGTGGAATGTTATGTAGGCTTTATCCCTTGTCATCATCAACCATTAATTCAATATCAGTCTCCTCTCTGGAAAATGGGAAGACTAATGAAATATTCTGTGCCTCTCGTTATGGCTTGGTATTCCAGTAGCCAGTCCTGATCCAAGAGACTGTCGAGAGTCATATCATTAGAATAAGAGTTACTCTATCACCAGGAAATTGAAAAGGACTTAGGAGCTCTGTGTTAGGAACTGGTGTCAAAGACCAGTGTTAGATCAAAATATGCCCCTAGTATTCTAATCATTTAGGAAATTACATGTGTTTTAAACTCTATGCCTGGAGCCAGGGATCAATCTCAATCTCTCTCTCTCTCTCTCTCTCTCTCTCTCTCTCTCTCAATCTCTCCCTCCCCCCACCCTCCCTCCCTCTCTCCTTTTCCCCCTGTCTCCTCTTTTTCTCTCTCTCCATATACACACACACACACACACACACACACACATATAAATATGTATATATACACACAAAATAATATATACTGTATATCATATATATTCTGTTATTTCACAGCCACTCAAAAATTTTCTATTTCCTGCATCAGCATTCCATTCTACTATACATACAGAATATTTACACTTTTATTCTTGAAAGTCTTTTTTTCAAATAATCTTTTCTTGACTGTAAAAACTATCTACATGTTAGTATTTTATTTCTATACCTTTGGAATTCAGGTTTTAAGAAATTTCTTTGAGTTGAATATAATAATATCTTTGTATATGTTTTAAGAACAACATATACAACAAATTCCAAGATGTGATTACTAAACAAAAAAAATTGAAAATGAATCTTAATGACATTTTTCAATTAGTTTATGTATTTTTTGATTAATTTTAGTTATTGGTTGAATGCTATATGGTTCAGTAGAAATTAATTGTAAGAAGACAATGTCTTGTACCATTAAATACAAAAGATATAAAAATATACAAATGATAGTTGTGAGTCTAATTTTTAAAGTATATCCTAAAATATTTCTATGAGGATAGTTTTAATCTTATAAATACATAGTAAGAATAAACAAGATTTCATAATTCCATCTAAGAAAATATGAATGTGGATTTCCAGAATTCAGTAAGTAATTCTGTTAAAATTCAAAATGTCTTTCTGTAAATGATTGAGCCAAAATAATCGTTTGAGTGAGAAACACTTATCTTGTCTCTAGCATACCATCTTTTAACTCAAAGATGTACTGTTGGAAATAAGTGTAGATTTTTGTATTGCTATTTATTTTTTGATATCATGGCAAGATATGTCACTGAGAAGATATGTCAATGACACTGCCCTTCCAAATTCTCATTTCTGAGAAAGATGAAATGGAAGAGAGATGAAATGATATTTTCAGTTTGCTTTTTCATACTTTAAACTTTCCAATTTTTAAATATACTGGTGAGCAGATAAAGAATAGAGTTTTACATTAGTGTCACATAAATGAAATAAATTTCTACTAACCCCATTTCTTACTGACATCCTTTGTTTTTCTTCTTCGATGTTCTCTCAAAGCAATAAATCCCCAATGAAGTTGTAAAACAAAATTTTCATTATTTCTACCATCCCACTCCAAAGTATATTTTAATTCTGAACATCCAAATTGTATTTGCAAGACTTACCCAAATTGTCTTATGTCACTGTGTTCCTTTTTATTTATGTGTTTCTTTTGGTAGTTGATTTTAATGTCATGTTTTGTTTTTAAAAGATACATGTAAAGGCTTTATGATGTTTTTATTTAAGGAATTTTCTTTGATATATTTGAATTGTCTGTAGGCTTTTAAATTACTAGGAATTGTGCAATACTGAAATTCAAGATTGTTGGAACATATTACTCTTTAGTAAACATGAGAAGAGCATAAAAGATAAAATGTAAAATGAAAGCCTGCATGATGTTTTTATTGAAATTATTTTCTTGATAGGATCAATTTAAGGGAGAAGTGTCTATTTCTACTGAAGATAAGAAATTGTTATGAGCCTATGTGCTACTTGGAAAATTTTCATCCGCCCTTAGTGGTGTTTTCATATTCCTATATACATTAGTAGACTACAGCTCAAATGTTTAACATACACATTTGACATTGGAAAGCTCTGGATCTTGAGGCTGAATTTCTCTGGCTTAATTGCAGGAATTGTGTGTCATTCATTGATTACCCTTCTGTTAACCACTATCTTGATGTAAGCATCACAGATTATATTTTCCTACTTAAAAAAATGTTTACATAACACAATATGTGTTTTTGTATGAGTATCTCACTTATTTCCTTCAAATTAATTCTTGGGATATTTTTCCGTTTTTATTTCACTTTATTATTATATTTGTATTGAGTTCCATTATATGAATAATCCATAAGGTACTTGTTCACTTCATAGTTGATGGAAATATCAGGATATTTTCCATTTGGGGCTTTTGAAAATAGGCTGTTATAAAATTCACTAGTTCACTGGTCCAGTAATTATCCATTGCCACCACTTTGGATGCTCTTCTAATACCTCCTACTAGTACAACTAGTAGAATTCCTTCTTGAGATTCTAACTGTTATTACAAAGATGAATGTTCATGGAGAATGCTAAGTGGAATATCCTGGGCTAGAAAATATAGAGCTAGTTCATGCAGTTATTACTGCAGAAAACAGCTTTTTACACTAAAACATATTCATTAGTTAAGTCTGTTTTTCCACAAAATTCATTCTTCAAAATTACCGGCAAAATGTGCAGCCCTTTATTTACTCACTTTAGTTACTATAAAGTAGATGTTTTCGTGAGAAGACATGTCATTAGGAAAAAAATCCTAGAAATAGAATTGTTGGATGAAAGAGGAGATATATTTCAAGACTTCTGACAAAGGAGCAGTGACATTTTACACCCCATCACCAGTGCATCATACTGCCAGTCTTCCTGCTAAGCCACGTTATTGATCATTGCCAGTTTTATTGGCTGAAAATGGGATCTCTGTGTTGTTTTTATTTGCATTGCTTTGATTTCTAGTGATGTTGAAACAGTATATCTAATAGTGAGACAGCCTTAAATGAGAAGGGAGGGAGAATAAAAAAGATAAAACTTGTGAAAAATGATTTATGGCCTGATTTCTGTTATTAAAATGTTTAGACACCATTTTGGATACTAATATTCAATTATATGTTTTCCTAGATTTCAGGTTTTAGATGGAGCTTAAGGCAAGAGGCATAGGGTAAGGTCTGAGAGATTGGGAGCCACTAGGAATAGATGGAACCAGTGATTACAGTTCCCTTTCTTCCTCTTTTCTCAAAATCAAGACAATGAATTAGGCACATAATACTGTTCTGTTCTACATGTCTGTAAATTCAAAACACTAAAAATTTGTAATGTATTTTGTATTGTTGTCTTGGTAGTAACAAAATACAAAGGAAATACCACTAGACAAAAAGAGCTAATGACAAACTGTTTTTCTTCATTTTTTTCCATCACAGTATACTCAGTTAACATTTTTAAGTCTTCAATGAATAAGTAAGAGTGAGCGAACAAATGTTTACTTGAAAGGTGTAAATGCTAGTTCCTAGCAGAAACAAAAACATTAAAAATCAAGTACGGAAATCTAAACTGGCTTTATATTTACATTAACTGCTTACTGATAAAAGTTTGATTCATCAGAAAAATCATTGAGTAAAATATTAATCTATGAAAGAAGTAATATTCAAATAATTAATTACTAGGGTTAGTTTATGTGCCAATATATCATGTCAAAAGCAAATCCAAGTTTTTGGTGGGAGATTGCTGTTGAATGTTCAATTATGAGTTTGGTGATAATTATAGTAAATATCCTCTGGTGAGAGAAAATCATTCAAAACATTATAAAATAAACATCTAATTTGATTACTTTAGATATTTACCAATGTTAGAAACACATTTTTACAATTAGTGCTCACGTTTGTAATTTTAAATATATAGATGAAATATTAGAAACATAGTCATAATGGCAATAATGTAGTATAGATTACAAATACACTTCACAAATATAACACATGTTTGGTGGCCATGAAGGATTGACATATGGAAATGGAGAGGAAACACAAGAAATCACATGAAGTGAATAATAGAGCCCCACTCTGGTACATAGATGATTGGAACTATTTATTAGATGGATGTAGAACTTAAAAATAAAAGTAAACTAGCAGACTCTGAAGTATTTGCACAGAATTTAAAACAAAATTAGTAGGTATTCTTTTTGAGAAATTAAATGTCTAGATGCAAATCATCTTAGGAAACTAGCATATCTCAGTAAATGGCATTCTTCATACTTATGTCCCACCTTTGTTATGACTCCGGTTACTTCATTTCAAAGTTTCAGTGTCTTCCCCTGCAAACTGATTAATTTCATTACTTCATTTACTATTGTCATGATATACCCTTATTTAAAACTTCTGTTTATTTATGGCTTATGTAAGTTTTTATTTTTTTGAAAATTTTGCTTATTAGGTTTACTAGTGTTTCTTTTTGCATATATCCACAGTTGCTATCTGTGTCTACTTTGTGTGTTGTGTTCTCCAAATTCAGGGACAGGGCATCTAATTAGGTGACTGACAAAATTTAATTCATTTCTGGTTTACCTGTTAAGGCAGGAAAATTCAGGAGTTTTGATAGGGGACTCACAAATATTAATTTGTCATTTCATGTTCTAGAGTTTGTCTTGAGAGTGAAAATCCAGGCAACAAAATGCAGGCAATCAAAATTCTATTGCTAATCCAATCGCCTTGGTGGAGTTCTGAGATCACCTACACGTAAGGGCACAATGAGAAAAAGGCTGTGGGTAAGAGGTAAAGCAAAATTTTTCAGGAGTTTGTTGAATTGATATCTTCTTTCATGGTCTGAAAGAACTATACTAATGGTGATATCAGATATAAAAATATTTTTCATCTTCTGTAACTTGATTTTTTTATGAGGTAACATTGTTTTTTTTTTAAAGATTTATTCGTCTATTCATGAAAGAACTGGGGTACAGGCCAGAGGTGTGGGGGCGGGGAGGATATTCACCAGAGACAGAATGGGGAACAGAACCAGCAGATTGACTGAAGTACACTGCTGAGGGGAGCAGTAGGCGAGTCAGGAGAGGTCTGCTGCTCCTTGTGAGTTGTTTCCTGGCCAGCTGGGGATCAAACTCATGCTGCAGAGGCTGCAGATTGCTTTATAGGTTGTATCTTAATCCCTTGTGCCACCAGGGAGGCCCTGGTAACATTGGTTTATAACACTGTATGTAATTCAGAGGAATAGGTTCACAACTCTTCAGGAGCTATGACACTGAAACTTTTATTATTTTTATCATAAAATTAACATGATACTATTTTTTTTTTACTAAGAATATGGTTATAATGAATACTGAGTTAATCCAAGATAGTACGACTAATATTAGTATTTTAATAGTTTCTACATGGCCCATGTTATTATAGTATTACAAAAAATATTGAGTGTTATCTCAATTTCTTTATTAAAATTTTATTTAAATACATTAAAAGAATAAAATACCACAGACATCAGAAAGGGTCACCTTATATAAAAGTTGAATTGACTTCTTCAGAGGATTTTATTGCTTTATACGGTAAAAAAATAAAATCATGAGTAGAAATAAGCTTTTAATTTAGGAGAAAAAGGAATTGATGATATTTTAGGAGATAGGTATTATTTCTTTTTAAATTGATCATAATAGTGATTATCTTGAAAATAAAGTTTCAGTCACTAAATTGGTATCATTATTTTGTGTCTTGAACTTCAGACTTTCAGTGTACAAGAAGCTATGATGGCTTCAGAGAGGGAGAGATATGAGTTATTTTGTGAACTTTATTCCACGTGCTCATACACTGATGGAATATTTTCCTACTTAATGTTAAGTATCAAGTAGAGTAACATGTGGCTCTCCCAGTTTTCCCTTCACTTAAAAGACATACATTTCCATACACCGTTTGAAATAATAAGTGAGCAATTTGAATTAAGTGTAGGTGTTAGTAGCATTTGCTAAATTTTCCACATCTTGCTCTTGGCTCCTGCCATTAAACTTTTAACCGCTGAGAAACTTAAGTGAGATATTTTAAATGATGCCCTGTCAGGTTCCTTCATAATGACATCGTTGAAACAACTTTTTTTTTGCATTAAAAAAACAAACACCACTTGATTTCCAGTAGAATTTCAGAATAGCAATACTACCTCTAAGATAGAGTATTGGAGATCATTTAACCTTTTCTTTTCATTTATAGGACAAGAAAAAAAAAAAAGACTGAGGTTGTCTTGAAATAAAGCATGAGTTGCAAATCAAAATGTATATTTTACTAAGGATAGATGTGTGCCCAGAGAGATTTTAGACAAGATTGGGCGCGTTCAGGATGGTACAGCCATAGACTCCAGAAAATTTTAAATATACTTTATTTTTCTCTCATATTTTAAGAAGAAATGTATTCAGAGCTAAATGTCTTCATTTTATTATAAGCAAACAAATTCAGTCTTAAGTTACTTAATTTTTAAAAAAACACTTCATGCCTAAATAATTTACAACTTATCAATTGTTCTAAAAAGTATACACATGTTTACAGAGTTCATTTTTGACACTTTAACCATTCCCATTATGAAATGATATCAGTGTTTGTTGGTAGAACATATTTGGCCAGCATTTCACCCATTATTACAAGAAAATTCCATTGATTTTATTAAATAGGAAATGTGTGAAATGCAGAAACTCTTGGGTGTAGTCTGTTAGCTATATCATTTTACTCTGGTTAATACGCTCATAGTTGCTTTCATATGTGATTCTCTCTCAACACCTTAAGCACCTAGAAGCTAGGGATAACATTTTATATTTCTCAACACTCCTCCTTAGTGCATGGTGCACTGTTGTGAACATAGTTGTTTTAATAAATGGTTGTTTGCTAAGTAATTATGGGATTATATATGAGAGAGCTCACGCATGAGATGGATTATTAAGCAAATAGTAATTAAACAGGTGAAGTCATACGTGCCTTTAGTTTGGCTTTCATTCTTTCTCTTTTCATTTAATTTTGTTTAATGTTAATGTTCCTTAGAAATATCTAGAAGAAATCCTCAGACATCTCTTTTCTGTGCATTGTAAGAAAATAACTACGATATACTTTTTCTCTGAGTAAGTAAACTGTCTAAAATTGAATTCTGAGGTGACCCTAGGTTGTGGATGAAGCAAGCTTCAAAATGACTTGGCTGCTAATATTCTGAGGTTCAGCAAATCTTAGAGATATTTATCAGAACTGAGGACTTTTATGGATTTTTGTATTTTATTGATTATTTTAAATAGTTCTTCTAAGGCACTAACCAGAAACTCTTGTCAAGTGATAAAGTGGGAGGCTTCTGAAATGAAAGGGTTAGGTGGAGAAAAATCTTAGATAAGCTAATCTTATTATTAGTTGTGTAAAAGAAGCTGGAAACACATGATGAGGATGGGTCTACAAGCATAAGTTGGGCTTTTCAAGATACCACTAAGATGCTTTAGACAATTTATCAAAGAGGCAACTTTTAGGCATGTCTTACTTGACACATGCGATATTTTATAAACAGTTGAATCTGCTGTCAACACTTTGAAATGAGGAAATTTTTAATTAATTAGAATTTGTGGTTATCTTAAAAAATTCAGGCTGCCAATTCTGGGTTCGCATCTTAGTCTGGCTACAATCAGACATTCAGCTGACCCCTCTTGGTGGAGGGGGTACTGTTGTTTTATAGAATGATTAAATATATTTTTTTTCAGTCACCCACAGTTGCAACCATGCTCTATAATTGATTTTTGTGATCTGTTGAGCACCTTTGACTTTGTACTCTCTCAGACCATGAAGATTTTGTATTGAATTATTACAACTAATGTAGAGCACATATTGAACTATATTCAACGCTGGAACAAGATAGTATAGATCTGCACTGTTCAATAGTTGCTAGACATAGTCCACTATTTAAATGCATATTTGTTAAAATTAAAAAAAAAATCAGTCCCTCAGTTGCACTAGCTGTATTTTGAGTTGTCTTCCCACACAGAAGGAGAACATTGCAGAAAGTTGTATCAGTGTTGATTTAGGTAGTGAAAGCTTTACAAACGACAGCAGCAAAAGTAAAATCCAAGGATGATAACCTTTAAATTTAAAAAAAAAAAATCAAAGTGCAAGCAAGTAAAACCAGTATCCATTGAACTGAGGCACACAAAGGATGTGGAGAGTGTTTAAAAAGTATTTAAATCACCTTAAGTCTGTGTCAGCCTACTGGCCTGAATTGACTGCATTCTGATGAAATGGAAATATTTATATATGGAATGGGTAAAACCACCAGTGATAACAATTGAGGTTCTGAACAGGAGAATTTCCAGAAAAAAAAAAAAAGCCTGGGGAAAAAAAGCAAACTTTTGAAAACTGGATACAAAGGCACTTACTAATCTTTGATGGACATAATTATATAATGGATCCCAAAACTGATGGCTCAAGAACATTTGATAAAACTGTTGCATAATAAGTAATCGTATAACAACAAATAATGGCAAAATTTCAATAAATTAGACCACTTTATCAAAAGAATATAATAAAGAGCTTCAAGGAATTTTAATGTCTTTCCTGATAGTAATTTGCCTAGCTGCTCTTGAAGGTCTCTTAAAGTTCAGAATTATTAAGCTTTTATTACTGAAAGGATAGCCTTGAAATGCAAAATTCAGAACAATAACATAGGTTTATAGCTGAGTCAATAACTTTACTTAAAACATAACCACTAAATACTTGGTAACTTGGGTGAGATCTCTTGTAGCATTTCATAAAATTCAGATTACACGTAGATCTGTGTCATGTCATTTTTTATCAATGTCTTAAATTAATGAATTCATGGAAGGCAGGATTATCAAAGTATTAGGTGACACAAAGCTGGGAGAAAAAGTTAATATAGGCAATGTCAGAATTAAAATTTAAACAAATGTAATAACTCAAAAATAAATACATGGGAGTGAAGAGGGGATTTTTTTTTTTAAGGTGATGCTTAACAGAATATTTTTTAAGAGCATGGACTTGTATTCTTTGAGAAATTGTGAACTGCAGACTCAAGTTTCAAACTAATTTGGCAACCTAGAACTCTGGGTTAAACTGCCCTTTACTTGATCTAAAATCAGTTATGCTGCTATACCTCTTCCTTGAAAGCATTCTCCACTTTGCTTCAAGAAATTGCACTCTCCTCGTGCTCTCCAAACCACTATTTAAACTTCCTTACTGATTCTCCTATTGCTTAGAATTGGAGCACTTCAATATTTGTAACTTTTGTTCTATTTCCTCTTTTGCCGTTACTGAGTGATCCCTGATAGTATAGATTCCTTTACATTTGAGAACTTCTCCAATTTTAAATGTGAAGCCTAAACATATTCTGAACTCCACATTAATATATCTAATAGCCTATGTGGATAAGCATTATCCTCTTGAATTTCCAGTAGATATTGCATACTTATCTATTAACCTGAACAAAATCCTAATTTTCATTTCCAAACTTGCACCGCCTTCAGTTTTCCCCCATCTCAATTAATGGTACTTCCATTCTTCCTGTAGATCAGGTGAAAAAAATTCAAACCTTTGAATCATCCATTTTTCTTGATTTTTCATTTTTTTCATGTCCCCAATAAGCAGATAGGTTTTCAGCATCTCCAATTCTGCCACCCTGCTCCATTTGACCAATTCTCCAATGTGAAGGATATGAGGAAATGAGCAACAAAGATACTTTGGAGAAAAACAATTCTCATCTGGATGTTTGAATAGCCTCCTTACTCTTCACATGTCTACCCATGGTGCCTTCACTAGGTTGTAAAATTTGCAGTCATAGTAATCCATTTAAATAGATCCTTGTCATATTTCAGCTCAAAATCCTGCAGTTGGATCCCATATTAATCAAAATATATGTCTAAAGTTGATTTACAATAATCTATAGGTCACTTCTGCCCATTGCGTTTCTGATTTAATATCATCTCTACCACCACCTTGGACTCTTTTTGTTCCTTTAAAAGTCCAAGGCTGCAAGCTGGTCTCACCTCTGGGCACTTGCACTCTCCTTTTATACATTTCTCCAAAATATCTTTGTTGCTCACTCCCTCACATCCTTCCAATTTTTATTCAGGTATTCTCAGTGAGGCTATTTTCATTATTATTTTTTTCAATTTTCCCTAAACTAGGGATGATTTCATAACTTTCTCCTTACCATGTATTACCTTCTAAATTATAATGTAACATTTTTAAATTATGCATCATTTCACCTAAATATAAATTTATAATATCAAGAACTACCTGTTGTGTTCAGCTTTATCCCTAAGACTTACAATAGTGTTGGCATACAGTAGGTACTGAATGTATACATGCAGTTGGGAATAGATTCAAGAATGAATAAAGGTACTGTGAAAAAGATGAAAGGTATACTTACATAATTTAAATGTTCTTCACTGCTGCCTCATCTAAGAAAGAAAAACATCTCAGTTTATAGGAATGAAGTCTAGATTAAAAGGCGTAAAAACCTTGTTTTCTCTGCTACCACAAGCTTTTTATTTTGCATTTATAACTTTGAAAAAGGCACTTATAAAACATTGTTTCAGGGTCTCGCCTGGTGGCGCAGCGGTTGAGTGCTGGGCTGAGAAGCTGCCCACAGCTTCTGTAGTGCCGGTTCTATCCCCGGCCGCCAGCGTGGGTCCCACATGGCACACAGACCTCTCCTGCTGCCCGCTGCTCCCCTCAGCAGTGTACTTCGGTCCTTCTGCCTGTTCTGCTCCCTGTTCTGTCTCTGGTGAATTCTCTCACCCTCCCGTGCTTCTGACTGTACCCAGTGCTTGTATAAATAAATAAATAAATAAATAAACAAACAAACAAATAAATAAATAAATCTTCTTAAAAATAAATAAATAAAACAATAACGTTTCAAAGGAATTCTAAGAAAATGTTAAAAAGTTTCAAAAAATAATTTAGAGCTCATAGAGTAGGAAATTTGGTAAATTAGCATAATTTACATTTTAGGTGTTAAATTAAAATTATTATGAGTATATTTAAATAAAACAATCAGTAACAAGTTAAATCTGCTGATCCAGGGACAGTATTTAAAATACTATCATCAATATTCCATACAATCACTATTTAAAATAGCATGATCTCTAATAATCAGAAGTAAGCTTCCTTTTCCAGGCAGCACTAAAGCAGAGGTCAGATGGTTAACTGTCTAGAAAATTATAGAATCATATGTGCAGTGGACGGAAGGTGAGGCTTGTTAATCCCAAATCTAATGTTCTGTCATTTTTACTATTAAGCATGGATCTATACACAAATATGGCTGTTGTAGATATGTGTGTGTACATACATATTATATGTATGAACACAAATATGCCAGTTTTAATTTGATAGACATTAACTTGATTCTTGAGACTACCTCATTGAATGTAAACCTCATCAACCTTTGCCAGTTTCTTTCCCTTATTCTCTCCTTTATAGAAAGATAAAATTCCATACACAAAGTCAAGGCCTTTAGATTTTAACTTTGGGCCTTTTAAAAGATCAAAACAACCTTTACTTACTGCTTAATATAAGTTTAAAATTTTCCCTGATATAATTGCTTTTTTGTTTTAATTAACCACAGTTTTCATTTCCAATTTCCAATTTCATTTTATAAGGCATATTTTCACCATCAAAGTTCATAAACTGTTCAATATTCAGGCAGTTTTCTGAAACTGGTAAACATCAGTTAATCCTATGGGTGTGAAGTTTGCATGTTGAAATGGGGAGTTATGTTTTGATTACTGAAGCAGGTCAAAAGGAAAGAGAAAAAAATCTATGAGTTGTAAATATGAGTAAAATTTCTATTTTCTATTGTCTCAGAGAACAGGTGTATTTATTTTATCTGTGAAGTTTGGAAGAATGTTGGATGAGAAGTTTTAGTTTCATTCCCTATAAAATTTCCTTGTTAAACTCTTTCCAAAAGTTGATAGCATGGTTCTCAAGGAATCATGTTGTTGATTAGATTTAAATATCCACATATGTTTTTACAACTGTAGTATGTTTACAGTTATTTTTAAATGAATTCATAGCAGTGCTCTTAAATTTCAAGATACATGAGAATTACCCAAATAACTAAATATATATTCAGATACCTTCATCTGGCCTCCACACATTCTGATTCCGTAACACAGAGAGATGCTTATTTAAACACACACCATGGTCCTCCCTTTACCTTCATGGTATAGACAGTCCATGAACCATACTGTCTCAACACTGTGAACCTATATGCACAGTCATATTTTCAATTCAAAGAGTTTATATTGTTGGTTTATACTGTATGTGTACACAAAAAGTCCATTTGTGCTTAACTCTAGATTTTTCTTATTTTTTTGTCTTCCCACATGTTTGTTCTAACAAATCCTTTCACATCTTTCAAAATATATATAGAAGGAAACAACAAAGCAACTTTAGCTATCTGCTCACTTTACAGACACATATTTGGGGAGATAGCACCCTCATGTGGTAATATGCTAAAAATATTCTGAGGTTATATTTTATGTCTCTGGCAACCACAGGAGAACAATTGGTGGTAACTGTACCACTGATCCAGTGGATTATTTTGTCTCTAAAGAATTTGGGGGAAGAGGGAAGGGGGTTGAGAGGCCTTTTCTTCTTGTGAGGCTGAAGAGGATGGTGTTAACTTGTGAAAGTTACTACATACATGCCATGGACTTTTGCATGCTGCAACTGTGGCTTGCTTTGTTGATTCAAGAAAACTTTCTCAAAGCTTCTATTAAATCATAATGAAGTATTGCACAAAATGAAGCTGGGGAGGTGTCTAGGACTAATCAGCAAACAAACACAGCATTGTTTAATGGTTTTCCTGATTCTGCAAATATCTTAACTAAGCTCCAAAGTCAAAAATGAAAGTTCAAAAATATTCTAAGGTTTAAAGAATTTTTTTTTTTTTAAGATTTATTTATTTATACAAGCACTGGGTACAGTCAGAAGCGCGGAGGGTGAGAGAATTCACCAGAGCCAGAGCAGGGAACAGAACAGAAGGACCGAAATACAGTGCTGAGGGGAGAAGCAGGCGTGGCAGGAGAGGTCTGTGCGCCATGTGGGACCCTCACCGGTGGCCAGGGATCGAACCGGTGCTGCAGAGGCTGCGGCAGGCAGCTTCGCAGCCCAGCGCCCAACTGCTCTACCACCAGGGGAGGCCCTAAAGAAATTTTTGAACAAACACTAAGTGGTTCAAAAACCATATCAACAACTTTTTGTGTAAATGAAACTGTTCCTTAACTTGAGCACAAAATCTTTCAAATGAGAAACATTAGTCCCACAGATGATCCGCTCAATTAACTACTGTGTTTGGTAATTACCGGATGTGTCTAACACACAAAGCAATAACTCTAGTCAAAAGGTTAGCCAAAACAATATTGGAATCTAGTATGATGTCTTGATTAAAATATATTATGATTCACAGGAATAATTTGAAATGTTTACAGTGAAATTTGTAATAATTTTGTATAAAAAGCTGTCCATTCCAGGACCATACTTGTTCATGATTGTTCAACAAAAAGTATAGTCCATTTAGCATATACCTTCCTCTCTGAGTTTGCCCTCTCTGAAGTTAGCCTGGTTTAACCCTGAATTAAAAAAATTACATCTTTCTTGTAAAAATGTTATTATTCAAGGGTCTTATGATAATCATTCACATTTTTTCTATTGCATATTTTCCGTTTTTGACAAATGTAACTTAATAGTTCAAGTTTTTCTGTTTTTGTGTTTTAAGTTTTGCAGTATAGGTTAGCGTTTTGTTAATACTATTTTAAGATAAGCAAGAAGCACATGCTCATTATAACTAATACAGTAAATATATAAAAAAAGTATCAACAATCTTCCCATTCTCCACATCCTTGAAATAATTGTGTTTATCATCATGTTGTATTTGAATTCAATATTTTATGCAAATGAAGAATATATTTTCAAATAATTATATTGTCTATTGGGGAAACTGCATGAATAAATGAACATATATTTATATTTGTGAAAACATTGTGCATATAGCTTTTTATCTTTTGACCTTAGACAATGCTCATTTTTCTGTGTAATCAAATGTTTAATATTCTGGTAGGTGAATGCATATAGTAACAGTTTTTAGTCATTCCTTTATCTGTGTGTGTTTCTATTATTTAATATTTATATACTACAATGAATATATTTGTTCCAAAATTTTTATATGCATATTTCATTTTTTAATTTCAAGATTGCAGACACATTGGTAATTCTACTCTAAAATCTTACAACAACTTGCACATTTACTGATAGGAAAAGTAAAGTTAGCGGTAGCAGTAATAGTAATGGTGGTACTGTTAGGGGCAAAGGAGGTCCTGAGCAAACTCCATATAGGCCTTGTGGACTCCACCCCCACGACACTGGGAAGTACAAATCTAATGATCACCAAAGGGAATGTTGTGAGGACCTGAGGGCAGAGTTAAGCAGCTAGGTTCTCGCTTTGAATATTTAACTGGCCATGTGGCCAGGGGTAGCACTTCTGGCCAAGCAGCATGCTGCGTCTTTTGCCAGCTTGCGGGGGGAGGCATCATTGGGATTACAGGTCACTGGGACAAGTAGGACGCAGTTACGAACTTATCTCCCTCTTTTCCTCCCTGAGTTATATTCATTTCCCCATTTCCCCTTCCCTTGTCAATAAACCTTTTATCAACCTTTTGTGTATGTCTGCAGATTAGCATTAATAAGTCCCCTTTAAGCATGTGGGTGAGGACCCACAGTTAGGCAACCCCATTTTATATGGGGGTTGCTCTGTAGCAGTACTAATAATAGCCATGCTATGGAAATAGGAGGAGGAGTAGAGTGGAACACATGGCCATAGGTTACAAGAAATACATAAAATGTATATGGATATAGTGATTAAAAGTTGATAAAAAGAATAAATTTGATGATTTACTATAGGAAACATACCAATTATAAATTTACAAATTTGGAAGTCTAGTAATCTTTGAAGATGCAAGTTCTTTAGAAAACAGAAAGAGAACTGTAAAAGGCCAGGATAATTTTAGGAACAAAATAATGACTTGGCAGAATCTTAAAGTTTATTCAAAATGCAAAGACAGAAATACTTCAGTAATCAGAATCAGTGCATTGTGTAGATGACTAATCAAGAAAAGCCTAAGACTGTATAAGAAAACTCCACTAGTCAACGTAATCACAGAGACGATGCACTAAGGATTTTAACTAGATCAAAGGTATACTAAGTATTAACTCCATATGCAAATGATTGACATATGAGAATAAAAAATATTTATGACCAAGAACAAGTGTAAAAAACATCTACAATGTCAATATGGGAAGAAATTGTACACCGCTAAGTCTTTGCTACAGAGCATAAAAGTGATATAACAGAGAAGGGAAAAGTAATTTTAAAGATAAAAAGCTATGGAGTTATGCAATCTAGACATTCTTGTAGAATTTATTTGAAAATAGAACTCAAATAGTGAAGAGGAGCATGGAAAGAAGCAGCAAGTATGGAGACATTGTTGGGAGACATAGTAAGTGTCATTACACTGGTTTTCATATAAAATTATATGAAAAACAAGTATATAACAGAAGCAGTACCAGGTAAAATTTTTAGAAACAATATGGGAGCAAAAAAATAAAATATGAAAACATGAAATAAGCATATCTGTTACCAAAAACAACATAAAAAGATAAACTCATGCCATTTGTAACATGGTTGGCACTGGAATGGGTCTAAGGAAATAATTCAGAAGGAAAAAAAAAAACAAATATTGGATGGTTTCACTTATATGTGGAATATAGTGACGCTAAGCAAAGGGTCAGGAAAAAGACAAAACTTGCAAGCTGACCATAGATCTGAGGCATAAAGCAGAAGAGGGGGATGGAGAAGGGTCAAAACAGGGGAGGGACGAGCACACAACTATAGTGATGGTTCAAGGGTGGGAAAACTTCAGGGACTACACCTGAGGGGAGAAATTAAATGCTGTCCCAAAACTAACAATGCTGTAAGAAAATAAATTAAAAAATATATTTGGGTGAAGCAAGATCACCACCCTGTATCACAAATGAAAAATAATTAGCTTTGAATAATTTGAATAATTCAGTTTTTTAAACTATTTCTGGAACCATTATCTCTGGTTGCTAAAATTTGGTGTACTTCTGGCATGTCACAAAAATTTCATTTTCTAAATTTCCAATACATGCTCTGATATTTGGAAAATGAATTTCATTTATTTTATAATTTTCTCAACACATATTGTGGACAATCAGGAAAATACAGACTAAATGAAAGTAAAATGAATATAATAAACCAATAGGATAAATTTATTAATTCAATAGACTATGAATTGGGTTTTAAGATTATGCTATTATTTTGGCAAGAGCTTGCTAGTCTTTAAATTGATTTCTTGATTCCTATTTCCTAAAATGAATTTAATATCATTAATTACACATTTAATCATGGAATACTTCAGAGAAGAATCATTTAAAACTCTTTAATCTGGTTGTTAGAGTTTACTTAATTTGAAACCTTTTTAATGGGAATGAGAACCAGTACATTACAAATAATGATGTGACCTGTGGACCCCAAAGACTGGATATCTAAGGAGTAAGGAATCTGTGTCTCTCTTATTCCTTTGTGTTGCTAACACCTTACTCAACTTGCTATTAATAAACTGTTGTGGAATTAAGTACTTAGTTA
Source organism: Talpa occidentalis (assembly GCF_014898055.3). Classification (NCBI taxonomy): domain Eukaryota; kingdom Metazoa; phylum Chordata; class Mammalia; order Eulipotyphla; family Talpidae; genus Talpa; species Talpa occidentalis. The sequence continues at coordinate 82,126,071 of NW_023603184.1, read as the reverse complement.
ATACAAAGGAGGATTAAATGCTTTCTAAGTGAAGTGTTTTTACATAGGATTTTCTAATGGAAAAATGATTTATTGAGAAAGTAAACCTACTCTTGAAAATTAATTGTGTTAATATTAAACTTTTAATTTAGAAATAATAACTTTAAAAAAATTGAAAACCGTGGCTCTCGCTCACTAAAATGACTGCATTTGGCTAGCTTTTCACCAGTTTTCTTTTCCTTCCCCAAGTATAGGCTAGACTAGAGTAAGCAGCTTGGTTCACATCAGATTGGCCATATCTTCGCATTTGAATATGTATATAAATTTCAACCTTCTGAGATATTGTGCATAAACTACAATTTTAATCAATTGTATTCCAAAAGCTCTTGATTTTTGCTTTTGTTGGTGAAATATATATGTATTTGATAGATATATTTGATATATATATTTGATATATAATATATATATAGATCATACAGGAAGAGAAGACATACAACACTGGCAAAGTATTTTCTCCACCATCTTATAAGCCCTGGGTAGTTATAATGGATGACTGTTGCACTTTGTAAGAGTGATATAATAAAGCTTGGATATAGAGCAGGGAATAAAACCACAATTTAACATTATCTGAATGTGTATTCCTTAATCCTTAAAATTATGTTACTCAATAATTTCTTCCAATGTGTTACCCTTCTTTTCCATGTGGTGAAATCATATGTCATTATGTTCTCTCTACCTATACTTTAATTCTCTAGCTACAGTTTCTGTTTTAAGAGATTGTCCACCTGCAGCATCCTGATAAAGTTTACATGCAATTATGCCTATTAATTCCTGCACACACATTCATAAACACACACATGCAGTGTATGACAGGCTGTTGCCCAGTGTCTTCTTCCCCATCTGTGAGCACTAGAATGGAGTGTCCACCCATTTATACTACATGCATGGAAAATTTGGGAAAGTAAGGGTTTTTGTAAATTATGACAGTTTTCAAATATATATATTTTTGTTTGGATGTAGTCACTCCTTTATACTGCAAGCAACTGAAGAAAAGGGGTCCTTAATGAGTTTATTGCTAGCAATTATTTTCTACTTCACATCCACAAGCTGACTTTGAGTAAGTCATCATTTTTTCAGTTCTACCATTTTGTAATCTATGAAATTTGAAAACTGGACTCTTCTTTATATTTAAAATATAAGTCTGAGAAAAGCATTAGGTTGAAACATATGGAAATGATACTTTGTAGATCATATTGTTGAAGTTGGGATTTCATATTTGTCCTGGCATTGGATATCTTGTAGGACTGACCATGTCATACTAATGCTTGTTGCAGGTGGTACCATTCTTATTAAATATCTTTGAACTCATGCCATTCCTTTGTTTCCTCAGAAGCCTGAGCTTCTGAGTTCATTTAGGGCAGGGACTCTGTTTCTTAATTTTTTTGTGCCCCAGAACCTAGAACAGTGCTTGGCAAATACTAGACACGGAGTAAATGTTTGCTGAATGAATAATGTTGTGACTTAAAATTATCAAATTCTACAGAATTGCAATTATTAATAATGATGATAATCAGACATGTTGAAATACTAAGGTAGATAATACCAAAGGTGAAATTTCTGACAGCTCTGTTAATGGGAAGGTGACAAGTTAATCTTAGTTAAAATGATCAAAGGTGTGGCACAGCAGACAAAGATGTAAAAGCTGTGTCAGGTTATTATAGGGCTTACATGTAGCTTGATGAATATTGCTTCTCAATTATATGCATTTTGGTGACTATAAGTATTTGTTTATATCTACAAAAATTAAAAAAAATTGAAAGAAATAAATCTTTCCTAATGTTCCCAACCAGAGAAATATAATAAAGTTGGGTGCATATGTAATTGCTTTTCATGCTATGATTGCTCCCCATGTGATTAAATATTATTTAAAAACATTTTATTTATCATTTTAAGGCCGTGTGACATAATACTTTAATATATATAAACATTACAAATGATTACCTCATTAAATACATCCATTATCTCACATAATTACTTGTCTGTGTGTGCTTGTTCATAGTGAGTACATTTGTTTTTTAGTATTTATGTAGTTCCATGTTTTTTGGATAGTACACTGTTATCAAATATATGGTTTGCAAATCATTCAGGAGGTTGCCTTTTCACTTGTTGATTTTTTTTTTTTACTATACAGAAGTGTTTGTTGTAGTTTCACTTGATTTTTACTTTTTTTGCCTGTGCTTTTGGGTATACACACACACACACACACTCTCTCTCTCTCTCTCTCTCTCTCACTCACTCCTAGACCATTATTAAGACCATTACCTAGACCATTGTTTAGAAGAGTTTTTCCTATTGTTTTTTAAAAGACATTTATTTTTTTTAGATTTATTTATTTATTTAATTATACATGCACTGGGTACAGTCACAAGCGCGGGAGGGTGAGAGAATTCACCAGAGCCAGAGCGGGGAGCAGAACAGGCAGACGGAAGAAATACACTGCTGAGGGGAGCAGCGGGCAGCAGGAGAGGTCTGCATGCCATGTGGGACCCTCCTCCAGTGGCCGGGGAGCATTCGGGGATCGAACCAGCACTGCAGAGGCTGCGGGCAGGTTCGCAACCCAGCGCTCAACCGCTGTGCCACTGGGGAGGCCCATTTTTCTATTTTTTTAAGATTTAATTGATACATAACACTATATTAGTTTCAGATTACAACAGAATGATTTGACATTTGTTTACCTGGAAATTGATCATCTAAATGAATATAGTTAATATCAATTGCAACATATGGTTATATTTTTTCCTTATAATGAGAATTTTTAAGACCTATTTTCTAAGCAACTTTCAAATATACAGTACAGTATCATTTACTATAGTTGTCACACTATACATTTCATTCCCAGGACTTATTTATTTATAACTGGAATTTTCATCTTTGACCACCTTCATCCATTTCACTCACCCCCAACCCTGTCTTAGTAACCACTAATCTGTCCATTGTACTTGTGAGTTTGCTTGTGTATGTTTCAGATTCCACATTTAACTGAGAACTTAGGGTATTATTTGTCTTTATCTATCTGAGTTAGTTCAGTTAGTATAATGCCATCAAAATTCATGGATGTTGTATTAAATGTTAAGATTTCATTATTTTGTGATTGAATAGATTTATATAGCTATATATATATATTTTCTTTATCCATTCATACATTGATGGGCACTTATGCTTCTTCCATGTCTTGGTATTACAAATAATGGTTCAATCAATGTGTGGTGCATCTACATTTTAGTAGTGTTTTCTTTTCTTGAGGACAAATATCCACAAGTACAATTATTGGATCATATGGAATTTTATTTTTAAAATTTGAGAAACATCCATAATATTTTTATGGTGGCTTCACCAATCTATATTCCCTCCAAAACTATACAAGTTTTCCCTTCTTTCCACATCCATGCCAATGCTTGGCATTTCTTTTCTTTTTGTTAAGTCATTCAACAGGTGCAAAGTGATACCTCATTGTGGTTCTTATTTTTATTTTCCTGATGATTAACAATGTTGGGTTTTCTGGTTCGGGGTCTTACATTTAAGTCTTTAATCCATTTCAAGTTAATTTTTTGTGAGTGGTATAAGATAAAGTTTCAATTTCTTTCTCCCGTGTATGGATATCCAGTTTTACCATTGTTATATCATAGAGAGACTATTTTTTTCCTATTGTGCATTCTTTGTGTCCTTATCAAAGATTAGTTGATTATATGTGCTTGAATTTTTATCTGGACTTTGTAGTTTTCCTTGCATCCGCTTTTATGCCAGTATCACACTATTTTAATTACTAGAGCTTTGCAATATATTTTGAAATAAGAAAATATGGTAAGAAAACTTTGCTGTTTCTCCAGGTTATTTTGACTAATCAGCGCCTTTTATGTTTCCATGTCAGTCTTAGTATTTTTTTCCTACTTTTTTGAAAAATTCCGTTGAATTTTTGATAGGAATTGGATTAAATCCTTTCCTTGTTTTGGACAGACACTTTAGCAATATTAAATTGTCCAACTCATGAACGAACATGGTATAACTTTACATTTATTTGTGTCTTCGTTGATTTCTTTCACCAGTGTTTTATAGATTCAGGGTACAACTCTTTTACCACCTTGATTGAATTTACCTCTACCTATTTAATTTTTTGTTGCTATTTTTTGACTTTTTTTTCCTGTATTTTAATCCTGAAATACTAGTGACTACATTAATCAAATTGGTGTATGTGATTGGTGTGTGTACATATGTGTATGTGTGTAATCTTTCAACAACCCCAAACTTTGAGAAATTATATCTACACATTTTCTAAAATTATGAAAACTATTTTTATTGTATTATTCTTTATTGAGGCATCATTTGTAAACAACACCATAAGTGATTGAGAGGTATAAATTCATAACTCTGCAAATGTACGTTACCACACCACACTCATCATTTCCACATCCATAGCTTTTCACCATTTTCCATTGGGTCCTTCCCCTTTGAATCCTCACTTTCACCCTCCCCTCTGGTAACCTCGATTCTATGGTCAAATTTCTAGGTTTTTCTTTTTTTCTGTTTCTTAGTTTTGTTACTCTGTATCTTTCATGAGTGAAATAATGTATTTATCTTTTAAAAAAATATTTTCCTTAGCATCATCCTCTGCTATTCCATCCATGTTGTTGAAAAATGGCAATAATTCATTGTTATTTATAACTGAATAGTATTCCATTGTGTATATATACTGCATTGTTTTATCTTCTCATCTGTCATTGGGTACTTTGGTTGTTTCCACAACTTGACTATTGTAAATAGTGCTGCAATGAAAATAAGGGTGCATAGCTCTCTTCAAAGTAGTGTTTTTGCTTTCTTCAGCAGGTATCTAGGACTAAAATCATGTCATCCTATGGTAGATCTATTTTTAATATTTTGAAAACATCTGTATTCGTATCCACAGAGACTGGACCAGTCTATGTTCCCATCAAGTGTTCAAGGGTTCTGTTTTCTCTGCTCCTCACTTCCTGTTTTTATCCTTTTATTTTTTCATGTGAAACTTTCTCATAGTTACGAGGCGATAACTCACTGTGGTTTGGATTTACATTTCCATACGATAAGCAATGAGCCATTTTTCACGTGCATGTTGACCATCTATATGTCTCCTTTGGAGTAACATTTATTTAGCACCTTTGCTCATTTTTGATCAGGTTATTTGTTTTCTCTTTTTAGAATTGTATGAGTTCTTATAGATCTTGTATATTAGCCTCTTGTCAGTGATATGATATACAAATAATTTCTCCCATTCAGTAAGGTACCTTTTTTTTGTTTTAATGACAGTCCCTTTTGCTGTGCAGAAGCCTTTTAAGTTGATGCAGTCTCATTTGTTTATTTTTGCTTTTGTTTTCTTTGCCATTGGGAGGAAGGTTCCATTGACATCCCTGAGGCCAGTGTTGTGGAGTGTTTTGACTGTTTTCTTCTATATGTTTTATGGTTTTAGGTTTTATATGCAAGTCTGTAATGAATTTTGAGTTAGTATTTTGTGTATGCTATAAGACAGTGGTCTAGTTTCATTCCTTTGCATATGGCTGTCCAGTTTTCTTAACAAGAAATTGAAGGAATGTTCACTTCACCATTGTGTACTTTTAGCTCCTTTCTCTTAGATTAGAAATCTAATCTAAGAGTGAGGTTTTGTAAAGTGAGAGTTTGCTTCTATTCTATTCAATGTCTCTGTGTATCCTTTTACAAATGTCAAATTCCAGAATCAACACAAAAATCAAATGGAAAAAAAAAAGAATGAAAGATATTTTCCTAGAAATTTTATCATAAGACTGCTGAAAGCCAGGGTGGGGGAGAAAGGAAAATTTAACATAACTCTATAAAAAGAAATGTTACAGGTTTGATTATGTTATTCTGTTGGTTATTCTTTTAATATCTAGAGATTTGTGGTGATACAGTAGTTAAGTTTGTATTTTTTCCTCTTTTTAATACTGTCATCCTAGGTGTTTTTGATTGTTTCAATATTTCCAAATAACTAAAAGTTGTCGCTGGTGATTTTCTTTCTTTTTTTTTAAGATTTATTTTTATTTGTTTATGCATAAAGAAACTGGGGTGTAGGCCAGAGTGCGAGATGTGGGCAGGGGGGTGAGTGGATTCACCAGAGACAGAGTGGGAAGCAGAACAGGGAGACTGCTGAAATAACTGCTGAGGGGAGTAGTGGGCTAGACAGGAGAGGTATATCAGTCTATGTGAGTCAGCTCCCTGGCCTGGGATAAAACTTGTGCTGCAGTGGCTGGTGATGGCTTGATAGTGCTGAGACTTTAACCCCTGCACCACCAGGGAACTTTTGGTGATTTTCTTAATAATGATATATATCTTTTAGACTGTACTTTTATTTTGTTATTTATTTATATATTCTTTTTGTTTTTTGAATTAATTTCTTGAATTTTTAACATATTGTTTTTATTTATGAAATAAATCCTGTTCATTATAGAAAACTTGGAAAATTCAGAAAAAAATAACATCATCTCCAAAGGCAAAAGATGGTCAAACTTTAGTATACTCACTCTTGACTCCTTACATAGATTATAAACAAGGTTACCATAATTATAAACAAGGTTACCAAAATCATTTGTGCAATTATACACTGTTCCACTCCAGAAAGCACCATTCACAAACTATTATGTGCAATATAGCCGTACCACATATCACATTTAATATGTATCTGTATGGATGTGAAGTTTTCTTTCCTCATAGTGGTAAAGACTATCTGTGGTATTTAGTTTATTAATTTGATACTATGAATATTCTACATAAAATAAGTATATCAAAAACAGCTTTCAGAAAGCAAATAATAACCATTTTAGTGACTGTGTGATTTATTTAACCATTACATGATTTTTATATGGTTAGCATGTTTCCAAATTTCTATTATGAGTAATAATAACATGATGATGTTTATCTTTGTATTGAAATCTTTTCCCTGTATTTTGGAATTTCTTTGGTACACACTTCTATCATTAAAATGTTAGTGGTGTGCGTGTCTGTCACCCACCTAAACCTTTGCTCTTGTAAGCAAATACCTATCAGACACTTTAAATGACTTAAGGACAAGAATAGTGGGAAGGGTCTCATGCAATATAAAGATGGCAGTCAAAAACTATGTCAGTTTCAAACCAATCATAAGGATCCAGTCTTTCCAAATTGCTATGTAAATTGTTAAAGTACTTTTTTTCCTTCCCCCAAATCACTCATGCCCACACTCCATCAGCCTCCCTCCTTCATTCCCTCCACACTTTCCATGTTGTTTGTTAACTTAATTTGCTGTTCATTATCTAGCTTCTTGAATTGAAATTTTAATTACTAATTATCAGCTTTTCTCCTTTTCAATATGTGCATTTACCCTGTAGCCACTAATTTAGCCTTATGATCTAAGTTAATTTTTTTCTTATTTAGTTCATTTATTTTTTTTTTTTGTTTATGTAGCACATATGAGTGAAGTCATCTTTCTTTCTCTCTCAATCCTGTACCACCATACCTAATACCCACTCAGTCCAACCATGTTGTTGTAAATAACAGGATTTTATCTTTTTTTAATAGTAGAACAGTATCCTATTGTGTATATACACCACATCTTTTTCATTTAGTCATATATTGATGGGTACCTAGATTGTATCCAATAAATGTGGCAGATCCATATATCTCTTCCTCAAATTATGGTTTTGTATTTTTCAGGTAAATAGTCAGATATGGAATTACTGGGTCATATGGAATTTCAAGGTTTAATTTTCAGAGTATTCTATAATGCTTTCCATATTGCTATTCCAATTTATAATGCCATACCTAATAGACAGTGATTCAAAGGAAAATAAAAAAGTGTTGGAGAGGATGTGGCAAGAATGGGAAACTTGGTTAGAATAATAGGGACTGTGTTACTTTATTCAAATTACTGTCTTATTTAGAATATCCTTTAAAAAACATAGTTGTGTTTTATCTAGTTTGGTTAGTTTTGTCTTTTAATTGAAATGTTTTTAATGCCTATATGTTAAATAATAATTGTTTGAGTTGGGTTTGCTTTACTAGTAATGGTATTTGTTTCTCTTATCCACATGCCCATTTTTTCTTTATTTTTCTTTTCTGTTTGATATATGGACCACTTTTCATTCCATTTTTCTCACGTATCAGCTTTTTCTTTATGCCATCTACTGTTATGCTTTAGTGGTTACACTGATAATTTATAAAAAGATGTCCTTATCTTATGTCAGTCTACCTTAAATCAGATTATTTACTACTTTCTAAGTAATATGGAACCTTTTAAAATTTAATTTCCTTTACTCACCTCTAATATATCTTTCCTAATCCAAGGCAAAATCTCCTTAATTGATGTACTTTACTAAATTTTGGCTCCTTTTTTTGTTGCTTTCACAGCCAAATTCTTTATTTTTTAACTGACGTAGCACTGCATTATAACATTATGTAAGATTTGATGAATCACTGAAAATCGACGTGTATATACAATATGAAGTTTATCACTAAAAGTTCAATTTATCCTTCTTCATATAATCGTTCCCTTACCTATTCCCTCTCCCCTTCTCTTGATAAATATTAATTGGTCTTATAATCTAAATTTATTTTTATATACCTTAGTTCATTTACTTGATTTTTCTCTGTACCACACATGAGTGAAATCATATGGTATTTTTTTCCTTCTGACTTATTTCACTTAGCAGAATACCCCCAAGGTCTATCCCTCGTATTGCAAATGACAGGGTTTTGTCCTGTTTTTAATAATGCAGCCAGATTCTTTAGAAATTACTTATTTTCAATTCTACCACCACCATTTTCATCATAATTTACAATTCAAAAATCCTTTATCCTTTTTTAGGTAATCAACATTTTTTTCTAGATCATTTTAAAGATTGTTATTTAGACTTTATTACATTTCATTTTTACTTTGCTATTTGCATTGCAAATCACAAATTCTTCCAGAAATTCTAGATCTCTGTGTATTCTATTTTGAATACTCTTCATTCTTTCGCTCACTCACTTTTTTTTTTTTTTTGCTTTCGTCTTTGGTATCTCCACTTAAATGCCTCATATTAACTACAGGGAAAACCTCAAAATTAAGTTCTCAGTCTTTTCTGTTTTTCCTCTACATTCATTACCAAAGAGATCTCTTCAAACATTACTTAAAATATGTTATCCTTTACCCTCAAATATATCATTTTCTGAACCTGCCATCTACCTATTATCTATTCTTAATTTCCTGTAGACTGAGACAAAGTATCCTTGATTTCACTTTCCTGTGTCATATTTAAGATAGTTTTTAAAAATATATTCTATCAGAAACACAATCTTTCGGTATTTTTGGTTTTAGTATCAGCATTAATATTTTATGGTCAGGTTCTTTATGCAAGTGATGAGTTACACAGTATTAATATCATCTGCTGTGTATCAAGTTCATAGAACCCTAGAGATTCAGTTTTGAGTAAGAGTCAAGTAACCCTTGTGTTTGCCAGTCGCAAGTTAGAGATTTGGATTGCCTCAGCTTGATCAAGTAGAAAAGATAGTGCCTACCCTGAGTTGACGATTTACCAAAATGTAGACATTGTCCCTCACTGGGAAAAGCTTATCAAATGGATTTCAGTTTATTCAGTTTTCTACCTGTCATGTGATTGACATTTGCAGAGCACCACTTTCATAATCTACTCAGATGTCATTGCCATAGACCAATAGACTCTATCAATCTGGCACACCATCTAGTTACCTGGTTTTATTTCTTCTTGCCTTTCAGTTTCATTTTCCCTTTGCTTCCAGCTGTAATATTTCAGCCTTTGTTCTCTTCAGTTCATCTAGTCCAATGCTGGGAGACTATCGTGGTAGTCCCACTACCCAAAACATTTTCTATTCTTTATTAAGCCAGAAATCTCAATTTGTCTGTCTGACCCAATCTTCACTATTGAGACTCATCTTCCCTGGCTCCTTAATTTTGAACTGGTTTGTGGGATGATCTTTGTTCCTCCTTAGAGACAGTCTCATTTTAGCCATAGTGTATCTTTTCATGCTTTTGCTCTGCTATGCTTTTCCCTGAAATGCTTCCATTTTCCTTGAAAGCTACCATATTCAACTCAAATGTACATTTCCTTCAAATGGAAGATGCATTCCTTACAAATACAGGCATTTTTTTAATCCTACAGGACGCCCCCCCCTTATAGTTTTTATCATTATTATATTAAACTTAAAATTGATTTAGAGGGTCTACCCTGGTGGCACAGCAGTTGAGTGCTGGGCTGCGAAGCTGCCCGCAGCCTCTGCAGCGCCAGTTGGATCCCTGGCCGCTGGAGAGGGTCCCACATGGCGTGCAGATCTCTCCTGCCGCCCGCTGCTCCCCTCAGCAGTGTACTTCGGTCCTTCTGCCTGTTCTGCTCACCGCTCTGCCTCTGGTGAATTCTCTCACCCTCCTGCACTTCTGACTGTACCCAGTGCTTGTATAAATAAATCTTTAAAAAAAAACTGATTTAGATATGTATGTCTTATTTTCTAGATTTAAAGCACTTGTAAGATACAGATTGTATCTTACTCTTCATTGTCCCACTTCAGAACTCAGCAATTTGTATAACCTGTAGTACTAAATATATACTGCTGTTTACCTTTATCAAGGCATACAAAAGACATCTAGTGCAGTTTCCTCACCTAAACATAAAGGAAATGGTCTTAAACTTTTAGTTTTTTGTTTTTTTAAAGATTATTTATTTTTAAAGATTTTATTTATTTATTTTTAAAAGATTATTTATACAAGAACTGGGGTACAGGCCAGATTCGCCGGAGGGTGAGAGGATTCACCAGAGACAGAACGGGGAAAAGAACAGGCAGACTGATGAAATACACTGCTGAGGGGAGCAGCGGGCACGACAGGAGAGGTCTGCTGCACCATGTGGGACCCTCGGACCGGCGCTGCAGAGGCTGCTGACGGCTTCACAGTGCTGCACTCAACTGCCTGAGCCACCAGGGTGGCCCTTAAATTATTAGTTTTAAGACACCAACATGGCTTCTAAGCCTTAATGATGGTCTAAGTCTCTCAGTTTAAAGTGTGCTCCAAGGAGGGTCTGATGCTTTCATGAGCAGTAAAATAGGGATGAGTTTTACCCTAAAATAAAGATAAAGATAAGACAGTTGGAGGGCGAAGGGGAAAAGATAATGAAGTATAAGGCCATTGAACATGGGCCTCCCTGGTGGTGCAGCGGGTTGAGTGCAGTGCTGTGAAGCTGTGCCCAGCCTCTATAGTGCTGGTTCGATTCTCGGTTGGCCAGGGAGATTCCCACATGGCGTGGCAGACCTCTCCTGTCTCACCCGCTGCTCTCCTCAGCAGTGTGTTTCAGTCAGTCTGCCTGTTCTGTTCCCCGCTCTGTCTCTGGTGAATCCTCTCACCCTCCCATACCTTTGGCCTCTACCCCAGTGCTTGTATAAATAAAATAAATATTAAAAAAAGACCATTGAACATTATGATATCCTCTTTATTTCTGACTTCATACCTGCGTTTCCGTCTTGAGGCTATCTTTTAAGTCCTTTTTCCTGGCTACTGAAACTACCTTATTCCACTTATATTCATGGTATAACTGCATATTCCCATAAGAAAGGGTGTTAAGACCAATGAATACCCATGATATTGCAAGTGTAAATTTCACCTTTGACTAATGAAAATCAGAGTAGGAAACCCTGATTTATATTCCCTTTGCCACGACCTTGTTAAAACCTCCCAATATGCATGTTGGTAGAACCTAGAAAAATGAAGAAAGCATACCCACATAAACATATTCTCCAGGGCATCCCCTAGTGGTGCAGGTGGTTGAGCACAGTGCTGTGAGGCTCTCTGCAGCGTGGGTTTGATTCCGGCCAGCTGGCGAGATACCCACATGGCACAGCAGACCTCTCCTGTTTTGCCTGCTGTGCCCCTCAGCAGTGTATTTTAGTCAGTCTGCTTATTCTGCTCCCTGCTCTGTCTCTGGTGAATCCTCTTACCCTCCCAAACAGCTGGTCTGTACCCCAGTTCTTGTATGCATAAATAAATAAATCTTAAAAAATGTAGCTTAAAAAAACATATTCTTCAATTTTCAATTCATATTTTGGGAACTCTGTTACCTATTTCTAATTTTAATATGCACATGCACAGAATCTTCTAACTGCAAAAATAAGCAGTGGATGTCTAGATCAATAGGATAGAATATAGTATTTTCTGTGATCCACAGATAATTAGAGAACATATTCTGTACCAATCCTATTTAAAATTTTATATTTGAGATTTACCAAGCTTAACAAATCCTAAAATTCCACGTAAAAATTGTCATATGGGCAAAATGACAATGGTGGTAGTGATGATGATAATCATTAATTAGTCCAACCGATTTTTAATTTAACATATAGTTCTCTGTCATATCAGGTATAGAAAAATGCATCACACTTTTTGTGTGAGTATGTAATTTTTTTTTTTAATAATAAATTTTATTGTTATATTCCCCATACAATTGCAACGCCCCCATTCTGACCCCAATCCCTCCCCTCCCGCCCCCGCCCCCCAAAAAAGTGTCTCTGGTTCATAGTTTTTTGTTGATTTTGATTTTCACTTTCTTATAGTTATTCATTTTCCTGGTCCCTTATTTAAGTTTTCTAGATTCCTGATATGAGTGAGACCATCCGGTATTTTTCTTTTTCTTTTTGGCTTATTTCGCTGAGCATGATCCCTTCCAGCGCCATCCATGTTGCTGCAAATTGCATGTGTTTATCTTTTTTGAATGCTGAGTAATATTCCATGGTATATATGTACCACATCTTCTTGATCCAGTCATCTATTTTTGGGCATTTGGGTTGTTTCCAAAGCTTAGCTATTGTAAACAGTGCTGCTATAAACATAGGGGTGCAGGTGTTCTTTGGAATTGATGTTTCTGTGTCCTTTGGGTAAATACCTAGGAGTGGAATTGCTGGATCATATGGAAGCTCTATGTTTAGTAGGTCCAGAAATCTCCACACAGCTTTCCACAGTGGTTGGACCAGTTTGCACTCCCACCAACAGTGCAGAAGAGTTCCTTTTTCTCCACACCCTCGCCAGCATTTGTTGTTGCTAGTTTTTTTAATATGTGCCATTCTCACTGGTGTAAGATGGTATCTCATGGTAGTTTTGATTTGCATTTCCCTGATGGCAAGTGATGTTGAACATTTTTTCCTATGCCTGTTGGCCATTTGCATTTCCTCTTCAGAGAGTTTCTTTTTAGCTCTTCTGCCCATTTTTCCACTGGATTATTTTCTTTGTTGTTGTTGAGTCTCATCAGCTCTTTACAGATTTTTGTGATCAGTCCTTTATCACTAGTGTTGGGTGCAAAAATGTTCTCCCAGTTGGTGGGGTTTCTCTTTGTTTTTGTTATTGTCTCTTTTGCTGTGCAGAAGCTCTTTAATTTGATGTAGTCCCAGCTGTTTATCTTTGCCTTCACTATCACTGCTTTGGGTGATGTGTCTGTAAAGATGTCTTTGATGTGCAAATCACGTAGTGTTTCGCCTATATTTCCTTCTATATATTTTATGGTTTCAGGTCTTATGTCTAGTTCTTTAATCCATTTTGAGTTGATTTTTGTGTATGGTGTGAGGTAGTGGTCAAGCTTCATTCTTTTGCATGTAGCGACCCAGTTTTCCCAGCACCATTTATTGAACAAACTTTCTTTGCTCCAATGCATAGTCTTTGCTCCTTTGTCAAAGATTAGTTGACCATAAATCTGTGGGTTTATTTCTGGATTTTCTATTCGATTCCATTGGTCTGTATGTCTGTTCTTGTTCTAGTACCATGCAGTTTTGATGATTATGGCTTTGTAGTATAGTTTGAAGTCTGGGAGTGTAATGCCTCCATTCCCTTCTTTTTTTTTCAGGAGAGCTTTGGCTATTCGGGGTTTTTTGTGATTCCATATGAATTTCATCAATAATTGTTCTATTTCTTTGAAGAATGACATTGAAATTTTGATTGGAATAGCATTGAATCTGTATATTGCTTTTGGAAGAATGGCCATTTTAATAATGTTTATTCTTCCAATCCACAGCAGGGGATGTCTCTCCATTTCTTTGTGTCTTCTTCTATTTCTTTTAACAGTGTTTTATAGTTTTCTTTGTATAGGTCCTTTACCTCTTTTGTTAGATTTATTCCCAAATATTTGATTTTTTTTGTTTCAATAACAAAAGGGATGGTTTTTTTTGATTTCTTCTTCTTCAGATTTATTGTTTGTGTATAGGAAGGCTACTGACTTTTGCGTGTTGATTTTGTATCCTGCCACTTTACTGAACTGATTGATGAGTTGAATTAGCTTTTCTGTGGAGTTTTTGGGGTTCTCTATGTATAATATCATATCGTCTGCAAATAGTGATAGTTTGACTTCTTCTTTTCCTATTTGGATTCCTTGGATGTCTTTCTCTTGTCTTATTGCCCTGGCTAGGACTTCCAGTATTATATTGAAAAGCAGTGGTGAGAGTGGACATCCTTGTCTTGTTCCAGATCTTAATGGAATGGCTTTCAGCTTTTCACCATTGAGAATGATACTGGCTGTTGGCTTGTCATAGATGGCCTTTATGATGTTGAGGTATGTTCCTTGTATCCCAAGAATTTCAAGGGCTTTTATCATGAATGGGTGTTGCACTTTGTCAAAAGCTTTCTCAGCATCTATTGATATTATCATATGGTTTTTATATTTCTTTTTGTTGATGTGTTGGATAACGTTGATTGATTTTCGGATGTTAAACCATCCTTGTGCCCCTGGAATGAATCCTACTTGGTCGTGGTGAATTATCTTATGGATACATTGTTGGATTCTGATGGCTAAAATTTTATTGAGGATTTTTGCATCAGTGTTCATTAGGGAGATTGGCCTGTAGTTTTCCTTTTTTGTGTTGTCCTTGTTCGGTTTTGGTATTAGTGTAATGTTGGCTTCATAGAACGTGTTTGGTATTGTCCCTTCCTTCTCAATTTTTTGGAAGAGTTTGTGAAGGATAGGCACTAATTCGTCTCTGAATGTTTGGTAGAATTCATTTGTAAATCCATCAGGTCCTGGGCTTTTGTTTTTGGGGAGGTTTTTGATTACCATTTCAATTTCACTAATTGTAATTGGTCTGTTTAGGTGTTCTATTTCTTCTTTATCTAGCTTTGGGTGATTGTAGAGTTGTAGGAATTTGTCCATCTCCTCTAGATTGTTAAACTTGTTTCCATATAACTGTTCATAGTAGTTACTGATTATTCTTTTGATTTCTGCTGTGTCCGTTGTGATTTCTCCTCTTTCATTGATGATCCTGTTTATTTGTGCTTTCTCCCTTTTTTCCTTTGTGAGCCTGGCTAGGGGTTTGTCTATTTTATTGATTTTTTTCAAAGAACCAGCTTTTGGTTTCATTGATCTTTTGGATTGTTTTTTTAGTTTCAATTTCATTTATTTCTGCTTTGGTTTTTATTATTTCTTTTCTTCTACTGGTTTTGGGGTTTTTTTGTTGTTCTTTTTCTAGATCTTTGAGCTTCGAGATTAGGTTGTTTCTTTGAGTTCTTTCTTGTTTCTTGATGTGAGCTTCTATTGCTATGTATTTTCCTCTTATTACTGCTTTTGCTGCATCCCATACATTTAGGATATTGGTGTCCTCCTTGTTGTTCAATTCAAAAAATTTTTTAATTTCTTCTTTGATCTCCTCATTAGTCCAGTGGTCTTCCAGTAGTGTGGTTTTTAATCTCCATGAGGTAGGAAATTTCCTTGCCTTCTTTTTATGGTTTATTTCTAGTTTGATGCCTTCATGGTCAGAAAAGATGGTTGATATGATTTCAATCTTGGTGTATCTGTTGATGTTTGTCTTGTGCCCCAGTATGTGATCGATCCTGGAGAATGATCCGTGTGTGCTTGAGAAAAATGTGTACTCCGTTTTTTTGGGGTTTAGTGTTCTATAGATGTTTGTTAAGCCCAATTGCTCTAGGTTCTTATTTAGAGCTTTGGTTTCTTTACTTATTTTTTGTCTTGTTGATCTATCCATTGTTGATAGTGGTGTGTTGAAGTCTCCCACTACGTATGTGTTTTCTCTGATGTCTGTTTTCAGAGAGGACAACAGTTGTCTGATATATTTTGGTGCTCCTTCGTTTGGTGAGTATATGTTAATAAGTGTTATTTCTTCTTGAAGTATTGTCCCCTTGATCATAATGTAGTGACCATTGGGGTCTCTTTTTATGTTTTTGAGTTTGAAATCTGTTTTATCTGATATAAGTATAGCTGTTCCTGCTTTCTTTTTTGGTCCATTTGCTTGTAGAATTGTTTTCCATCCTTTAACTTTGAGCCTATTTTTATCTTTTGTAGCTAAATGTGTTTCCTGGAGACAGCAAAAGGTTGGGTTTTGTTTCTTAATCCAGGCTGCAACTCTGTGTCTTTTTATTGAAGAGTTTAGTCCATTTACATTTAGAGTTAATATTGATATGTTAACATCTGTGTTTGCCATTGTGTTTGTCTTTCCTTTGATTTTATTTATTTATTCTTTTAATAACTTTTTTTTTTTTTTGCCTTCTTTCATTGTTATTCGTCCCTCTGAGGTTCTGGCTTTAGGACTCCTTGTAGTATTTTTTGGAGTGGGGGTTTAGTTGCAATGAAATTCCGGAGTTTCTGTTTGTCTGGGAAGGTCCATATTCTTTCTTCAAAGAGGAAGGAGAGCTTTGCGGGATAGAGTATTCTTGGTTGGCATCTGTTTTCTTGGAGTCTGTTGACTATGTCCCTCCACTCTCTCCTTGCCCGTAGTGTTTCTTCGGAGAAGTCTGATGTCAGCCTGATTGGCTTTCCTTTGAATGTTATCTGTTTCTTCCCTCTTGCCAGCTTCATTATTTTTTCCTTGTCCTGGATTCTAGGGAGTTTACTATTATGTGTCTTGCTGTAATTTTTCTTTCGTCGTGGAAGTTTGGTGTTCTTCTTGCTTCTTGTATATCAATTTTCAGCTCCTTCTTCACATTTGGGAAGTTCTCTTCAATTATCTCTTTGAATATTTTCTCTGTTCCTACTTCTCTCTCCTCTCCTTCTGGTATTCCTATAACTCTTATATTTCCTTTCCTCATGGAGTCAGATAGTTCCCAAAGTCTTTCTTCATTCTTTTTCCTTCGTACTTCTCTTTCCTTTTTTGTTTTGGTTCTTTTTATTTCTGTGTCTTCAAGAGCACTTATTCGTTCTTCCATTTCATCAATTCTGCTTTCATTGCTTTTCCCAGAATCTTTAGTTCTTCCACTAATTCTTTGATCTCCTGCATTTCTTTTACTTCCCTCTTTAGGGACTCAATTTCATTCTTCTGATCGCTGATTATTTTTCCCTTATCATTGTTTTCCTTTATGACTTCTGTCAGTTTTTTAATCACGGCAATTTTAAATTCTCTTTCTGGAAGGCTCAGAAGTTCTTCCAAGTTACTGTCGTTGCAATCTGGGGGCTGGTTTTCTTTTTGTGGTGTGCTTTTTCTCTGGAGAGTTGCTAGGTTGCGTGTGGTTCTTCTCCTCCCTACTGTCTGTTTTCTAATTTGCCGTATGCGTTGGGACACTGTGTTGTTGGGACTGGCTGGCATCTTGGGTGGGCTTCTCTGCTCCCCTCTGGTTCCTCCAGGAGTCATCTGTCAGTTTCAAGCAGTCTTTATTGGAGAAAGGTCCCTGTCCTAAAATGCCGATGTGGGGACACACTCCCCTGTGCGCCTGGTCTGCCCCAGCGGTGGGTTCCTGTTCCCCCTCTGGGCTTGGACTGCAGGCCAGAGGGGGTCTGGCGTGGGCGAACTTCCCCTGCTCACCTCTGGCTCCTGAGGAAGCCTTGTGCAGGTAGTCTTTACTGAAGAAATGTCCCTGTTCTAAAATGGTGATGTGGGACACACTCCCTGTGCGTCCAGTCTCAGGCACACTCTTCTGCGCTCCTGGTCTGCCCCGGCTGTGGGTGCTCGCTCTCCCTGTGGGCTCAGACTACTTGGTCGGAAGGGACCCGGTGTGGGCTAACTCCCCAGCTGGCCACTAGCTCCTTCAGGAGCCTGTGCTGGCTTCAAGTCGCTAGGTGGCGCCAGAGATCTCTCCTAGAGCCCTTGGGGAGCTGATTTTCCACCCCGTGGGACAGGGAGCAGAGCGGGGATGGTAGGGTACACCTCAACGGCTTTGGGGTGCTGTGTCTGCCTTGTGCCCCACCGTCGTGGGGAACCCACGCCCCTAATTTCGTGCCCCGGGTCTCAGTTCCAAAGCCCTCAGTTCCAGGACGCGGGCTGTAGCCCAGTTCAGTGGCGCGGGAATGGCGCCTTTTGCACCGCTCCCGTGCCTGGACGCCTGGTTCCTGCTCACTCAGGGAGGGACCTTCACCTCAGTGAGGACCTCCGCGCGTCTCCCCGCAAGCCTAGGTCGCAGGCGCGGGGACCTGGGCAGCCGAGATCCAGGTCTGCACTTGCTTTTCAAGCGCGCGCCGAGCGCGCCGCTTTCCGTGCAAGCTTACCGGCAGCCCGGGCTGTGTGCGAGTCTCCCGGGGTCTTTGTTCTTCTCTAATGGCGCCCGGAGCCGTTCGCTCACCACCGCGGCGGATCCTGCAGGGTTCGCCTCAGCTCCCGTTCACGGGGTGTGGTGGCTGCAATAGTTCCTTTCCACTCACAGTCCCGCTTGCTGCTTCGTTTGTTCTTGTGGGCCATTTTGGTTTGTTGTTTCCCTCTTCTCTGAGGGTCGGAGAGTGCCGCCTCTGTGGGCGGGGGAGGGGAGCAGGGTTCTGCGCTTCCCTCCCTTCTGGTCCTCTTTTATGGCCACTTTCTTCTTCGGGTAGTTTGCTGGAGTCACCCGTTTATCTTCCGTGTCCCAGTTCTCACTGGGACCTGCCGCTTTTCCTCCCTATTAACTTTTTTTAATGGGAGATCTTACTCGCAGTGTCTCCTCGCCGCCATGTTGCTCCGCCCCTTCTACCTGAGTATGTAATTTTTAAGTAGCTTGCTGAAAAGTAAAGATGCAAAACCTGAAAACCAGTAATCCTATTAGTTTCCTGCAGCTGCCATAACAAAATTCCACAGAGGGATAAGATTAAAAGTGCTGATTCCATTTTCGTGGTTAGAGGAAAATGGAATAGTGCTTTAAAGAATGATATAACATGGAGAAGTCAACAACACATGGTATGTTTGTGCATTCTTTACTTTTATT
Organism: Talpa occidentalis; assembly: GCF_014898055.3. NCBI lineage: Eukaryota > Metazoa > Chordata > Mammalia > Eulipotyphla > Talpidae > Talpa > Talpa occidentalis. The sequence continues at coordinate 82,106,924 of NW_023603184.1, read as the reverse complement.
CAGACATAAGTAATAGGAAAACAACGCTAAGTTGTAGACACTTTCTCTCAGTGTACTTACTTGTTTTTTTGCCCTTTGGTAGAGGAAACAGTACTGTTTCCTTTAACATGAAAAATTGATTGCACTTTGAAATATTCATTTAAAAATCTAGAATTCATGATTATATTTCATTCTTATTAACTTCACAAATTTCTTTCACCATCATAACCTCTTATTTGAAAGCCTCCATAATAGTAATTAAGATGAAATACTAAGTTCTAATGTAAGTATTTATAATATATAATGCAAACCACCTTATATGTATCAATCTAATATTTCAAGCAGCTATAAACTTCTTGAAGAAAGATGCCTTGTCATTTATATCCTTGGAAATCTATGACATTTTGCATAATGTTGAAGTAAAATATATGCTCAGGAAAAGCAATAATTTGTATTTAGCTATTTTTAATTACCATTAAAACTTCATTTAACTTACTAGTTTTGAAAGGAAACTAAACAGCTTATTTATATGTTTATTAACATTTAATACATAACATCAGAAATAGGCTGACAACAAAGTTGTGATCCCATATTCTTATTTCACTTCTTCATTTGAGAATAGACCTGGGAATAAATAATTATGTTTATATTTATTGCTTAGTTGATCAACATTCTGTTTCTAGATTGGCTTATTTTAGCTTTTAGGTTTTGGAATAAATAAAATGTCTTTGTCTAACCCTTCCAGAGAAGACAGTCTATCAATATTTAATTTGACTAGACATAGAAAACATTAACATAGCAAAAACAATTTATGAGATTGTCTCTGTCTTGGATTTACTTATTAAATGTAGTTAAAATTTATCAACAAGAGCATTATGTGTGTGTTTGTTATCTTAATAATTCTAATTAACTTTTGGTAATTGCTGAGAATCTGCAACTGTTTCTATATTTTACAGTGATAGTTCTCAAAACCAGTAGAAACATGAATAAAATAAACCTGTAAGAAATGAAACAATTCAGGTTAACTAAATTTTTACTCTCAGTTGCTAATAATAAAAACATCAATAAATATTCTATATAATATATTTAAATATATTCTGTATAATATATTCTAAATATTATTATATAGAATATATTATTATACATAAATTATACATTCACCTGGAATATTTATATGGGTATGCAGCATTTTAAATAATTCCATACTTTGATATAGTTTTACTGGTATTTTACATAGAATATAAAATATATAATTATAGAATATATAATATAATGTAAATATATTATTATATAGAATACAATATAAGGTATCAGTAAAACTATATCAAAGTATGAATTATTTAAAATGTTGCATGCCCATATAAATATTCCAGGGTTGAATGCATAATTTTTTTAGAACTTCTTACTATTACTAAGCTAATATGACTTCAATACTGGCATTTAACCCCCCACCTGTAACTAGGTCTCCTCTCTTGTGTGCTTAATTTATCTTAGTCTCATTATAATGGACATGCATTGTGAAGATACATACACTGAATTAAGCCAAGTTAGTGTCTCAGATTAATTTCTATTTTAGTCAGTCTCTCAGAAGTGTTGTTCACCAATTGTTCATTTCAAAAACTAAGATTATATATAATATCTAGTAAGAGACTGACAGGTTTTCAAAATAGATATTTTCTGAGGATGACATCTTTGGACACTTTGCCACATTAAATGATTTAGACTATAGAAGTTAAAAAAAGAAGTAGCAAGTGATTATGTTTGACTAACTGAAAGAAAAAAAATGATTTTAGATAATTACCTAGAATCATAAGTGAGATTAAATTAACTAAAATATTAAATATTTTCTATATTAAATCATTTTGTAGCTTTGGGGAAAATTTATTAATTTGTTGAATAAAGCAATGCATTTTGAAGAGTTATTGTCTGTGTTACTCTTCAATGTAGAAGTGGGCATTTAGGGTGTTTCCATGTCCTAGCTATTGTCAAAAATGCTGCTGGGAACCTTGTGGAACATATGCGTACTTTTGTTGATGGTTTCAGAGTCTGTGAATATATGCCCAAGAGTGGGATTGAAAGATGATATGGTATTTTCCATTTTTAGTTTCTTAAGGTAAGTCCAGATTGCTTTTTGTGATGGTTGCACCAGTTCACAACCCCAAAAACAGTGTAATAGTGTCCCTTTGACCCTCATACAGTCCAACACTTGTTGTTGGGGGTCTTTTAAAGAGATGAATAAAGCCAGAAATTTGTAGTCTTAAATTTATGTGTGTTTGTGCGTGTATATGCATATATATGTAATTCATTTATATATATATATATATATATATATATGAATTATATAGAGAGAGGACAGCATGCACTACAAATCAAAATAATGCTATTTAAAATTCCGAACAAGGACAACACAAACAAAGAAAACTACAGGCCAATCTCTCTAATGAACACTGATGCAAAAATCCTCAATAAAATTTTAGCTATCAGAATCCAACAGTGTATCCATAAGATAATTCACCACGACCAAGTAGGATTCATTCCAGGGACGCAAGGATGGTTCAACATCCAAAAATCAATCAACGTCATCCAACACATCAACAAAAAGAAATATAAAAACCATATGATAATATCAATAGATGCTGAGAAAGCTTTTGACAAGTACAACACCCATTCATGATAAAAGCCCTTGAAATTCTTGGGATACAAGGAACATACCTCAACATCATAAAGGCCATATATGACAAGCCAACAGCCAGTATCATTCTCAATGGCGAAAAGCTGAAAGCATTTCCATTAAGATCTGGAACAAGACAAGGATGTCCACTCTCACCACTGCTTTTCAATATAATACTGGAAGTTCTAGCCAGAGCAATAAGACAAGAGAAAGATATACAAGGAATCCAAATAGGAAAATAAGAAGTCAAACTATCACTATTTGCAGATGATATGATAATATACATAGAGAACCCCAAAAACTCCACAGAAAAACTAATTCAACGAATCAATCAGTTTAGGAAACTGGCAAGATACAAAATCAACACACAAAAATCGGTAGCCTTCCTATACACAAACAATAAATCTGAAGAAGAAGAAATAAAAAAAAAATCCGTTTTATTATTGAAACAAAAAAAAATCCAATTGCACATTTTAAGGTTAAAGGTCCACAGTAGGTAAAATAGTGTGTTGGAGAAGATTTTAGTGCTTTAAGTGTATCTTTGTGTTTTTGATTTATAAAAAAATAAAGTGAGGGCTCTGAGAAAAAACATGTAAATGTTAATTTCTGTGAGGTATTCATGGTAGAACATAGATAAATGCATTCTATTTTTGTAATTAAGCACTCATATAAAAAAGTAAATATAATAGATTAGCAGGTATTTTTAATATTATATTTTATATATAATATTTATATTATAGTATTATATATTATATTATTATATTAATAATATGTTAACAGGGAAACATTTATTTCTAAATTCTAAATACTTTTCCTTACATAGGCAAACTGGAATATGTGGAAAGCATCAGGATAAGGGAGAGAATAAAAAATCCTTGAAGAAGGAGGGGAGCATCTTAGATCTTCAAGTATTTGTGAAATTGTCATTTACAAGGTTTCAATTCACTTAATGTAGCCATGTGTAATAGAGCTAGTGTAAGTATACCAACTCATATTTTATTAATTATTGAGGATAATTTAGGTTTTTAAGAGTCTGGTCTTGGCCCCAACAAGAAGATATCAAATAAGGAAGACAGGTTTCATATTCTCATGAAACTCACATTCTAGTGGTGTGAGGAGATTAAAAAAAAAAAGCAAGAAAAAAACCCCAGCATTTATTAACAAGCAGAACAGTCATATGATAAGTATATTTTCTTAGAAATAAAATAAAATGCTGGGGGAAATCAGTGATGTCATGTGAAGTGACGTCTGTTTTTTAAAGTACTATATTAATAATATCCGCATAATAATTCCAAAAGCATGTGCTATGTTCTATCTGTTACTCCTGTCAACACATTTTACATTTCTGGAAAATACAGAGATTGTTTTTGTTTGTTGGTATTTTTTCCTTAATCATCTGTCTATATATATTTAGATGATGTATAAAATGCATTCTTTTAGAAATGGAATTTGAAGTAGACAGGTGTTTCTTTCTGTATGCTTTAGATTTTATTTTTTCTAAACTTATTTAGATTGCATGATACAATTTAGTTTATAGATAAAAAGCAAAATATACTTGTCCTTAGGATCTAAATCTGCTTGTTTAAGTAATGTATCCGATAGATTGCAATACAAGAAGATTGTAAAGTGATTGTTAGATGTTAATAACAGTAACACAAAACATTAAGGCAAGTGACATTTACATAAGTATCTTGATCTTAATACATGTAATTTACATATGAAAATTTAATCACCATAGAGATAAACAGCTGCAATGTTTAATTAAACTCTCCACACAAAATCAGCCTGCAAGAAGTAGTTTGTCATTGCTAATTCATCACAATTCTCTTAAGCATTCTTTAAAATAAAAATGCAAAATAAATGACTCTTATTGATAATTTAACTTCTGGTTACTTTGTATTTTAATTGTATCATCAAAGCCTGTTGAGAATACGATAAAGATTCTAGGTTCATTTTCACGCTGTTTAGAAGGCAGAGCATAAACATATAGATAACAAATGTATTTGTTTACAAACTTATAGGGGTCACCAGCACAGTAGCACTAAAGGATAATTTAAGAAATTTTAATGCCAAAATAAGTTGTGGGTAATGAAGGGAAGTAAGAGTCTTTCTTGATGGAGCTCTTAAAGACAAAATGAATTATACACAGAAATTAATGCCAGCATTAGCTAGAAAAAGAATAACAACTGCTTGCATGGAATTGATAAAACTGAAAAATCTTAATTACAATTTAACATTGCAGAAACAATAAACAGAAAAGTGAATGGTTAATGCATAAATGTTGTAGGATATCATCTTTGTGAAGCAGGATTTAAACAAATGGCAGGTTTTGTTTCTATGTATCTTATTTGTATAAACAAATAACTTCATTAAAAAAAAAATACCTACTGTATGCCGGGCATAATGATACACTTGTATAAAACAGTCACTTAGGTTAACTTTCACTAGACATTATATTGATTGTAGTCTTTTTTTTTTAATAGACAAAGTGAAAATGGAGAAATAAGGAACAAGTAGATACATTTATAGTAAAGGGTTTTTATTAATCATCTAAATTTTTGATGATTCAGTCATCTAAATTTTTGCCATTAAGTTCAGAGAGTTGGACAATATTATAAATAAAGTGTATGCTACCCATTTAAGTAAAGAAAAAATTAAATTGGATCTTGGCAAGTATACATTCTTCTCAAGTTGGTTCCTAAAATGTACTTTTAATGTTACGGACATCTAAGTTTGATCTTAAAATGTTCTACCAAATCATTAAGTCTATAACATTTGTCTAGAAGAAATAAAATATCATTTTCAAATGTAGCAATAATATGCTATCAATTATATTATGAATTTCAATGAATTTTCTTTCTGTCAAACTGACTTTTGTATCTGTAAATTAATATCATGCCAGATATTTTAGTCTCACATGTTTGAAGAATTTAAACCCAGGCCCTAAAAATGTTAGAATAAATTGTGTCATGTAGTGAGTGGAGACAACAATGTCTGAATGATGCATTTTAAGAAAAAATGATTATATGCCTTTATAGTTTCCCCATGTATTATATCAGGTGATTTATCCTGGGGATGAGGTTGCTAATCTCCTATGCAGAATAAATAAATGGTTTTGATTTAGATAACCTTAAATGTTATGCAGCAACTCCCTAGAATTCTGACTTAATTTCACATAATGAAATATTGAGAAATAACATGGGAAAAATAATACAGGAACAAATATATAATTTTTCTCTATATTATTTAAAACAAAGGTTATTTTATTATGAGGCTTAAACATAATCCTTTGTCGCTTTATAGTTATGTGCGACTACCTTTCTGTGTAAACATGTATATTGTGTAAGAGAAATTATTATCTATTATCTGATTGTGTATTCATGTATATGGAATCTCTTCTAAACAAAGATAGTAGAACCTGAAAGTAGGTTAATTAGCAGAAAAATCAGGAGACATGAAAACACATACATAACCTTAAACATTTAATTTTAGTTCAACTGGGCACGTGCTGGTAACAATCATTTGATACTGGACCTAAGTCCTTTCCTAAAGGATGAAAATACTGAGAATTTAAATTAGCTTTCTTGTATAAACAAAAGCTATATTAAATGTTTTATGGTTACCAGTCTGCTTTTCTTAAAGGGACACAAACGTAAATATACTTGTCATTTGAGTGTAAATTACCTGTATTTTCCCCAGGCTTTTATACTTGCCTCTTCCACTGCTAAGTAGATATTTTAAACCCATAGATTATCAGTTTATTTCATATTTAATTAAAGTATCATTGGTAAAGCAGTCACATCTAGTAGAAGATAGTGTGTGTAAGCATATGATTTTAGTGGTGGGGGTAGAGCTATGTGAGTGATCTAGAGCTTCGTAAGCAGTATATAATTTCAGTAGAACCTGTTATAGTTTATTTGTTTCGTTTTACCTAATCTTCAAAACAATCCCATTGAGATTAAGTGATTCACATGAAATTATAAAATTTGTCAGAGACAAACTCTAAACTCAAACTGCAAGCACAAAGTTACCTCCATTTTTGTGATGAAATATAGCCATAAAAAATTAACAACTTTGATTTTCAAATCAGTGGAAGTGAAATGTAGTATAGAATAATTCTTTCTCTAATCTGAAACTCTGTGAAAGAAATCACTGCTTAGTGATAGATGCAGCAAAATGTGGAATCTAAATTTAAAGAATAATTATGTCATACCTTAGCAGTCTGTGATAAATTGAGTTATTATAAAGGAACTGACAACAATTAAAGGTATTGATTATTCTATTAATGTTACTGGATTCTATACCAAAATTTTCTTACAGTAGAAGGTAAAGATATAGATGTAAATGTTTTCATTCTACATTTTTGAGATTCTTTTTAAACTTAAAAATAAGGAGCTGATAGTCCCATACAGGTTCTGGTGATTAATTATAATGTATAGATTTTTTTCTCCCTACTTCCTAAAAATTTTTTTGTAGGTTTTCCTTTTCCTTTCCACTTTCTTATACTGATATTGTTATTTCAAACAAAACAGGGTATTCAGATTCCTACTACCTGGTTTATATTGCTTAACTGTCCTAAAGTATAAGAATACAGTTGTATAGAACAATTTTTGAATGTGAATTGGTTTGATACATGCACTACATATATTCCAACAGTTATGATGTCTATTTCATGCTGTCATATTCTTTTTTGCGTTTGAGTGAATGGAAACAAAATTACCTGAATTTAATGAAAGGTACCTAAGTCTTAAATGAGGAGGAATATTTATGTCATTAGTTTTTTAGGATCTAAATTAATTTGTAAAGACCAGGAGTTGCACATTATATATTTTGAAAACTTAGTCTATAACTCCATATTTACTTGCATACTTAGCTAAGATTATTGGGTCATTAATGTTCCAAGCAATGATTTTGCCAGGAGAAATTCTTTTTAAAGATAACCTTTATATAAGCTATAATTTTAGTGAAAGAGTGAAAATCCTTATCTTCCTTAGGTAAATTTCCACCTCCCATTTCCCTGGCTTGAACTCCATCATTCTTTGTTATGTGCCTGAGATTGAAGAATTGGTAACAATTGGGCAAAAAATTGGGCATTTTTTTTAGCTATTTTAACAATTAAAATAATTATGGATTTTAACAATTAAAATAATTATGACTACTTAATTGTGTGTTTTCCCCATTGAGATGAATGCCCATTATGAAGAAAAATCCTTTATAAGGAAAGAAATATAGTTTACCTTGTCTTTTCTGGATTAGTGAGCCAAACATTACAGCTGCCCATGTTGTCAGATTGCCATGGGAGAATTTAGTAGAAGGGACGCCAATAATGTAGTCAGTTTCTGACATTTAAATAAATGTTTTTGCTGTTCCATCAAAATTAATGATTAACTTTAGCATTAGAAGTATGTATTTCAATAGTAGAGGGAAATTTTCCCACTATCACATTACAGCAAAAGTAACCCTGTGGCGTTATAAATATATATTTCAGACTAAGAGAAAAGATTGATCCCACAGGATATCTCTCCTCTCCATCCATTGATGATGTCAGTGAGTCTCTGATTAGCTGCTGACATTTGAAATTATGGTGGGTCAGTAAGGTTAATGAAAGCTTTCTTTATATAGCCATGTCCCTCTTGCCTCTTGCCTTCTTGGGCTTTTGGCTTGTTTTCTGACCTCAAAAAGCAAAGCAAAAATAAGAATGTGCATCAACAACAGTATAGTTTGAGCATTCATCTATTGATAATTTTAATGCTGCTATTTAACAAGAAAGGGAAAGGTTAATGAATAGTGACTTAACTTATTTGGGGATGGTAGTGTACAAAGGGTCTAGTTAATAACCTCAGTGACCTTACTGAGGATCAACTCCATGTAGATGAAAACATTTCAATAGAATTGTCTGAATTACAATTTTTCTCCCTGTAAGTGAGTTACATAAATTTCCCATTTTGTATTGAGTCATCCTCTGTTTATGAAGGAGAGGGTATAAAACTGAATTAAGTTTCTTGATTCATCAATCATAGTGCTTAAGAACTACACAGGGATCTCGAGACCTAGTATAGTGGTTTTCAAGTTTTGTATTTTGGCACTTTCAGGTACCTCAGAGTTACCTTGCTAGCTGCTGTAAGGGAGGAGAGCAGTGTTTTGGACCCTCAACCCTATTTCGACACTTTGGATGTCATGTGATAAGAGACCTTGTTGGAAAAATAAAGATCGAAAACCACTGAGCTACAATACTCTCACTTACACTTAAGGAAATTGAGGTACAGAAGGTTAACATGAAGTTGCAAAGATCCTACAGGTAATCAAGTCACAATAAAAGTTAGGAAAGAGGGAATTTCTTAAAAGTATGGTTCATGTATATATATATTTTTTCCAAAGTCCTATCCGAATCTTAACATAAGGTGGGTAAGGAGTATCAAATTGAACTCTACTCAGCCATTTTATGCTCACTTTGTCTCTTCAAGTACAATTGGTTTTTAGCGTAGTCTATGTAAGAAGTTTAATTTTTTTGTAGGTATCAGTTGAAGGGTTGGAAATTAACTCTGGAACTCAAACATCCCATGTCTCCAAAAAGATCATCTCGTTCCAAATTTCTGTATATCAACAGAGATTATAGCATACTGTTACCTCTGACAATAAGACAATTACAGGCAAGATTATATTTGAATGTAGGATTAACAAAATACATAGGATGGAAGGGAAAGTGCAGGATAAAATGAAAAAAAAAAACATTTAAATTATCCACCTGTATTTATTTTGATCTAAAATTTTTATTTTAATCTGAAAATAAGGAATTAATTAAGCTTCCGTCTGTAGAGAAATGTGCAGGAAGGAGCAAAAGAAACACGTCATCATAATATGTCTCTCTCTCTCACCTCATCGCAGCTAATAGCATTTTCATATACCACGTGTGGTACATTTGAGCTTTTTTTTTTTTTTAAAGATTGATTTATTTATTTATACAAGCACTGGGTAGAGTCAGAAGCGCAGGAGGGTGAGAGAATTCACCAGAGCCAGAGCAGGGAGCAGAGCAGGCAGATGGACCGAAATACACTGCTGAGAGGAGCAGTGGCCAGCAGGAGAGGTCTGCATGCCATGTGGGACACTCGCTGGTGGTCCGGGATCGAACCTGCGCTGCAGAGGCTGCAGGCAGCTTCGCAGCCCAGCACTCAACTGCTGCTCCACCAGGGGAGGCCCTTGAGTTTTTGTTTTTGATAAAATATTTATATTATCATGTGAGGAGACTGACATTGACTATGGAAATCTTTATTGTATCCCGAAGTTCTTCATTACTTTGTGATCAAATGTGTGAAAGTATTTTCAAAGCTAATGTTCAGTTTACAGTGGAGAAAGTGCACTGAAATCACTAGGGTTTTCTAACATATTTTCTGAGATGGTTTTCAGTACTTTAGGATGTAGTAAATATCTTTACATGCACATAAAACACACATTTACACATGCACCCACAAGCACTCTCACGCTTTACTGTTATTTCATATTACAGTACATGACGAAGAAAGCAGCAACTTTCAAATAAAACTGATAACTTGCAGAATTATTAGAAAATGCTGGGGGAAATGCTCTAATATTATAGAAACTCTTACATGTGCAAACAGATATCAGAAATAGTACTCATTTCATAAAGCTGCTATGAGGAATAAATGGGGTTAAAATACAAAAAGTTAAGACTGCCTGACAATTGGGTAGTTTTCAATTACTATTGGTTATGATGATGATTGTTATTAAATACTTGGAAATTTACCACATTTTAAACCCTGCCAAGTAAAGAATTATAATGAATATTGAACATATTTTTATAATATAAAAGTGCTACAAATTCAAATTAATTTGAGAGGGAGAAATGAGTGACATCAGGGCAAGTGCAAATTTGCTAAATAAATTTAAACAAATAATGTTTGTATAATTGGCAATTAAGATTGAAAAATGTGTATAATTAATTAGAAAGTGCAAATACTGATACTTTTCTATGTCTATCTACATAGAAAATATGCTTTTAAGCTATGAGTGCTATTAAATCTAATGATTGAGATAAACTGGATCAAGAAGTACTATGTCATAAAAGTATTAAAAATACTTTAACAAAAAATGAATTGAGTTGCATTACACTCACTAAAATAGGGTTACTTAGTAATATAGTTTTTGTGAGGACACAAAACATATACTGTTCAAAGAAAATTAGAATAGAAATCATATACTGGTTACATTGTCATCATTCCATCCTTTAAAAATGTTGGCATACTACATATATTTTACAATGCACAGATCATTAGCAGTATAATTTATAAATATGTTATCATATAATAAGTAAATATCCATAAGTATAGAATGTTTCAAAATGTTTGAAGAACATGAGATGTGAATTATTTAAGATAAATAAGGCCTGGGCAAGAAAAGTATAAATAAATCTTAAAAAAAAAAATAAACATCAGTACTTTGGGGTAGAATATCTGAAAGGTGAGTAAGGAAGTAGTCTAAACGAACACACTCGGTTTTGAACCAGGCAGTTCTTGGTGAGGCTCAGAATTCAAGTTGCACAAGATAGAACTGAAGTCACCACACACTCAGATGGAGTGAAGAAATCCTGTTATCAACATGAGATTTCTGTTAATTAAGAAAAGCTTAGCAGAGGGCCTCCCTTGGTGGCTCAGTGGTTGAGCGATGGGTTGCGAGGCTGCCCGCAGCCTCTGCAGCACCAGTTTGATCCCAGGCCACCAGTGAGGGTCCCACCAAAAAAAAAAAAAAAAAAAAAAAAAAAGAAACAACTTAACAGAGCCCCCATGGATTTCTAAAAGGCAAAACTCTCTGGATTGACTATACAATAGTTCTGCTAATGTTTCCATGGCTTAAAATTATGTGATTCTTCAGGAGAAAATGTTGTTTTCAGAGCTTGTTTCAGGGTTTTGTTTTACATCTCTGTCTTCACGATCTGAAATGCCATATTCTATAAGGACTCCATTTGATGAGTGAATGAGTACTCAGATTTTTGGAAATTGTTTGAGAAAAGTGAAAAAAAAAACCATAATAAAGAGTAGAAGTCAACAAACCTAATACAAATAAAAGATATACATTACTTCAAAGAAAGTATGAGGTATTGAAAATAATACTGAAATAGTAACCTTACTTGTGTGATGTTGCAGAGAGCCCTCATCTTAATTGCTCAGTTTCTTTAGTAGTGGCTTATTGAGATACTCTGCAAAATCTTGCCATTTAAAATCCTTTGAATAAGAAAATGCATAGAGATACTTGAATCTCCTACCCAGTAATCCCAAATTACTATGTTGTTTGAGAAAAAAAAAATCACTGTTCACCCTGATCTATTTACTATATAATGTAGTAAAAATAATGTAATTAAAATTTAAAGGGAAAGGTAGGAGAAAAGGCGTTTGTTTGTTGATAAAGGAAATGTTAAGACTCATTTTCAATCCTCATACTGTCCTACAAGTCCTACCACTCTTATTTTCAATTAGGGTAGGGAAATGTATCTAGTTCCTTATGAGAAGGAAAACATAAATCAAGACTGAACAAATATTGAAGCTTCATATTACGCTCTTGTAAGAGTAATTAACTTTAAAAAAGGCCTCTCAGAACAATGATTAGTCCTATATAATTGGTTCAAATCCAATCCACACCATATGAAAAGTTATAAAATTCTTAGAAAGATATTAGGTCTTATGACATTAGGGCAAAGCATTACTTAAGAGTCATTGGCAACTTTTTTCATTCAACATATATAGCATTTTAACAAATATGAATTAACTTCGAGATATTTTTCCTTTGATCCCTATGGGAAATAGTTTTAGATTTTTATGGTCACACTGATGTGCACTGGTAATTGAACCCTTGAACCGTCACAGGTTCTTGTCCCATGAAGCCATAAAAAAGGAATTCACAGACATTTTAGATAAAGTAAGCAGGGAGAAACAAACTTTAAGAAAATAAAGAAAAAATTATTTAAAGGAAGAAAGTAAGGACTCCCAGGTGCTCTACCTGGCAGGGGCAAGGAAGCTGTTGCCTAGGAGTATTTAAACCTTTTTTCTCTTTTCTAAAATCTCACATCTACTTTGTGATTGGCTCTTTCTCTTAATGACTATACTCCTCTGGGCAGATGTACCCATTTTTCCAGCTCTTATCTTAGAGTTTACCTCCCCGTCCAAGATCTTACTTTCTCAACTTTTCAAGTTGTACTGTTTTGTGTAGCCCTCCTGGACTTTCTGACCTCATCTCTGGAGTATTTTTTGGTTAGCACTTTTTAGAATGGACTATTCATATCTTAGAGGCCCCTTTAACTCTCCGTAGGTGAATACCTGCGTAGTCCCTACCTGCACTGTTCCTGAAGCTGCCTAACCCTAACTTGCCCTGGGACTCATCACAACTACTTATTTTATAAAACAGTGGTATTGAACATGCTTAAGATTTGCTTCCCACATATAATGTTTTGAGTACAAGCAAACTCTTTGTTTTCCTGCAGCTAGAGGCAGGCTACTTTCGGAACTCAGCTTCATAGGTTTTCTTTCGGTTTAATGCAGATCTCCAAAAGGGAGCTTGTTCTTTGCAAAATAAAGCTGGCAGATTTATTCAATGAAAATGAACATATTGTCTTCTACAGGGGGAAAAATACAGAAAGACCTATAAAAATTTAAATAAATAAAAGTTAATTAACAGATGAACATGGCTACAAACTTGACATTAACGATTTTTTTCAACCAAGTGAATGAGAAGCATAGTGACAGGACAGTAACTGATGACACTTCTTCCTAGCCAGATAGTTAATTTTCACAGATGATTTTGGAAATAGACACAGCCAAGTAAAATTAATTGTCATTTATTTTTCTATATCTGGGATTGTATATTGATACCTTTGCCACTAAATGAACAGTAAGGTATTCTTATTTTCTCTGGATATATGTGGGATATATTTCATCTTATAATCTGACCCCAGGGTTGCTGCATCAAGAATTTGCATAAGGAATGGTTCTAATGCCCTACAACAGCTTGATGGGTAAGACCAATACAATCAATTATCAGTATTTACCATGGATAGTTTTGGGTTTAATGCTGTCATTGATGGATTTTGGTTTTGTTTGAAAAAGATGAAATAGTTCATGAAATATTAGGTCGTAGAGAGCTAGCTATTAATTACACATGGAACATACCTTTTTAGATTTTCTATGACTTATCCTATGTAGATTTATTGTTATTTTTTCATATTACTTACATACCAGATATAAAATGGCATTTTTGAAATAATGATTCTTGAGGAATTCCCCTAGGTTTTAGTCATTGATCAAATACATGCCTGAAGTGGATTTGGAGAAGTCACATAGTACCAAAATGGAGATCCTGACTATGGAAATATTTGCCTAATGGTTAAAAATCTATTTCACTTGAACCTAACTTTGAGTCAAATGGAATTTGATAGCAGTTCATGCAATACTGGGTATATAATGAACTTGATTTTATATAGCTTAAATTGTTGGGGAGAAAGGAGTCAGAACATGACTGTATCTACAGATAGTCTCCATCAATTACTTTCACCATGATGGAATTTCAGTTTTATCATCAGTAGAATGGAGATACTATATTCAGCTTACATTTGAGAATTGAATGAATTGATAAAAGAAAGACACGTAGGATAATCTGTCACAAAGGGCTCAAAAAGAGAATCAGTTTTAGTAGTGTGTGTGTGTAGTTGACATTTATCCCAACTAAAGGAGAACCTAATTCCTATGGTGGGCACTTGCTCCCTAATGGGCAAGACTGCCTTCTCACCAGATGTGGTCTTTTGGAAAAGAGTTCAAATTGCTTGGCAGGTCAGTGAAGGGGAAGCAAACATTGTCATTCAAGAGCTCTGCCTATTTTGTGGATAAATGGATGACTTTACTTTCCAAGGTTGTCACTCTTCACAAAAACTTACATTTAAATCATCATAATGATGCTACTTAAATTCCAGTTCATTGCGCCAGTATTTGATTAGCAAGCTGGCTGAATGCAGTGATAGAGAGGATGGCAAATCTTCATTTCATATAGGGTATCATTATAGCTTACACTGGCTCTCACATAACCATTATTATTATGGTTAATTGTTATTTGGAGGGGAGAGTATTCTGCTATTATTTTCAATAGGGAAGATGACATGACCCGTTTCCTAGGGCATCATGATAAATGTTAAATAGACTTCGAAATAATCTCACCTATGAAAGGGATGAGAAAGTGCAATTCTGTGATTTTCATGGATATAATTAATTTCAGAAAACATTTATTTGTGGGAAATTAAGATGAAAAGCATGGATGTTTATTTTTGTATTTATAAATTTGCATGAGTGTTTATATATATGCATTTTTACATATGGATATACCTAACCCTTATATTTGGGCTCTTGTTTTTCTAAAATATTTATGCATACAAGAGCTGGGGTGTAGGCCGGAGTTGTGGGGGGGTGAGAGGATTCTCCAGAGACAGAGTGGGGAGCAGAACTGGCAGATCTACTGAAATACACTGCTGAGGGCAGGAGAGGGTGACACAGGAGAGGTCTGCTGTGCCATGTGTGTCAGCCCCATGGATGGGGATTGAACTAGTGCTGTAGTGGCTGCAGATGACTTCATAGTGCTGAGACTTAACCCCTTCCATGATCAAAGAAGCCAAAGTTTGTCAGCATTCTTTTCTCAGACTGTTTGAGATACATTTGACAAATACCATTGTGTAAATTTAATGTGTTGGCCTCCCTCGTGACACAAGGGGTTAAGCAACGCACTATGAAGCTATCCACAGCCTCTGCAGTACAAGTTTGATCCCCTGCCGGCCAGGGAGAAACCACATGGCGAAGCAGACCTCTCCTGTCTTGCCCTCTGCTCCCCTCAGCAGTGTATTTCAGTCAGTCTGCCTGTTGTGTTCCCCACTCTGTCTCTGGTGAATCCTCTTACCCCTGCACCTCTGGCCTGTACCCCATTCTTGTATGCATAAATAAATAAATCTTTCACAAAAAAATAAGGTGTAAAATGTGATCAATTGATATAGTTACATGGTATAAAATATTTACCAAAATGAATTTAACCATCTTTCATCTCACATACTTATCATTTTGTTGTTGCTTTGTTGAGAAAATTTGAAATTCACTTTCACAGTAACTCGATACATTTTTTAACTCTAGTGACTGTGCTGTATATTAGTTTCCCAAAACTTATTCCTCATATAACTAGAAGTTTGTACACTTCGACTAATGTCTCCTTTTCTTCCTCCAACCCAAACCCCTGGAAACCACTTTCTTACATTCTGCTTCTATGGATTGAGCTATTTTTGTAGGTTTCATATATAAATGATATCATACACATTTGTCTTTGCCTGTCTAATGTATAATATTTAGCATATTGCCTTCAAGATCGATTTATGGTGTCATAAATAAGAGGATGTCTTTCTTTCCTCTGCTTAATAATAATATTCCATTATTCATCTTTGTACATTCATCTTTATCATTCATCTATCAGTGCCACTTAGGTTGTTTCTGTATTTGGGATATTGTAAATAATGTTGCAGTGAACATGGGAGTGCAGATGTCTCTTCAAAATTGCGATCCTGATTTCAGTTTCTCTGGAAATAATATGCAGACTTGGGGTTGTGGGATCATATGGTTGTTTTATTTTTATTGAAGGACATCCAAACTGTCTCCCATGGTGGTTCCATCAATTTATATTCCATCAACAGTCTGCTGGCATTGTGTATCTTTTTCTTTTTGATAATATCTATTCTAACAGGTTAGACATGGTATCTCATTGTGATCTTGCTTTGTACTTCCCTGAAAATTAGTGGTGTTGAGCATCTTTTCATGTACTTGTTAACCATCTGTATGGCTTCTTTGAAAAAATATCTGTTCATATCTCCTACCCAGTTTTCAGTTGAATTGTTTGTTTTTATGCTTTTGAGTTGTATAAGTTATTTACATATTTTGGATGTTATCCCTCTTTTGATTGTGGTTTTGATATGTGGTCCCACTTGTTTATTTTTTGGTTTCGTTGCTTGTACATTTGGCATCTTATACAAAAATTGTTACTGTGAGACATCAAGGTACTTCCAATTTTTGATTTCTACTACAGATTTTATGGTTTTAGGTCTTACATTAATGTTCTTAAATTGTTTCAAGTTAATTTTTGTGAGTGTTATAAAATAGTGGTTTAGCGCCATTCTTTTGCATGTTGCTATCCAATTTTCCTAGCACCATTTCTTGGTAAGACTCTTCTTTCCCAGTTGAATTTTCTTGAATGCCTTGTCAAATATTACCTAATAGTATATGTGTAGATTTCTTTCTGGGCTTTCTATTTGGTTCCATTGAGCTATATGTCTGCTTTTATGCAAATATCATACTTTTTAATTATTACAGCTTTGTAATATAGTTTGAAATAGGAAATGTGATGCCTCCAGCTTTGTTCTCAATATTACTTTGGCTGTTTGCAGTCTTTTGTGGTTTTATACAATTTTTGGGAATGTTTATCTATTGCTTTGAAAATGCTATTGAACATTAAACAATATTGCATTAAATCTGTACGTAGTTTTGGGTAGTATAGACATTTTAACAATAGTACCTCTTCTAATCCATTAACATGGACTATTGTTTCATTTATTTGTGGCTTCTTAAATTTCTTTAATCAATGTCTTAGTTTTCACTTTCTTGCTTAAATTTATTTTGCTGTTTTTTATGCCGTTACAGTATGAAATTTTCAAGTTTCTTTATCAGCTGTTTCATTGTTCATGTATAGAAATGTTTCTGATTTCTACATGCAGATTTTGTATCCTGAAACTTCACTGAATTATTAGTTTTTTTAATGTTTTTATTAATGTAAAAGTGGTTTACAATATTATATATGATTTGGAAATATAGGATCCTACCCCTTCATGTAATGTATTAACACACTACACCCACTACCAAGGCAAGCATAATTTTAACATATTTAACAGTTTTTAATATTTTGCATTATATACAAAATATGTCATTTAGTAATAGAGTTTTACTTTTTCCATTCTGACTTGGATGCATTTATTTATTTTTCTTGCCTGATCATTCTGGTTAGGACTTCCATTCCTGTGTTGACAGTTTGTGTTGTACAAGCATGTTAAATTTTGTCAATATTTTTTATATATTCATATTCTATGGCCATGTAATACCTGTCTTTTTTCCTATTAATGTACTTATTGATTTGATTATCTTTCACTATCTTTGCTTCTTGGGAATATATCCCACTTGATCATAGAATATCATCCTTTTAATATGCCATTAAATTTGGTTTCCTAGTATTTTGTTGATGATTTTACATCTTTCTTCATCAGAGATATTAGCCTGTAGTTCCATGTAATATCCTTATTTGTTTTTGGATTGAGTTAATCCTAGCCTTATTAAATAAACTTTGAAAGGTCCCCAACTCTTCAGCTTTTGAGATGGAGCAGCATTAATTCTTCTTCCATGCTTTGTAGAATTTACCAATGAAGTCATCTGGCCTTGGGCTCTTCCTTGTTGGGAGATTTTTGATTACTGATTCAATCTCTTTAATCATTATTAGTCTAGTCTCATTTTCAATTTCTTCATGATTTAGTCTTAGCTTATGGTATACTTCTAGTAATATATTCATTTCTTCTAGGCATTAAATTATTGACCTGTCATTGTTTTTAGTAGTCTCTTATGGCCCTTTGCATTTCTGCATATTAATTGCAGAATTTCTTCTTTCAATTTGTTTCTGTCCTCTCTCTTTTTTCTTGTTAAGTCTAGTTAAATGTCAACTTTGTTTTAAAAAAATCCAATTCTTAGTATTGTTGAATTTTTTCTAATGTTTCTCTATTTCATTTTTTTCTGTAATCTTTATGCACTTATTCTAATTTTGAGGTCAGTTTGTTCTTTTTGTAGCACTGTGAAATAAAAAGTAAGCCTGTTTGATATTGTTCTTTACTCTTTTTATGTTTTAACCTGGGCATTCATCACCATAGACTTTCTTTTTCTTTTCCTCTCTCTCTCTCTTTTTTTTTATACCATAGACTTTCTTATTAGCACTGCTTTTTTAGTTTGCAATAACTTTCATTATGGTGTCTTTCCATTTTCATTTATTTCAATACATTTTTAAAGTTTTCTTCTTCAACCCATTGTTTTTTTTTTTCCCACGAGTTTGTTGTTCAATTTATACATATAAGTTAATTTTCCAGTTTTTACCCCTTATTGATTTTTATTTTCAAATTGCTGTGCTTAGAAAAGTTACTTGGGTTTTCCATCTGGCAGCAGCCGTAAAGCAAGTTAATATGTGTGCTTGAAGTATATCCAGGAGCTATGGAGAAGGAAGCAGTTCTACAGGAAGGGCTTCTTCTAGGTAATCTGCTGGCAGTACTGTCAGCTCTCTTTGCTTAGAGTACCTATCCCACCTCCTTACCCAACATTGCCTAATAAAGCCTTCAGGCTAGGATATAAAGCTAAGTGTAGTTATATCTTATACCCAAGTTATGTGGTTGTAAACATTCAGTTCCTAAGAATGCAGCCTATAGCAAGCCTGCCTATCATGATGTTAACCAGCTAGTTTACTTGAAGCCTTCAGTCTGTTTCTGTGTTGGGAGCCACTGTGAGTACCTGAGACGCCAAAATTCTTACTGGGTTGGTGAAGATTCCATGCAAAATTTTTTTTTTTTTTTTACTTACAGCTCTTTATTTATTTATTTATTTATTTATTTACAATTTTATTTTTTAATTTTTTTTAAATAATAAATTTTATTTTTATATTCCCCATACAATTGCAACCCCCCATTTTGATCCCAATCCTTCCCCTTCTGCCCCCACCCCCCAAAATGTGTCTCTGGTTCATAGTTTTTCATTGATTTTGATTTTCACTTTCTTATAGTTATTCATTTTCCTGGTCCCTTATTTAAGTTTTCTAGATTCCTGCTATGAGTGAGACCATCCGGTATTTTTCTTTTTCTTTCTGGCTTATTTCGCTGAGCATGATCCCTTCCAGTGCCATCCATGTTGCTGCAAATTGCATGTGTTTATCTTTTTTGAATGCTGAGTAATATTCCATGGTGTATATGTACCACATCTTCTTGATCCAGTCATCTATTTCTGGGCATTTGGGCTGTTTCCAAAGCTTAGCTATTGTAAACAGTGCTGCTATAAACATAGGGGTGTAGGTGCTCTTTGGAATTGATGTTTCTGTGTCCTTTGGGTAAATACCTAGGAGTGGAATTGCTGGATCATATGGAAGGTCTATGTTTAGTAGGTCCAGAAATCTCCACACAGCTCTCCATAGTGCACTCCCACCAGCAGTCCATGCGAATTTTTTTTGAGGTTATCCTCATTGGTCCATTGCATAAACTATCAGAAGAAATCATGATACTCGTTGAATCTCCAAACTAGTCCACATGCACAGGAACATGAGTGCTGACACCTGCAGGTAACAAGAACAGTGGCTTTGGAAAGAGTCACAAGATTCATCACACTTTTCTTGGTTCTCACTGCATAACTGGGAGAAGGAAACTTAAAAGAAACTCAATTGACTATTGTCTAAAAAACAAATAGTAGGTTCATAAAAACTCTTCAGAACTAAATTCCTTAAAATTATCTTAAAGCATATGTTTTATTACAGGTTGTTCAACTAAAGAAATCAGTGTCTATTAAAAAAAGAAAAAAAAAGATAATTGGTATGACTTCAATCTTTCTAAATTTCCTAAGACTTACATATAATTTAACACATGATCTGTCCTGGAGTACACTCCATATACATTTGAGAAAGGGTGAATATTTTGCTGCTGTTGGATGGAATGTTCCATATATATTATATAGGTCTGTTCAGTATATAGTATAAGTTCATTGTTTCCTTATGGATTTTCTGTGGATGATCTAAGTAATTGTTAAATGCAGAGTATTGACATTCTCTGCTATTACTCTGTTGTCTGTTTCTCCTTATTTATCTGTTATTATTTATTATATTTGGCACCTCAATGTTGTTAAGATATACACATACACCTATTTGATATATATATGTATATATATATATCTCCAGTTGTTATGTATGGATGAATTTATCATTTTATATTGACCTTATATCTTATTATAGTTTTTCAATTAAAGCCTATTTTGTCCTATATAACTAGAGCTACCCCTATTCTCTCTTGTTTTCCATTTGCCGAGAATATATTGATACTTTTCCATCCTTCACTTTGAGACTCTATGTGTCCTAAAAGTGGAAGTTGGCATCTTCTAGGCAACCTATAGTTGGGACTTGTTTATCTATTCAGCTGTTCTATGCCTTTTCATAGGACAACTTAATCAATTTATGTTTAGAGTAATTATTAATAGGCAAGGACTTACTAATGCAATATTATTGTTTTCTGATGATTTTCTGTAGTGGTATACTTTAATCCCTATCTCTTTATATTTTGTATATATCTACTATAGGTTTTTACTTTATGTTTATAGCCTGGGGTTACAGGAAATACTGTAAGTCTATTTTTGATTGATAACATCATTCATATATGAAAATTATTCCCTTTGATTTCCCTCCAGTTCTTATTTTTGATATCACCATATATTTCTTAATTTACATCTGCATTAAAAATTATTTTCAATAATATTAATAATGCCATTCTTTAACCTTTATACTATAATTAAGTAGTTAACACCGCTGTATGACGATATTGCAGTATTTTGATATTGGCTATATACTTACCTTTTTCTTTATTGAATCTATTTTCACTTTCTTGGCAGGGAAAAAAAGTTATTATCCTCTTCACAATCATTATTAGAGTAGTAGTTGAACATAATGAATCTTCTTAGTCTTACCTTGAATTGATCTAAGTCTTTCTTAAACTAATTTGTATTTGTGGCTTATAGAAACCTGAAGTGACTACTTTTCAAAGTGTTCTAAATGTTTTTTTTTAATATAATATCTTAATGGCAATTAAAGATAGGACTGATAGTTATCAGAACAAGTATAATACAAAAATGTGAGTGATGGCAAATTACGATAGAGTATGCTTGTAGAACATCAATTGAACTACTGGTGAAGAGACAGAACTCATGTTCTACCAGTGTGGAGGTAGGATGTTAATTTCACAGTTGTGTAAAATGATTGTTCAGTTTTAGAGGCCATGACTTAACCGTAATGGTATGTTTTCCTACCTGAAGTTTTAAACTGAGTGCTTCATTTTTGCTCTAACTGCCTTCACAAGCTCCACTCACCTTTGTTCCTGTGATAATCCACAGCAAGGAGACATTATAGGGTAGAGGCCAATAAAAACAAAGTCATAGTTGGTTTTTTACTCTAACATTATTTAAGAAAAGTCAAGATGTGTTTCTACGAAAGAGTTGTTCTTAGTCTAAAATGATCCTGTGCACAATCATGTTTTAACAAGATTCCCAATTTGCATTATGAAAAGCTGGCAAAATTTCCTTCATCAGACTATTTACTGCAGTTGCCCTTTTGGTAACATTACTATGTGTTTGTATTGAAGTTTTTTATTAAATGAATAAATAGCAGGGAAATGCAATATTAGATTAAAGAAAATGTTGGGCTTTCAGATGGCAAACAAATGTGTTGAAAAATCTTGTTCTTTAAATGTGACTCTATGGGCTGTTGTAAGACTATAAAAAATGGAAGATAAAAACTGTAAAGCATAGATAGAAAGTTCATTTTGTGACTACATGGGTTTCACAAACAAATAATCTGTGGAAATATGGCACCGTTTATATTTTTTTTGTCATGTACAAAATTACTTTCAAGATTTTAATATGTTTCTATCTACAAAAGTAGCTGCTACTGGGATTTAGCCTAACCCTCAAGAACTTCTAAAAAAGAATTCCCAACACCTTGATTGCCCTCATATCTTCCACACAGTGTAAGACTTTCAATCTCCCCATCCTTCTTAATGAACCACATCCCTTTTTCTGGCAATCTACATTAACATACAAACTGTAAACTTTGCTATAAAATTAACACCGAACTACTATGTGGTTTTACAAATAAGAGAAGGAAGGATACTGAAGACTTCCCTCTGAGTCTTATTGGCTATCTGCCATTCTTTGAATGGTAACTGGTACAAAATCAGGGTCCAATTTTATGCCGATTTTGTGCCCCAGTTAGCAGTGCTAATTGGGGCACACAACTAAATTGTACTCTACCCTGTGGAAATTTTCAGTTAGTCAACTAAATCAGAAAATCATTGAGAACACTAATTCATTGCTCAGTCAACACTTAATTAGGTGCGAAATCTTTGGTCCCTCCAGGAAGGACAAAGTGTTGACATAGGATCTCAATGGTCAGTTATTTGGAATTTAAATTTTTATCTTTTGTCATAATCAAAGTTGAAAAATAAGTATGTTTGCTTTTAAGGAGTAGAACATAAGACATTTTAGTGAGGATTAATAGTACAGGTATTGCTAGGCAGAAGTAAAATTCATTTGGTATCTCTCACACAAGACATCGATTTTCTTATGGAAAAATGATTTTTGCACATACGTAGCATAAATACAATAATAAATTTAACAGCAATTGCTCCACATTTATAGGGTTAAGTTTTAGTTTGGGTTCAACCTCATTGTCTGAACTGCAACCACATTTAATGAGAAGGCAAACTGTTGTCTATTTTGTTCACTGAAACATTCCCTGTACTCAATAAGTATTTTTGAATGAATGAATGATAAGCACATGATTAAAGCAAAATTCAATTGTGAAATTACTATATTATCTGATATGCTATAAAGTAGTATCTGTGATGTGTCTGAAACAGTGTTCACAGTACTTAAAAAGTATTATGCCTCTGAAATAATGTTTCAGTAACTCTGAGAGAGATCAAGGTCTTTAAAATATTTTTACTTTTCTAGAATGGAAGGTGATTTGAAAATCTTTGCATCAGTTTTCTCCAAGGGTTTTGTTTTAGGTACAATATAAGTTAAAATTAATTCAAAGGCAGATATTTGTATAAGCTTTGAATTTTAGTTTAGAATCAATGTCTTTAAAAACTTTATTTTCTCCCTTGATGGAGTGTATAGATTTTTTCATTGTATATATAAATTGCTTTCAGCTCTAGATTAACTAGAATCTTAAAGAAACTGATTTTGAAAAGAATCATTTCATTTCCAAAAAAAAAAAAAAAAATCATTGTTAGTAAAAGTCACAATTTCTTTCAATAATTATGGGTGTTTATTTTATTTTATTAAAGTGACCCATTTACCTATATTTTTTAATGAAAGGTAATTGAAAGTTCTAGAGAAACATTTAAATTCTAAGCATGAAGATCTAATTACAATATCACTTAAATGAATATTGATTCATGTGTGTTGAAGAAAGCAACCTCTTGTGGTACTATTTGACCCTCTTCCAGTCTCTGAACTTCCTAATCGGTTTGTTTGCTGACTATAGTCCTTTTGTTCTCTGCCAAAATCCTTCTACTCTTTTCCGAAAAGGAGTCTTATGCTATAATTTGTGATTTTTCTTCCCTGCATTCTAGTTCTGAGATTGTAAATTCCTAAAAGAATATTTCCAAATAGATGTCCACTGAGCATCTCAAGATCAAGTAATAAGTTAATCCTTATCCCTTTTTCCTCCAAAGCTTGATTTTACTCCTAATATTTCAGTTCCTCTTAATTTTATCTTTAAGTTGTTCATACATGATTAAAACCCTTTTGTTTCTCTTTCCTTTGTTAGCCCTTACTTTCAGGAAGAGTTGTCAACAGTGATTTTTTTTCCCCACAGATGCATCATTTTCATTCCCAAATATTCCCCTTATTTTCAATTATGAACCACTTAGAGCAGGCTTATTGTACTTCAGCAATTTATTTAATACATTTATCTAGCTCTGGTGTCTTACCCTTTGCAGTAATTCCATGCCAGTTAATTTCCCTCCAAATTTGCTAAAATACACTTGAGATCATGTGACACCTAATTGAGGGACTGACCATTACCTACAGATATATTTTCAAAATCCTTATAATTCCTTAAATATACATATTACCTATTACACTTTCTGCCATGTGACTCATGCCATATTTTTTTGAGATTTATTTATTTATGCATACAAGAACTGTGGTACAGGCCAGAGGTGTGGAGTGTGAGAGCATTCACCAGAGGTAGAATGGGGAGCAGAACAGGCAGATCCACTGAAATGTACTGCTTGACGGGAGTAGCAGGAAAGACAATTGAGGTCTGTTATGACATGTGAGTCACCTCCCTGGCCTGCTGGGGAATTGAACTCAAGCTGGGGAATTGAACTCAACAGTGGTTGGTAATATATTGACAGCACTGTGTTTAACCCCTGTGCCACCAGGGAGGCCCTGCCATATTTTTTTTCTATAAAAAATAAGCAAAGGCTCAATGTAACCTGATGGAAAACCACCAAAACAGTGAGATTTTCAATCTTCATCTCTTTGTTCATGTCTTACCCTTATGCTTTTGGAGGCTGGGTATTCTGAAAATAAGTTTCTGGAGTATTTAGTGTCTGGTGATGGATATATTTCTGTGTCCTCACATGGTGGAAGGAGTAAGGGGTGGGATCACTTTAATAAGAGCTCTAATCCCATTCATGTGGATTCTACCTCATGACTAGTCACCTCCAAAAGGACTTCTTCCAAATAAGATCATAAGGAGATAAGGTTGTAGCATTAATTTTGTGAGTATTCAAAACATTCAGTCTGACAGACACCCCTTTACCAGTCTGGTCTATAACATCATATTCTTTTTTAGGATTTGTAGAAGCATCACCTTTTCTGAGTCCTTCCTTAATTAGATGTTTTAAGGGTTTGAAGGATGGGCTGGTGTAATGAAAGAAAATCTTCTCAAGTCCCTCCATATTGAACTATTCATAGAAGAGAGGAAGGGAATCAAATCTCAAGGCATAAAAAAATAACCAAAGGGATTTAATAATCACTAAACTTCAATACATTGTAATCAGATACTGCATTATCATTTCTTCCCTCTGAGAGTTAATTTTCTTTGTACAGTTTCAAAAGTTTAAGGATGACTGATTAAACACTGTGCTCACCTGAGGTGATTTGTGTCTCTTACAGCCAACATGTTCAGTAATGAGAACATGTCATCACTTTTTCTTCTCACTTGGATATCATAATAGAAAGGTTACTTTCCATTAGTTTCTAAAAGATTATGAAGTAGCAGAACTCCCATAACATGGTGCAAGGCATATGAATTTGCCTTACCTTCTATTAGATCAGTCCATAAGATTCAGTCTAGACCTAGCTGTGTGATACCCTTCTTAAGACAGTGTAAGTCCAAATGTTTGCTAACAAAGGAAATGAATATATAGAAAATGGCCTAGAAAGCTCTTGGGTAGGCTGCAACAGGATTGTTCAAGCATTTTCTGGCCAGTTGGCTCTACAAAAGATTGTCTACTTCCTCACAATTCTGATTAGCTCACATGGAATTTATCAAATGTCGCCATATTGTATAAGTTTTTGTGTGCATGACTTTAAAAAAATATGCTATAAATTGATGGAGAATAGAGACCAGGCTTATACAGCAACACATTTAGAATCATGAGTAAGCATGGAAGTTGTTATTAAATGTTTGCTGAAAGAGTGAATAAAAATCTCCTCCTATGATATTAAAATACACCGTCATCCTCTCTTTGCCTGGAGTCTTCTCAGATGGCAATGGTTAGTTGAGTCCTGGACATTCACCCCTTTCTAGCTTTGAGAACTTTGATAAGCTTTGGAATTTCTCAGATTGTCATTTATTTATTCATGTAATAATTGTTTCATCTTCCTCATCTGTAAAAAGGAAAATCATTTTACCTTTCTCATTTGTGGATTAATAAACTTCTACTGAATGGTCATGTAACAATTTTTCTGGCTTTGTGAGCCTTGCAAAGCTAAGTGTTACTATCTGTGAAAAAGAAGTATTGGATTTAGTATACAGAAGTTCATGTATACTATGTGACAAAATTATTTCATTAGAATGGATTATAGATACTTATGTAAACTAAGTACAAATTCAATTATATCTTTAAAGTCTACTTTAGCCTAGGTATAGCCCTTTGACTTGAAAACAAAGAATTTCTTCATGGTAAGCCAGGTTTGACTATATGGAGGGGGGTGTGTGTGTGTGTGTGTGTGTGTGTAGTGTATGTATATATATATATATATATATATATATATATATATATATATATATATATGATACCAAGGTTCATATGTAAAGGTAGTGTAGAATATATGTAGGCTGTGTTCCCAAATTTCCCATTATTTATTTTTAAAGATTTATTTTTATTTATGCATACAAGAACTGGGGTGTAGGCCAGAGGTGTGAGGATGAGAGGATTCACCAGAGACAGAGGGGTGGGCAGAACAAGCTGATTGACTGAAATACACTGCTGAGGAGAGTAAAGGGCGAGACAGTAGAGGTCTGCTGTGCAATATGGGTTAGCTCCCTGGCTGGGGATTGAACTCATGTTGTAGTGGCTGGCCATAGCTTGATAGTACTGAGATTTAACCCCTTGTGCCACCAGGGAAGCCCCCCAAATTTTCCATTTCAATGCCAGATGATTTTGAAAGAATGTAAGGTTAACTGCATTCCATACTTTGCTACTGTGTATTTAAAATCATCCAGTTGTTTTATATCATATACATTTAAGTTGTTACCTATTAAAAGATTTTTAAAAAAGATTTATTTATGCATACAGGAGCTGGGGTATAGGCCAGAGATGTGGGGGGTGAGAGGATTCACCAGAGACAGAGTAGGGAGCAGAACAGGCAGACTGACTGAAATAAACTGCTGAGGGGAGCAGTGGGCGAGACAGGAGAGGTCTGCTATGCCATGTGGGTTGCTCCCTGGCCGGCTGGGGATCAAACTCGTGTTGCAGAGGCTGTGGATTGTTTCATAGTGCGGTATTTAATCCCTTGCACCACCAGGGAGGCCTATTATAAGATTATAACAATTGTTTTTTATAACAATTTAAAGTTTTGAGTTTTTAATTTTTATTATATTTAACTCACTGTATTGTTTTCTGTTATATTGCAATGTAGTCTATAGTGAGAATTATCTATTTAATGGAAACACTTTCATTTTAATCCTTGAAGGTGACCTTTATTTTTTTGCATTCTCACAATTTTTAAGAGTGAAAACTATTTGTGTGACTCTCAAGTTCTTCATCTTTAGTAGGAGATGGCAAATTAAGATTTTTTTCTTAATTGGAATATATAACCAGGTGCTTTCTTCAGTAATGGACCCCTTTGTAGATTATATGTGCATTCAAAGGGAAGTTATGGAAAGTTTCAAATGTGAAGGCTCAATGGTCTGTGTCCTGTTTCTTTGTCTATTTAGTTTTTGCTTGCTGTCATAAGAAAAGACCACTAGATGGTGTTAAAACCACAAGCTACATACTTTGATTTTATTTAAAAAAAAAAAAAGTCTTCAAAGGAAAGTGCTTACAAGGTTTCAGAGGTTATGTGTTTCCCATTTCTCATTAAATACAAAGAAGCAAAAATAAACAAATGAATAAATAATTAATAAATAAATAAATAAATAAAGTAGTATTTTCCTGGCAACTTAATTTTACTTATGAAGTAGAATATCTTTTGGCCTGAAT
Source organism: Talpa occidentalis (assembly GCF_014898055.3). Lineage (NCBI taxonomy): Eukaryota > Metazoa > Chordata > Mammalia > Eulipotyphla > Talpidae > Talpa > Talpa occidentalis. The sequence continues at coordinate 82,078,698 of NW_023603184.1, read as the reverse complement.
TATTTTCCATTGAGCTGCTTTCAAAATTAAGCTGTTTTGTCAGGATAAATATCGAGTAAAATGATTATGAATCATCGTGGCAAGTTTTAATACAAATCAGAAAGTAAATTATTCAACTCTGTCTGACTCATCATGCCTTTTTTTTCCTTCAGATACAAATGAAGAGTAAACAATGTTTTGGCAATTTTTAGGTTAATCATGTAGAACTGATTACTCAAGAAGAATGCTATTAACATTTAGTCAATTTATACCCTACAATATGACAAATTAAAATTAATGTTGCTGTTTTTAAGATATCAAATGGGTCATGATTTTAAGAAAAATGAGAACTGCTTTAGAAAACTGATAATATCTTCGAGCACAGTGAATCTAGTTTCTTCTAAAAAACCATTGAAATCCCCGTAAGAAAACAGCACACATAATTAAGTAAACATGATTCTGGTTTAGGTAGAGTGTGTATTTTGTTTAAACAGGTCATCTTTTAAAGTGTAATGTGGAATAATAATCAATTCTCAACAATTCCCTTTGGAATAGCTATGGTTAAATCTTGCCAATAGCTTGCTTAATAACAAAAGAAAGATTTTCCTTTTAGATTGAGTATATTCTCCTGATGAAGCTCTGTTTGATAATTTTTTCAATGTTTATAATCAGTCCCCTTTAGTATTCATTTAATTAGCTCATTTCAATACACTTCCTTGATGACTTGTGTATGTAAATATATATTTTAAGTCTTCCCCTTTATTTCCAAAGTAATTGATGTAATGAAAATATATAATTGTTATCTTTTGAATCATGTTTAAAATAATACATACTGCATATTATATAAATTACAGGGGAGAGGATTTTTTTTCTAATTTTACATAATAGACATCTCCATAATGTACACTTTATTCATGTATGTATACCAAGTGCTCACAAGATCCTTCAGAGTCCCTTATATTTAAAATAAATCCATTAACAGTGATGAGTTCCATCCCATAGTTATAAAGTGACTATTTACTTATTTATTCATGAAAGAACTGGGGTGTAGGCAAAGGTTCAGGGTGGGGGTAGGGTGGAAACAGTGGGGAGCAGAACAGATGGATTTACTGAAATACATAAATAAAGGGAGCAGTGGGCAAGACAGAAGAGGTCTGCTGAGCCATGTGGATTAGCTCCCCGGGCTGGGATAGTGGTGAATGCACTGAGACTCGACTCCAGTGCCACCAGCGTGGCCCGTATAGAGTGACAGCTAATGATCTTTTCTGCCCTGTCAATAATGTCATAAACCCTAGTTGGATCATTTAGAAGATCTGCTTCCATTTCATAATAACATACATATTTCCCGTGATGTCTACCTGAACATTATTTACATATTGCCATGTCTAGTGGCAATTTATCCATCTTTGGTGGCAGGACTGCTCCTGTGTAATTTAATTGACTTAGGCAAAATTTTAGAGCCTTTTGATTTTCTATACTTTACTCTTCAACTTAGCAGAAAAAAAAACAACAAAACCCTAGAGGTCCTCTTTTCAACTTAAGGGCTGGATAAAGCCCTTTAACAAGACTCTTGCACTCACAGAGCTAGCAACTCTGAACATATCTTCTCTGAAAATTGTTTCACCGCTCAAGTTCAATTCTGAGTAGATTAGCAACATGTAGGTCAAACCCAGGAGTAGGCCCTTTGGTTTCTCTGTAGAGAGTGCACTGTGTTCGCTTCTCACTTGATATTGTAGTTGGAAGACTGTCATGGTCATTTATCCAAATGCCCATCTCACCCTTGACTGTTTTAAACAACTTTATTAAGATATAAATTTTAAAAAACTACCCATTTAAATGATATATTCACAAAGTTGGCTACAGTCAAATTTGGGATATTTTTGTCATCTTCAAGATAAATTCCATACTTATTTGCAGACTTTTGCAAGCTGTAATGCACTTTCTGTTCTTCTTGTGGACACTTTCCATAAATGGGATCAGACATGCTGTGGGTCCTTTGCAGCTTCTCTCACTTAGGATATGTTTTCAAGTTTCATCCATGTTGTAGCATGTATCATCACTTCATTTTTATTATTGCTGAATAATTCTATTGCATGGCTTTATCACATTTTATTTGTTTATCAATTGAGTCCAAGTTAAAACTTTGAACAGGATTTGATATGTAGCACTGCCAACTCCTATTAACCAGTGGACACCAGTAGGTCAATATTAATTTTTATGATTCTGAAAACATAGGATGGTCTCTGTCTTTTCTAAATTATACCAGAACCCAAATGGACTGAAGCAACCAGGCAGAGATACTGGTCATGATCACATATAACTTATCCATTCCCAGCTGCCACAACAACTTACTACTTATTTTGTTACCAAGGGAATCTGAGATTCACTATAAAAAGCAAACATTGGCTTTTCTTAAAAATTAAGCCATTGAATATTTTTCTAAGTAGAATATGTCAATGCCTTTGACATAATATAAAACATATCATCTAAATATTTTAAGTCACTGAGAAAAGAAGTCATGCCTTATTTTTTGTTTATGTGTCAGGGTGAGCAAATGCTAACATTGCAATGTCATGTAATATGGGTGATAGACTTTATTGGGGAAATATAATTTAAGGGTCAAGGATTTAAAGGATGGCAGTTGTCTCTAGTTGTCTATTAAATGAAGAGAAAGACAAACTGGGACTACTTAGTGGAGTAATCCTCCAGGACAGGAACCCAGCCTCACTGCTCTGCTATATTCTAAGGGTAGAGGTGTGAGAATAATCTTGGATGTAGGATATAAAAAGATAGCACTTAGGCAGCAGATAGTTTTCATGAGAAATCCAGCTGGACAGGAAATTATCTGAGGATGCTGGCAGCTAGCACCTGGTGATCCTGGGATAAATATGACTCAGACTTTTAAGGAAGGAAGTATTTGCTCCAGTCAGGCAATCTGAGGTATTGGCCATTTTTACTGGAAGACATTTTGTATTATGTCCCACTAAAAACTCAGTGTTGATAAAAATAGTTAATTAATGTTTACTGAAGGAAATAAGACAAGCAACTGTATCCCTTTTCACCAATCTACATATAATAAGAAATTATCTTTTTATCCTATTTCCTATAGAGCAAGTAACTTGCTATACTTAACTTCACAATAACTTGTTACTTAATTATCACCCCTGAGACTTAACTAGAGTGAAGTAAACTGTTCAATGTTTGCTGGATTAATTATAACTATAATTTGAACCTAGATCTATCTGATTCTCAAGTCCATGAACCCTCTCATTTTGCCTTATCAAGTGAAAATTTTACAGAACTATTTGTGTGCTCAGTTGTATCTATTTTTATGCATTCAAAAGTTTTTATTTGGACAGTAGAATTCATTTTTACTCTAGCAGTTTTTCATCGTCACTTAAACACAGCTTTCTTTACACTGTTACCAAAGTCAGGATTTCAGGTTCAGTAAAGTGTCAAAAAAAAATCTGGAAAATGAGGATAGAGAGATTTTTTTTCCCTTTTGTTTTACCTAGAACAAGTTTGGAATCTGAATTAAAGTTGAAATGGGCAGAATACAGAAAACCATGAACTATCTCTCTTAATTTTTGAAAAATGATTTCATGTAGCACCATAAATCAGAAAAATGGAAGAAGTTGATGTGAAAAGCAATTTATGGGCATAGAAAGGAAGAGGGAGTTGTCACAATAACTGTATATTGACCAGTAAACCAAATAATGAGAGGGATTATGTGTGGTGGTTTGGATACTCTTTAATTAGCCAAGAAATTCTTAGTTCAAACTAAATATTACTTGGATACATAATAAAATAACAATCATAACTTCTATATTTCTGTTCCTGTTATTATTTGATGGAGAAGTGAAATCAGTCTAATTTTCATGATAATTTTTCTTCCTCAGACATCATCTAATCAGCGGTTTTTTATATTCCTATTAAAATAGTTTAAGATTTATAATCATGTTTGGAATCAAATTATTAAATTTTATCACCCTTGAAGTCTAAGGCCATGTTTTGATCTTCTCTATAGCTTTACTGAGTGTCCAATAAACAGCAACACACACACACAGACATGCACACACACAATACAATTATATATATATATATATATATATATATAATTTGTCGACATGTATGTATTTGGCCAACACTGTGCCCACTTAATATCTGATTTTCCTTCTCCTTTTTTACGCCATAACTTAATAGTTGTCTTAAATAACTAATTATATATATTTAATACATATACACACAAAAAATTGCTCAGTGTTGGCCCCAATCTATTGTGTGGCCATCTGCTAAGGGTAGCAGAGTACACAGTAACCTGTATGCCTTACTTGCCGTATATCTGGTTCTAACTTCAACCTCTGCTTGCGTTAAAGAAATGTTTTGTTTATTATTGTGTCTGTAGCATTTACTTTGGTCCCTGAAATTCAGCACATTCCAAAACAAATGTGTTGGATGAAAGAATCTTTCAAGTGTCCAACTACACTTTGAGTCCTAATGGGTAGTGACATGTATTTTATGACATTTGGTAAAGTTCAGCAGCATTCATATGAAGTGCTTGACTCTGAGCCTGGCAACTAGTAAGATCTCTGTAAATCCTGATAGCCTGAATTAAGGTTCTGGCTTTACCTCTTACTAGAAGGGTGACCGTGGAAACATGTCTTTTTCTCCACCCCTCAATTTGTTTTTTTTTTTGTTTGTTTGTTTTTTAAGATTTGTTTATTTATGATTGCAAGAACTTGGGTACAGGCCAGAGATGTGGGAGGTGAGAGGATTCACTAGAGATAGAGTGGGGAATAGAACAGGCAGAGATAGACCGAAGTACGCTCCTGAGGGGAGCAGCAGGCGAATCAGGAGAAGTCTGCTGAGATATGTGGGTAGCTCCCTGGTTTGGGATCGAACTCGTGCTGCAGAAGCTGTGGACAGCTTCACAATGCTGCTCTCAACCCCTTGTGCCACCAAGGAGGCCTACCACCCCTCAATCTGTGCTTCTGTATTCCAGAGATAATACCAGTAACTATTTCATTGTAACAATGAAGTGTGCTGGTAGGTAGGTAGGTAGAATGGAAGACAGGCAGGCAGGGAGGGAGGGAAGAAAGGAAGGAAAAGCAATTTAGTACAGTGTTCAATTCATAATAAATATTTTATAAAGACAGGTTTTATTAATATATATTTAGAGAGGCAAGAGCTTCCTTTCAGATAGATGATGTATAAAACTATCCTTTTAAAGCAAAGTTGTCCAGCTCTCTTCTGAAAAAAAAAAGGAAAAAAATTAAAAAAAACACATAAAAGATTAGATGCACAAATGTCCAAAAAACAAACAAACAAACAAACAAACAAACAAACAAAACAAGGAAGTGTCTGTCATAGTGAAGTAAATAAATTAAGACTAAAGAAAACGTTAGGAGCAAAGAAGGACTTAAATAAGCACACATACTGCTTTTTATGTTTCTCCCAGATATCCAAATGATGTAAATCTACCAAAAAATTTTAAGTAGTCCCCTAGACATTGGCCTGATCTTCCAAAATAATGTTTGTGTTATGAAGAGTTGTATTCACATTTTAATCATAATAGTTAGCCTTATTAAATTTTTACCACAGTAGACATTTGTGTAAGTGTCTTCAGTTTTTTTACTTTTCAATCAACACAACCATATGAATAATATCATTAATATTATTTTTTATAAATGAGGAATCTGAGACAGAGATAGGTTTTATGTCCAAGGTCACGATGTCAGTAAAGAATGAAGATAAGAGCTCAGTAGGTCTGGCTCCAGGTGTGTTCCCTAAACAAAAGTGTCTTACAGAATGAATTTTAATTTTTACATTATTTTTTTAAAGATTTATTTATTTATACAAACAAGTACTGGGGTAAAGGCTAGAGGTGTGGGGGATGAGAGAATTCACCAAGGACAGAGTGGGGAGCAGAATAGGCAGATCTACTGAAACACTGCTGAGGGGAACAGCGGGCGAGAAAGGAGAGGTCTGCTGTGCCATGTGGGTTGCTCCCTGACCAGGAATTGAACTCATGCTGTAGTGACTGGGCATAGCTTGATAGTGCTGAGACTTTACCCCTTGCACCACCAGAAAGGCCCAACTTTTACATTCTTTGATCCTTCAGATTAGGTTGTTTTTAACTCCTTCATACTTGGCCAAATATAGAAGGTGTTGTTATTTTTATGTACCCAAATTAGTTGTTACTGAGGCAAGATTGGTTTACAATATTGCATATGACTTAGAGATGTAGGATCACAGCCATCAATTGTATGTTACCACACCACACCTACCACCAAGGCACCTAAAGTCCTGTACCATAGTCTAGTGTTCCCCTTCCTCACTTTGCTTCTCCCTCCTCTAGCTTTCTATTTGAGGTTTCTCCATGTCTCACATCATCTTACTTACTTGTCCATGTTACTGACAGGCAGCTTTGCGCTTAAACCCAGGAGTATATATTCATTATTCCAGCATACATATCTGGATCTCTTTGTAACTGATATTTGCCTTTTCAGTCTCAAATTATCCTTTATCATTTTACTTACTATAAACAAAATGCTCAGTGATTTTTCAATACTCCATCCATCATCCATTCAAGCACCCATTCATCCATTCATCTAACCATAAGAATAAATTCTATCCACCCCAATTTGAGACTGTGTAACATGGTCATTTAGAAGCTCAGTTACACAGCGAGGTGACATGACTCATGGCTAATATCAGTTTGAGTTATCTCTGTATTTTATTCTACCACCTTTTAGCATTGGTTGCTAAATGACAAGTGGTGACTAAAGGAAAAGATATTCACATTTCTTATTAGGAAGGTCATATAACAATGAAGAGACAAGAATATTTTAAATGATATTTCATATTTGAATAGAGCTTCCAGTTATGATTTTACTGAATTTTCTTATTTTCTTATTTATTCCTGGCAACAAGTTCTGCTAATAATGCCATTATTGTCATTAGTAATTAGGGATAATAGTGTGCTATTGCTGAAGAGTTGAAAATAGGAGGAATAATTTATTTTCTCTAAGTTTTAGTTTTTTAAATCAGCATTTATTAGATAAGAAGAGAGATGAACAGAGTCTCTCATGAGATTTAACTTGAACTTAATAGAGTACATCATGATATATAAAGAAATAGTGCCAAAATGGGGATTGATCAGTCATGAAGACAGATGTAATTATTCACAGATGATAATGTTGGAAATAAGTATTATTTCAAGTACTGTCCACAGATAGAGCCTTAAAATATGGACTATTTCAAAACCACTGGCAAAATCAAGCCTTGCTATTATGACATTATAGCATAAGGCTATGTGAGTCAGACACGATTAACACTTCAATTTAGCTAACTCATTTTGTGTTGCTTCTACATTCACCAAATAAGCTAATTATGATTGGCTTCCTCTGTCGATCTGCCTACAGGAGAGAAAAGGATTGATTTTGTAACTTTAAATATACTGGATTATGTGATAGTTATTTTATTAGTTGAATACTCTGGGTTGAAAGTAAGAGAGACCTCTTTATGCTAGCTTTAAGCCAAACAAACAAACAAGGAAATATGAATGTGATTGATAATGAAAATGTTCTGCAAGAAACAGAATGTGTCTTAGAATTTGTGGGGATGCCTGCAGACTGGTCTCAAAAGGAGTTAAATGAGAAGCTGGAAGTCCACAGAAAGCCCATAAAACCCTCTCTTTCCAACTCTCATTTTTCTTCTCCACATGGAAGCTTCCTTTTCCACTTTTTATAAACAATTATTTCTGTTCTCTAGACTACACAGGAATTGCAAGATCACTACATGGTGTTTCTCGTGTTTCCCTAGAATCATGTTGCTACTTTTATTCATAAAAAATCAAAACTTGTCCCTACTTTTTTTTTTTTTTTAATTTTTGAGGTATAATTGAAACACTTATGTCTCATGCATTCCCTAGGGCCTTCCTCTTTGCTCCCTTTAGGTAAAACCCACGTGAAACCAAGCTGTGTTTTTGATTTGAATTGTACATTCCAAACTTAGTCCTGAAATTTCAAAGCCCTCAACCCTGGGACCACAGTAAAACCAGCTGCCATAGTGTGACAAAGTCTAGGCCCCAAGGAGAGGCCACAAGTGGGTCTTTACTAACATCTCTGGCCAGCTGGGGGATGATCATTAGTCTTGACCATCAGATATTAATCCAGCTCCTGCCTCAAGTCTTACAGCTCAGTCCTTTGATATCGAAGTAAAGATATAAGCCATTTGCATTGTGTTCTGTCTACATAGATAGATAATAGAGAAATAATAAAGATAATAGAAGAATCTTGATTGATAATTGCTGTGTGTATCATGAAATTTTGAAATAAACTGCTACCTAACAACAAATAAAAAAGTTGCCGTTGGTCCAGTAATTTCAAATTTGGTATGTACTTAAAAAAAAAAAAAATTAAGAAAAAAAACTTGCAGAATAATATATATGAAAATGTTTGTTGGATTTTAATTTGTAAGAGCATGTATCTTGAAAAATCATCTAAATGTCCATAAATCTAGGACTGACTAAATAATCTTAGAATATACATACTATGAAATACTCTGTCATAATTTAAAAATTCAAATGTGTCTATGTGGAAATTGTGTAATTCATGCTGCTGAATAAAAATAGCAAGGTACAGGGCCTCTGTGTATCTGCACCTGGTGGTGCAAAGGGTTAAGATGCAACCTATGGAGCTGTTCGCGGCCACTGCAGCAGGAGTTCGATCCCCAGTCAGGGAGCTACCCATATGCTGCAGCAGACCTCTCCTGCTCCCCTCAGCAGTGTACTTCAGTCAGTCTGCCTGTTCTGTTTCCCACTCTGTCTCTGGTGAATCCTCTCACTCCCTGCATCTCTGGCCTACACCCCAGTTCTTGTATGCATAAATAAATATATCTTTAAAAAAAAACAACAACAAGGTACAGAAGGGAACACAACATTCACATAACACACACATATAAATAGCCCTCAAATAATATCCCATATTTTCTATTGAAATATAAAAGTAATTGATAAATAATGCGAAATGATGCACACTAATCTACTGCACAAATCAGGTGTCGTATCAAAATGCAGCCTACTATGAATTAACTAGAAGGCTAGAGAGAAAGGGGGCATGTTCTTTCCCAGTTATTGAACTGATCCTTAATGGTAGTATTGTATTTTAAATATGTATCTCACAATAATCCTATGAAATACATATTGTCATATTAAATACAGAAAATAACCTAAGAGTGTTCAACAGGTGGTGTATCAACTACATAATTGCCTCTAGTGAGCCTAATTTCTGCCTGCTGAGCAAATACAAGTACCTTTACAGATTCATATTGCTTTTGAGATGTATCTTTACCTAAATAATTTATTGAACTCACCTAGCCTAAATTTTCTCATGCTGTTCCAAGAAACAAATCAGATGTGTGACATGATTGCTTTAATTACTTCAGTATTTTGGAAACCAATTGTAGTTTAAAGTAAACTATTTAGACATTTTTTAACTTAGTTTATCTGTTCCTTCCTTTATTTAGTGGGTATTTCTATTGTACCAATACCTGTGCACATTCAGATAAAGAGTTCTTTATAGTCCTCTTTGAGTATTATGTTGAATGATACAGAAGTTTCCAGGCATGTTCTAAAAATAATGGGCAAATACAATTTTTATGAAGATTGCTTATTTATCTGTACTAATTCCAGTATTGTATGCAACAGATTTTCCAGCAGAATGTAATATAAACAGAATTTAGGTTTGATTTTATTGAAATATCATTACTATGTTTGAGGGAACTAGAACTGCCTCAGTGATAACCCATCAAACTGGTAGACAAATTTTAAGCCTTGTCCCCGCTTGTGACTATGCTTCATTTTTGTGAGAAGTAACCTTATCAAATGTGACATCCATATTTTATCTTACGTTACTTCCAGTTTAGTCTTTATTTCAAAATGGCTTCAAAACAAATATTTCAATTTTTCTGTTACATAGCGAGTGATTATTTTTTTTTAATTGAGATAACTTTGGTTTACAACACTGTGATTCGGAGGTATAGCATCAGAGCTCTTCATCTTTATCACAAAAGAATCCGAATATAACAAATTTTAACACCTATGTTTATCGTAACTGAACTGAAAATTTATAGAAGAACCAGAACTACTATGGTCCTACATTAGTTGAGGAAAGAATAAAGGAAGCAAAGCAGTTTTAAGTAGAGACTAGGTACTAGGAAAAAAAGTCCCAGGGATGTACAGAGGTATGAAGTGGTGAAGGAATTGTCAAGAGCTCATACTGGCTGATCACAGTGTGTTTGTGTGTGTGTTATATGCAGTAACACATCACACACTGTTGCCTACAGACACTATCAACTACGGGAATATGAAGTAAAATGTGCAGGGGAATGAGCAGGAAGTGATGAAATGATCTGTCAGGATCCAGGTACCATAGGCCTTAAGGCATTAAGAATTTGTTATATTCAGATTCTTTGTGATGTGTTGGTTCTCCTTAATTCTCAACTGCTCTTTTATTAACTGAATACAATTTAAATCACCATGAACGTTCAGGTACTACAGTTTATCATCTTATGTCAATGCTATCCATCTTTGTATGTGTATAGTGCTGTGCTTTGTCACTTGGCCATTATACCACCCATTAGTTTTCTTGAACATATTCTTTTCTATAATAACGAGTCAGTGTCAAGAAATCTTGTGGTAAGAGCTTGATATATTTTTAACTGGAGGACTCCTTTTAAAAATGAGTCAATGATGAAGGATTATCTTGTACTAAGAGAAAAAATAGTAGAAAGGTAATGAATCTGGACTTTGACATGTCGTATATCTTATGCAGGGACACCCAAGAATTATTGAGAATGTTGGAAATATGCCAGGAATGATCATGGAGGGATAGTGGCCAGGTTGATGATGATGCATTGTCATTTTACTTTTGGAAAATCCTGTGAGGCTCACTACGGAGTCTGGCAATAGCAATTACAATTACTGTACTTCATTTTATTCACTTGGGCAAAATAATGTCATTCCACTTAAAACATACAAAATTACAAACTAATAATAAAGCTCTCTTAATGGCCCTTAGAGTGAGGAGTTAACCTTGATGATAAAGTGATGTAAGGCTTAATAAACCTTGTTTCTGGCCAAGTCCCAGAGAGAGTGAATTCTGTGTGATTCAGCTTATGGAATCAATAATAACTGACTTCTGCCTGGCACTAGGTAGGAAGATCACTCAGACTTTTCTTGCCACCCTAACAGTGACTTCTTTCTTTTCTTATCATCAAATGACTCTCCTGTGTGACATGAACCTCACTGCTCAAGTATAGTTTGACTAGGCCTCCCTGAAAAGGACACTGTCACTTATGAACACAAATTCAGCACACTTAAATATTTTATAACAAATCATGGTGAATATTTGAAAGCAGCCAATAACAAGTCTTGTCATGTATTGGGTAAACACACCAGAGCTGTATGTAATTGAAGATCTTTTGTAAAAGAAAAATGTTGAGCAGCTCTATTGTAGTTTTCATTTAAAAAACTTATAGACCTGGGTATTAATAGCTATTATAGATACAGAAATTTAATATTGTGGAATTCTGAGGAAAGGGCTTTGGGACAAAAACCCTGCACAGGAAAGCAGGGTTTTCCTCACTAAATTCATGCTTTTTTAGTCTTATAGACTCTAAATAAAACCATTTTCTTTTGATGGTGCTGGCACAAACTAAAACTGAAGATGTGGAATCATGTACGTAAAACTCTGAGAGCATGAGGTACAAAATATGCTGATGTATTTATGTTCAATAGAATTGGTGAGGACCCACGTACTTTCAGGTACTGTTTAAGAAGGCAATCAAAAACTTACTTGAGTCTAAAATCACCATAAGGATCATTAGTTACACACTCCACATGTATAATGGCCTTATGCTGTAATATTTGATCCAGATGAGATTCTGGAGTTAGCTTGACAGGTATCCATTCTTACAGCCAGTTCTGGGCAACATCTTCCTTGGCAAGATGACCTGGAGCTCTCTTCCTATGACCAGTTTGGTACATTCTTTCATTAGATATGTTAATTCTGTTTTACATAAATAATAACAGAAATGCATCTGTTATGAAGTAATAGAAATAGTTTGAATGCAATGAAATCTAAGAGCCAGTTTACCTGCTGAGAATTTATAGGTCGGCAAACATAGTGAGGTCCAGGGGCTCAATTCTCAGTATTCCATACTGAATTCCATGGGTATGACCAAACCTGAAGTTAGTCTTGAGCATTGTGAGCACAGTCTATGTAATCCTCTTCCTAAGTATAACACAGGGAGAGTAGGCAGGGCATTTTTCTGTTATCCATTAAATGGAGAAAGAATACATTTCCCGGGAGTGAGAAAGAGTATGAGTTAGCAGATCAAGGACCTAGAAGATATCAGATTGAAGCATGTAATTGAAGGTCAGTGGAGACTGTGTCCATGAGAATATTGCCAGCATGGCAAAGCAGTGACCATGGGGAAGCAGAGAAGAGTTTGCTGCTGAGCAAGGTCATGGACAGGAACCTACTCAGATCAAACTTTTTCTCTTGAAGTTATGATCAGTAACTTAGCCTGGTTATTCAAGTTGAGTTATCCAATTCATGGAAAAGAAAGGGAGAAAGAAGAAATCCTAATTGGCCGAGTTTAAGCTTGAAATATCTGAAAAAAAAAAAATATATTGTAGCGGTAAAGCTTTTATGATGCTGACTACATTGATTTTTCTATCACTAATCAGAAAAGAGTGTCAAAGAAAAGATGAAATGAACATGATTTGGAAATCCACGTCGGTGTTTTGTTTGTGTGTGTGTGCGTATGTAAATATAAATATATACATACATATAAAGGACTATGAAGTTTATACTGGGATTTAAAGCATTTAAAACATATAAAAATGCACTTTTTTGGTTATTGAAGAGAAAAGTTGGGTAGCTATAATACAAATTTGTAAAACAACTGTTCACAAGTATTTCAATATTATTGGCATAATGACAACATATATGCTGTCCTGATACACTTTTATGATGAGATTTGTAATACAGAATTAATGTTATTGACTTTGTTGTTAGGTTCTTTAAAAGTTCTGTTTATGAGTGTGTAATGTTTTAATGATGGCATGTGAAGAAGAGGAATTGGAATATTCCTGACCAAATTTTGAGCTATAGTGGCCTCAAGATAGCTTACGCTTTTTTATTTCTCTTATACAGCAATTTGTACTAATTACAACAATTCATTTTAGCTAACACATGTGGAAAGAAATAAAAATGTGGAACCATACATAATGATATTGAAACTGAGCATAAAATTTTAAAATAAAATTTAATATGAGTGATTTCATGCAGCTGCATATTCATACATCGCTTCTCCCTATTTAGTTCCCCAAATATTTTATTAGTTTGTGTTATTCCATGATCAATGTGAATGCCATAGCCCAAACAATTCTTAGCAATAAGTAAAACAGGAGAAATTCATTATCATATAAACTTCTTAGAAATAATAGTGAGTTTCAAGTCATTGAAAATAGCAATAACCAAATTAGATGTTATCAGACTTTGCTAATACAAAATACATGTTTCAGCATTCTATTATTTGAGTACTTGAGGAATTAGATGCCACTGGCAATGTTAGATTTGATTTAGAAGGTTTAGGCCCACTACTTAACAAGCTTAGTTATGAATATTAGCTAAATATCGTATAGATCTAGCAAAAAATCAAAGTATAACAAATGAGTTGGAATCTTTTTTAAATCCCATTTGATTTTAAGAGGTCAGAAATCATAACCAGGGAAAGTATTAATAGTTCCAGAAATGAGCAATTTTACTTAATCTAGTAATTAAATGACATATTTACTTTCTCTAACATGTAGAAGGTAAAATTCTGGATTCTTAGAAAATACAATTATAAAAGCACTATTTGTTCTCACAATGAATTAAGTATCTGTTTTGATTAGCTGACCATAAATCTGTGGGTTTCAGTCAACTAATCTTTGACAGAGGAGCAAAGAATATGCACTGGAGCAAAGAAAGTTTGTTCAATAAATGGTGCTGGGAAAACTGGATAGCAACATGCAAAAGAATGAAGCTTGACTACTACCTCACACCATGCACAAAAACCAATTCAAAATGGATTAAAGAACTAGACATAAGACCTGAAACCATAACATACATAGAAGGAAATATAGGCGAAACATTACATGACATGCACCTCAAAGACTTCTTTACAGACACATCACCCAAAGCAGTGATAGTAAAGGGAAAGATAAACAGCTGGGACTACATCAAATTAAAGAGCTTCTGCACAGCAAAAGAGACAATAACAAAAACAATGAGAAATCCCGCCGAATGGGAGAACATTTTTGCACACAACACTAATGATAAAGGACTGATCACAAAAATCTACAAAGAGCTGATGAGACTCAACAAAAACAAAGAAAATAATCCAGTCAAAAAATGGGCAGATGAGCTAAAAAGAAACTTCTCCGAAGAGGAAATGCAAATGGCCAACAGGCATATGAAAAAATGTTCAACATCACTTGTAATCAGGGAAATGCAAATCAAAACTACCATGAGATACCATCTTACACCAGTGAGAATGGCACATATTAAAAAAGCTAGCAACAACAAATGTTGGCGAGGTTGTGGAGATAAAGGAACTCTCCTGAACTGCTGGTGGGAGTGCAAACTGGTCCAACCACTATGAAGAGCTGTGTGGAGATTTCTGGACCTACTAAACCTAGAGCTTCCAGCAATTCCACTCCTAGGTATTTACCCAAAGGACACAGAAACATCAATTCCAAAGAGCACCTTCACCCCTATGTTTATAGCAGCACTGTTTGCAATAGCTAAGCTATGGAAACAACCCAAATGCCCAAAAATAGATGACTGGATCAAGAAGATGTGGTACATATACACAATGGATATTACTCAGCAATCAAAAAATATAAACATATGCAGTTTGTAGCAACATGGATGGAGCTGGAAGGGATCATGCTCAGCGAAATAAGTCAGAAAGAAAAAGAAAAATACCGGATGGTCTCACTCATAGCAGGAATGTAGAAAACCTAAATAAGAGACCAGGAAAAAGACTAATTAATACAAAGTAAAAATCAAAATGAACAAGCAACTATAAACCAGAGACACACTACAGGGGGGGAGGGAAGGGGAGAGGAAGGACTAGGGTCAAAATAACGGGGGGGGGTGCAATTGTATGGGGAATATAACCAAAATGAAAATGCATACATTGTGCAAAAATGAAAAATGATTTAAGTATTATATAAAATAAAATATTAAAAAACAATTTATTTTGAGAGAAAACAGGAAAGGAAAGCAAGCAAAATGAAATTTATTAAAATGGATATTATAGAGATGGTAAGGGATGCTGAGGGGCTCAATGGATTTAGAAGCCAGCTGAATGAGATAGGTAACAGAGCACTAATGTAAATTATCAGTGATGATGTCTTCTGAACAAAGGGTCACATTTCATAGCCCTTCTTACATCAATGTGCCTTCTCTTTTATTTCTTTCCACTTCCCCTATACTAACATCTTAGCAAAGGTCTTAAGATGGAGGGAACCAGGGTTCCTGAATCATTGCTCATCAAGAAGTTTGTCATTGGACTAATAAGTGAACATATCAATCCCCTGACATTTTGGGATAATTTATTAAGCAGCAAATGCAACCCTAACTGATCTATCAGTTCTTCCTGAAGATTTGGAAAAACTTCAAAGTAGATTTCTTATATATGAGGTTTTTCAGGGGATGCATATAGAAAAGATCGAGGTAAGGTGGAAGAGTTATTTGTAGGAAACAACGTGAGCAAAGACACGGGAATATGAAAAAAAAAATGTTCATGTGAAATATTTCCAGTTATTCAGTTTCAGATATAAAGAGGAAAGAGGTAAAGAGAAGTCTAGAAAAGTAAAAAAGTACAGGGCCTTTTTATGGAGAACCTTCTATATTCATGCATAGACTGAATATGTTTAAAAATGTACATTTTTAATGTACATTTCATAGAGTAGTACATTTACTTTAAACCATTTTCTCAAGGAAGAAAGAAAGAGAAACAAAATTGGGGTTGATTATGGAGTTTTATAAGTATATTTACATTATTAATATATGGGTAAGCAGTCATGTAAGGGAATGGTAAGGCTAGAAAGGAAAACTGATCAGAGATCTTATTAATCAGTATAGCATCAAATAAATTAAGAACAGAAGCCATCTTGTCAAAACAAAATAATATTAAATTTCAGTGTGTTGAAGTGAATGTCTAATGTAGTTTGGGTAGTTTATAGATTGAATTGTCTCCCCCAGAAAGATGTGTTAAAGACCTAACCCCTACCATCTAAGAATATGATATCTTGGAATAGGTTCTCTGTAGATGCATTCAAGTTAAGATGAAACCATTAGTTCGGGTCCTAGTACAATTTAACCAGAATCTTTATTAAAAAAGAAAATTTGGACACAAAGACACACACAGAGGGGAGACAGTATGATGAGACACAGGGAGAAAATGGCTATTAACAAACCAACAAATGCCTGAAGCTACTATTATCTAGGAAAAAATGTGGAAAAAATCCTCCCTTAGAGTCTTCAGAGAGAGCAAGATCCAACTTGCACCTTGATTGCATATTTCTGGCCTCCAGAACTGTGAGAACACACTTTGTTGTTGTTGACACTTTGTTGTTATGGCAGCCTTAGAACACTGATAAGGGTAGATTTCAAACTTTGTGTAATTTCACTATCTGAAAGAAACCTCCAAAGTAGACTTAGGAGAATAGAGGTTGCACACTGTTTCTTACCTGCCTTGGAGAAAATTGACATCACTTCCATTTATAGTCCAATAACCAGAGGTAGACATATGTCCTCAGTATAATTGTAGGAGAGTCCCAGACAGGTAGGAAAGTGTTTTTGGTATTTGGGGTACAGACACTCTATTCATTGTTTTTGTTTTTTTTTTTTTTTTTTTTTTTTATTCATTGTTACAGCAGTTAAAGTATACACATCTGTAGTCTTAATTAATTAACTAATTAATTCAGTTTCTACCTTTTAGCAACATTAGGAAAATAGTTCATAACTCAGATGTTAATTTCTTATACATTAAATTGCTTTTATGACTAATTGCTACAAAGCTCTCAGAAGAGCACCAGACACAGAAAAAAAAAATATCAATAAGTTACTCTTATTTTGAAAGTAAGGAGTTTGGAGAGTAAATTCTGCAAAAGGACATGACGATTAAAAAATTAAGTGTCCTGGGCCTCCCCGTTGGCGCAGTGGTTGAGCACTGGGTTGCGAAGCTGCCTGCAGCCTCTGCAGCGCCCGTTTGATCCCCGGCCACCAGGGAGGGTCCCACATGGCGCGCAGACCTCTCCTGCTGCCCGCTGCTCCCCTCAGCAGTGTACTTGGGTCCTTCTGCCTGCTCTGCTCTCCTCTCTGGCCCTGGTGAATTCTTTAACCCTCCCCGCGCTTCTGACTGTACCCAGTGCTTGTATAAATAAATAAATCTTTTAAAAAAAAATTAAGTGTCCTGATGACACTTATCAGCATTTTGAAGATTTCTTGAAACAGTTTCGATCCAGCACATTACCAGAACACTGGTAGTTTAGTAAGAATTCAGCAATTTGAGAATTATGTGCCTTGACACGCTATCTCTTTCCTTTCACTGTAACCTTTGCCATCAATCTAAGAATTGATGTATAATAAATATAATTTGCTAATAATGCTCTTGATTTTCCACTTTTTAAATAAATTTTACTTTATTTTTAGAATTTTATTGATGTAGCATGCTTGCAACACCATATATGATTCAGAGCTATATAGGGTCATCCTTTCATGTGTATGTTACCACACCACACCCACCACCAAGGCACCCATAGTCCTCCACCATCATCCATTGCACACCTTCCCTACTTTGTGCTGCCTTTCCTCTCCCCTTTCCCCCTGTAGTTTCAATTCCACAATCAGATTTATGTGATTTGTTACTGGTTTGGCTTTGTCTGACCCTTTGTTTTGTTTCTCTTAACTCCACATATAAGTGCCATCATCTGGTATTTGTCTTTCTCCTGATTTATTTTGCTTAGCATATTTCCCCTCACTTCCCATCCATGTTGTTGAAAATGGCAAGAGTTTATTTTTTTTATAACCGAGTAGAATTCCATATATATATATATATATATATATATATATGCATACATATATTCTCTCTACATATATCGAATATATGCAACATCTTAACCCATTCTTATGTTTTAAAGCACGTAGGTTATTTCCATAACTTGGCTATTGTGAATAATCTGCATTGACATAGATGTGCATATGTCCCTCAGCGTTTTTTGCATTCTTCACATATGTACCTAGGAGTGAAATTGCTAGATCATTTGATAAATTCATTTGTAATATGCTGTTTTCAATAGGGGCTGGATCAGTCTTAATTCCTGCCAACATTGTACAATGGCTCCTTTTTCTCCACATTGTTGTTAGCACTTGTTTTTTCTGATCTTTTTGATATGGGCTGTTCTTCAGGTGTGAGGTGCTATCTAATTGTGATTTTTGAATTGCATTTCCCTATTGATAAGTGGGATGAGCATTTTTTCATGTGCTTGTTGACCATCTGTATGTCTTTTTTGGAGAAGTGTCTATGTAGTTCCTCTGCTCATTTTTTTGATTGGGTTACTTGTTTTCCTTTGTTGACTTTTATGAGTTTTGTATAGACCTTGGATATTAGTCCCTTTTCAGATGTGTGGTGTGCATTCATTTTCCATTTTGATCACTAAGGGAAAAAATTATGAAGAAATTTAAATAGGTGCACATGTAATCAAACAAAAATTTAGCCCAGATAATAGCCATTTTATTTGGCACCATTTTAATATTGAACCTTCTTATACTGTCCAAACATATTTTCAGTATGAAGATAAAAGGATTCTAATATTCTATCTATTATTAAATGAAATTTGTTTCCAGATAACTTTGTACTTTATACAAAGCCATTGGGAGGTTATATATGGCATTGAAAAGATAAAATGCCGTAATCTGTGTTCATTTACCTTATAAACATAATATTGTATATTTTAAAAAATTATAAGAATGGTGCCAGGAAGCAGTGACAATGAAGAAACGGCATTTGTTCTTTTTTGGATCATTCTTATGATCCCATCTTAATAAAATTTCCTCACAATGAACGAAGCAGTGTGACTTTTACTAATGAAGTCAAACAAATAAAGATATTACCATTATGGAATAACATGACCGAAAGGATTCCATTTGCAAAGTATTATAATCTGATAAGACTCTAAGGGTAGCAGACAATTTAGTATTAATAACAGCAAAAATAAGTTGAGAAGAGGCATAGAAAAAGTTGCATGATGATTTGGCAGGTAAAATATATGGTCAACAATATTAAAAATAATTATAATATTATAGTAATCTGTTAGGATTACAGAAGAAATATGATTTTTTTTATTAAATCAAGGCACTCATATCCTGTATGCTGCCTCTGAAAATACATAGGCAACAAATTTTTGTCATTTCAGAAATTATGAACATCACAAAAAATAATAATGGGAGTGACAATGATTAAAGAGATAGACCCATTAAAGAATAAAGCAAATGAATATTTGATATTGCAGGGTGATTCATTAATGTAACTTTAGAAAGTCATTGATTCTACACCATCTCATACATTTATCATTATATGGTAAGAGAACAGGTCAGGTATGGCAAACTATGGCCTTAGACTATTATTTAATACATGGCTTAATATGAGAGTTCTTGGTTGTATTTTTATATTGCAGCAATCAATATGTTTTCTAATTTTTGGCAGTTTAAAGATCTCTGTACCATTGAGAACACAATCCTTTTGTTTGTTCTTGCTCCCCTCCATACCAGGCACATACTTTGAGACGAAGACTGTGAACTCCTAGTTCAGGAGACTGCATTGACTATTTCTTACATGCATGGAATTCTGCCCCAAAGGTAGATTAATAGTAACTCACTATAAAGTTTACTTCTTAAAACACTTATATTGCTACTACTGAGGCAATCATTTTATACTGACAAAATATATCAGAGCAAGGTGAATCAAATAAGTAATGACAATATTAATACTGGAATATTGTTGTCCTTAACTGATGTGGTAAACTATCTTGTGGGAAGCTAATAGTGAAAAGTCATGCCAGTTTTCTTTAGCTTGTGAAAATCAGTAATTTGACAGGCCTCCCTGGAGAATGTTATTACTTATGTTTTATTTTTTTATATAGTTTCAACCATATGTGAGTTGTAAAGCATTATTTACAAATTGGACTTTCCAAGAGCCAACACATTATTTAATATATATGACCAACTGCCCGCTTTCAAGTCACTGTCCTCTCTCAGATACTTTCATTCCTTTAAATTGTTGTCCAAATTTGGGTGAAATAGACTTAATAGTATGTATTGAATATTTATTGTATTGCTAAGTGTTAATCGAAATCTTTAGCTAACTGATCTTCTCAACTACCTTATGGGGATAACCAGTATTCTCATTTTCATTTTACCAACTGGAAACCTGAGGTAGAAACAAAGTGATTCTCCCTGGGACCCATGTTTGGCAACTTAAAGCCAAGATGCAGATTTAGACAATGTGGCTGTAGAGTTGTACTCTGGATGATTACCTTATATGGGTCTACAGTAGAAGCATCTACTCTACCTGTCTTGAACACTGTTACAGGTAATACCCTGTAAAGGGAGTCTTATTCAGTCATTGCTTCTTTTTTTTTTTCCATTGTATATACATGTTTATATTGTTATACATCAAAAAAAATCTATAACAACAAATTGGATTTGGAGAAAAAAACAAAATATTAAAAAATGTGACTCCACACTGATGATAGAGTAAACATTTCAAGTGGTTGCGTAACCTCATAAAGGAAATCAACACTAACACAACACCTGATTCTCTCTTGGCACTACTCTGCCATGTGTATCCCGAAGGGAACCATGACATATACTTTTTTTTTTTGGTGGGACCCTTGCCAGTGGCCAGGGATCAAACTGGTGCTGCAGAGTCTGCGGGCAGCCTTGCAACCCAGCGCTCAACTGCTGCACCACCAGGGGAGGCCCAACCATGACATATACTTTAAAAAAAAAAAAAAGTAAAAATTTTAAGTTATAAGCAAAATAAAGTATCCAAAAAGAGATATCTCAAATTTGAGGAATCTTGCTGAAGGAAACTCATTTTTTACTGACCAAAACTTTCCTCTTGAAGAAAGAGCAGAAACTAGTAAGCTTTCTTCATGTAATATAAATGGGACATTTGGAATAGAAGTTATCTTATTCTTCAATTTTTTTAATATAATTTTTTTTATTTTTATATTCCCCATACAATTGCAACCCCCTTATTTTGACCCCAATCCCTCCCCTCCCCACGCCCCTCCCCCCATTGGGTGTCTCTGGTTCATAGTTGTTTGTTGATTTTGATTTTTACTTTCTTATAGTTATTCTTTTTCCTGGTCCCTTATTTAAGTTTTCTAGATTCCTGCTATGAGTGAGACCATCCGGTATTTTTCTTTTTCTTTCTGGCTTATTTCGCTGAGCATGATCCCTTCCAGCACCATCCATGTTGCTGCAAATTGCATGTTTATCTTTTTTGAAACAGTCATTGCTTCTTAAATTTCATAAAAAACAAAATCATCTGGAGACTAGATTTTTTTTTTCAATTTTTGCAAAAAGAACTGGGTTGTAGGCAAGATATGGCAGGTGAGAGAATTCACCAGAGACAGAGTGGTAAGCAGAACAGGCAGATCTACTGAAATACACTGCCAAGGGGAGCAGTGGGCTAGACAGGAGAGGTCTGCTATGCTATATGTAGGTTAGCTCCCTGAAGGGGGATGGAACTCAGGCTGTAGCAGGGATAGTGCTGATGCTTAACCCTTAGGCTACCAGGGACACCCTCATCTGGAGACTCCTTTAAACAGTATTGTAAGCCCCTCCCCCCTCCTCACCAGATACACAGATTCAGTGTGCTGGAAAATACAAATTTATCTTTTTTAAAAGATTTTCTTATGCATACAACATCTGGGGTATAGGCCAGAAGTGTGGGCAGTAAGAGGATTCACTAGAGAGAGTGGGGAGCTGAACAGGCAGATCTACTAAAATACATTGTTGAGGGGAACAGCTGGCAAGACAGGAGAGGTCTGCTGTACCATGTGGGTTAGCTCCCTGTCGGGGCAATTGAACTCATGCCACAGTGCCTGGCAATAGCCTGATAATGTTGATACTTAATCCCTGCACCACCAGGGAGGCCGAATATTTATCTTTTGTGCATCTTCAGTTGTTATACTGACTCATTCCACATTATCTGTTCTACTTCTGTGACTTTATGCTGAGTTTTTCATCTGTATTTCTCTTTTGATATCCTGAAACTCCGTTTTTGTATTGTCGTCAATTCACTGATTTAATTTCTAAGGACATTTGTTTTTCATCATTTTCTTCCATTTCATTGAATTTATTTTCCATTGCAATTCTAAACTCTGTATCTGATATGGAGAACATAACTTCCATGTTTCTGATGAGGAGTTCTGGATATTTGTTCTCTGTGTTGTACTATTTGCTTGGGGATTCATGTTACCATTTGCTGGATTTTTCCTTCTGCCCGTCATTAGCTTTGGGACCCCAGCTGTTGTATGAGGGGTTCCCTCTGGATTGCCCCTCCCCAACACCCGCTTCACTGATCAGGGTTCTCACCTATCTGATCAAACCACTGATAGGGTCTCACAAGAGATCATGTGGCCTCTGGCCACTCTGACTCACTCCCTGATGTGGGTCTGGGGTAGTTTCACCAGTCTGTGTGGGTGCTGATGGGGATCTCGTGGGAAGTCACAAGGCCTTTGTATACAGGTCTGTGCAGGCAATGAATGCGTCCTGTGGGAGGTCATGAGGCCTCTGCTGGTCTTGGTGGGGGATGGTGGTGTCACATCAAAGTTTTTTAAGTCTTTGGCCACTCTGGATCCTTCCCTGATGGGGGCCCAGGGTCTCACCAGTCCAGTCAGGGGCTCAAAATTACCTTTTGATAATGTTTCCAGGAGTTGCTGGTGCTGCTAACCCATAGCTTACACTCTGAATATCACTGCATTAGATAATATTTCATTAAGTCATCCCTTAGTTATAACATATCCCAAATGTCTTTTTTTTTGAGAATGTGATAATGTGACTTTTTCTAAGCAGTTACTGGTTTCATTTAATAAAGAAATGAAAGTCATGTCCTATATGGACATCAAAAGTTTGTTCACTTAGATCCAACAGTGCAACTGGTAGTCTTTTTCGTGGTTGTGGGAAAATCATTCCTCTGAGTAGAAGGCAGCAAGATAAATTTTAGATTAGTATTTAGCAAGAATTTTCAGTAATATTTTTTCATGATGTGAGAATCAGTTAAGAGAGGGATTGAAGTTAATTATTTTTTATTCTAAAATGTTGAACCTCTTACTTAGCTTTGTATATTTTTCTTGGATGAAGAGGAAACCTGATCTTGAGTCAACTGTTGATGAGATCACTTTTCTAGTTTCTTTCTGATCTGTGAGTTTCATCATAAACCTTACCAACTACCTGAGCTGGTAATAGAAGCATGATTGAGATAAAAGAACTTTCAGTGAAATTATTTCTTCTTTTTTTGGTCATTTTTCTTTATAACGTTTTTGCCCATGCCATTGTATTGGCTAATATATTTCCTAAAGGTATAAAGTTAGCAATGAATTAGTTAAAAGGAGAAAAATGCTTTTTTTTTTTTTTTTTTTTTTGCTGTCTCACTCAGGCCTAAATAATCTCCCCCACCACCCCTTTGGAAGGAGACATTTTAATATGTCACGTTTCAGTTCCAGCTCAATAAACAACCATTTATTTACAATTTTAAAGCAATCTTCAGCCTAGTCAGGTAAGAATTATTTCAAAAGAATAAAAACATTTTCATTTCCCATCACTGCCAAAAAAGAAAAGAACATGAGTTATGAGTCTTGCTATGTTGTCTTAAGTTGATTACTATGGAATGATTAAAAAACTGGCTGTGCTGTCAGTGCAGGGGAGTACATTATAAGTGTAATAACAGCTTAGGGATACAATCCATCAATGCCGCACTTGGAAGAAGAAAAAAAGTTGATCTATTTCTTTGGTCATCATTTTCAGCATATTAGATGACAAATAATTGTACATTCATCAATAACAATAGATTAAAGTTGAAATGATTTATTGCTATTACACTGCTGTTATGATGGAGCACCGGGTCAGTCAAGCATCAGCAGGGTCTGTATTTAATTTTCATGGGTCTCTTAGCAGAAATAATAGACAGAGAGTAAACCACCTGAAACAAGGTAGATCAAAGTTGTTGACAAGTGATTTGTAGGTTGGTTCTTCATGAGTGGTAGGAGAGAGGCAATAGAACCTCTTTGGCGGGCTTGTTGAACCACTAAATCAAGCAGACCTTGCTGAAGCTCAGGCTAACATGCAGTCAGGCAACACATGGAAATATGAAAACTATGCAAGTATGAACTTCGTTTAATATTACCGGAAGGTAATGGCATGCAGTGCACATTCCTGAGGCCAAACCAGGCGATTTAAATTGTCTGCAAATCTCAGGTAGGCTAATGGAAATCTGCTCTTCAGAAAGTAGTTTTAATTGTTCATCTACCCACCCCACTGAATGTCAATAAGGTGTTATAATCATGAGACATTATATGATATATACATCTTAATATATTTTACATGCTTCCTTCTTCAGCAAGGTGAGGATTATCTATACTTAATGTGTTTGAACATTTAAATTTTAATTCAGCAGGCATTTATTAAAAACCAAGATTAGGTTTCACAAAGTGTGGTCCACAGATTGTTTATATCACTATCACTTGGCTTTCTTGCAAAAGTGCATGTTGCTGGGCCCCGTCCAGATGTAGTTAGTGAAAACTATTGGAAATGTGCATAGTTACAAAATTTCCTTGGTGATTCTGGTAGAATCTAAACTTTAAGAACCAGTGTGTTAGGCCCAGATAGTGTAGATAACAAGAACAAGTATACCGTGTCAGTGGGTTTCAGGAAAGCCTGCCTATCCTAGCATTTAGAAAAGTCATATAGTTTATGGGAATTAAACTGTGCATGGGACTTATTATCCTTACCTTGGGCTTATGAGGCATTTCTTTACATTTTAAACTATTTGGATTTCTTATTCATGTGAGACTTCGTGACACAATCTCTGTAATAGCAAATATGTATTGGTTTGCTAGTCTATGAAATAACAATTTTGTGCATCATGTCACCCCACATGCATTGCTTTATTGATTTATTTTATATTTATTGATTTCTGTGAATTTATAAATGGGTTGATCATGTTTTTTAGTGTAATCTTAAGTATGAAATCCATATAGCTACAAAAGTACTTAACAAAATTAGTAAGCAGCATGATTAAGGGAAAACTTTGATGATATTGGATTTTGAGTAATTGTCTCATGAAATATACTTCCCTATTTTTAAAAACAGTTGTGAGTTTTAGAAAACAAGAATAAATATTTTTTTCCTATTCAAAGTAATGGCAAATTCATCATTTTGAAAACTTACTCTCTGAGGTGTGATTTTAGCAGTGACATGCTTGTAATAGGCAGGGGGCTACTTGTTTATAAGGTACCTTTGAACTAATTCCCAAGTGGAATAACTTGGGTTGTACTATGATAAAGAAAAGTCTCAAAGTAATTTGGTCTTGTAATTAATTGTAAGGAAATGACTGTCAGAGCAGAAGGAAGTAACTAGTAAAGCAATGCTAGATTCATAGCTACTAAAGTGAAAATCAAGTATGGGAAAGTTGTGAAGGCAGAAATCAGAATGTCATGCTCCAAGACCCACTGCTGGATTGCAGAGAATTCCCATGTCATAGGCAGTGCCAGTGACTGCATAGAGCACTGTGTTGAGAAGTTGTCTCAAGTAGACCTATAGACAAGTATCTTCTTCATCGGATGAAGAAAGGCGAGGAAGAAAGCTAATAGTAAGTTTATGGGAAGTTATTGCTATAGGTAATTGGGGTTCAATTTCACATGCAGTGTAACTGGCCTCTTTAAATGTGTAGAATATGGCTCAGATTGTGGCTGTGAGGGTAAGTGCTTGGGTATTAATACTATCATCTTTGAATGAATGAAGGTCATGTTTCTCATACACTCTTGGTACTTGAACACTTGACCCTTCTGATCTATTCTGTGCACTGTTCTAACGGGTTCCTTAGAGGGACATAAGTGTTTGAGGTAGAAACTACTGTCAAATATGGAAATGTCCACGGAAGTGCAAACTGACTTCTGAGGTGAGATTTGGGGACTTCATCAATAGCGTTAACTCAAAAGATATTCTCAGGTCAAATATCATCTTAACAGATGAAAGTACTTTCCCAGATAGCCTAGATATGTCTACTGGTATTTGCAATCCCTTAATTGTAACTTCATCATTGAAATTCATGGAAACTTAACCTCATCAGATTTTTCTGTGGTATATATGTTCCCTCTGCATGGTTGGTTTACATAAAAGGACAGGCAGGAGAGCTAGTTAATGGCCATGATGTCTTTAATTAGCAATATCACTAGGGATGTAGGAATGATTTGCAGCGTAAGGGAATAAAGACCAACAATGTTCCTATTGTTTGGTGATGCTATTTGTGGGTGTGAAGGCTGAGTTCTCAGATTTAATTTGGTAAACATAATTTTGTCTGAGGTAGTTGTCACAATACTGCAAATATTTGAAATCATGTCACTGCGTTCCCTAAATTAAGTCTTAAAAAAAAGATGTATTTATTTAATAGTCTTAGCTGTGAAGGCGACATTGTTTAACAAGAAATCTGTCTAGTGATGTTTGTAATTTGTAACAGTATTCTTGTACAGAGCAGTGTACTAACAATCCCAGATAGTATTAATTACTCCTTTCAGTTTAAGAAGAAAATGAGAAGTGCTTACTAATCAATCTCAAGTTTATTAGGAACTAAATTCCATTGGAGGTGAGAGACAGTTGTGCAGTGCGAGTGTCAGAGAAGCACATCTAGTGGCCCAGAGCCCCGATGAAATTAAAATCATTAGAAAACAATTAACATGTATGGACTTAGCAAACTAGATGACTAACTGGCTGAATTTAGCTTTGAAAAATCCCACACCTGTCAATAGCTATCACCAGCAAAGTTGTACTTTATAGTAAAAAAAAAAAAAAAAAGGCCTTTAATTTTCTGTCCAGTCAAATCTAAGTGTATCACACTCAATTTTCCTTACTTAGTAATCTAAATAATTTCCCACCTTGCTCATGATGAATGTCTTGCCAGTTCCTACTCAGTTCCTCCACTTTACACGACCTAATTAAAGAAAACATTCCATGATTGCCTATTTTTTCTCATGCATGACAACCTATTATTTTTTCTACCACCTGATTAGGGCTTTATTACCCTTGGATTTAGATTGATTTGCTGAGCACTTTAATAAAACACTACTTAGTTTGATTTAAAGGACTACAGGTTTCCTTCATTCATACAATTATTCTTATAACCATCTCACATCTTAAGTATACTACAGTCCCACTGAAAATCAGGTTTAGATTGCCTCAGAACAAGGTTGTAAAATAAGAATCACAGGTGACATTCCTGTTGAATGTGGCAATGCAGTCTCTATTGTGGGCAGTCATGAGAGGACATTTTGCAATATAATTTGTCAAGAGTGATAAATCTATTTCATCATATCTGTCAGGAATGGCTCCTATGTATTAAAACCACTATAAAGTTTGCTCAAGATAAACCAAAACTTTCATATGATTAAATAATAATACGTTTATGATGACAAATTACATTTACTGTGTTATCTACAATGCGAGCCAAAATTAGATAGTTAGAGTTCAAATGGATGATGATGCATTTTGATTTCATATCTAGTGAATTCTTATTAAATAAATGAGATGTGCAATATTTATAAAATTGTCTTTTATTTTGGGCCTTTATTACAAACTTGTATCCGACTTGTACAAAATAAAGGGACACACATATCCACACTGAATTGCTTACTAATCTAATAAATTTCCAATAGAAAAAGTAGAGAAAATATTAACTGGAGATCATGCTGCGCTTTGTGGAGGCTAGGAAGAAATTCTAGTCCGAAGAATCATAAATCTCACTCCATAGATGTGGAAGACAAGTATTCAGCCGTAGACTGGAAAAGATAGCTTAGTGAACTCCACTGGAGCCCAGGGTCTTAAGAAATATTGACAGAAGGTTTAGTTCCACATATAATCTAGTCAGAGTCATCAATTATTGATTTATCTATCTGTCATTTATCTAGCATTTATCTATCTATCCATCTATCTATCTAAATCCTTACTATGTGGAAATTTCATAACAGAATGTTTTATAGGATTTTAAGAATCTCAAATGGCTTGTAATCTCAATAGGGTTAATTGGGGTTATCTGTCAAAGGGAATTTAGGAGGACAGGCTTGGACTATGTCATATTGATGTGAAGGCTTCAGGTATTTGATTTTAGAATTCTTTGCTAAGAAAATTCAAAGAATGTAGATATGAAATTACGCTGGTGTATTGAGCATTTCTCTTTCAACATTGTATGTACACATATAACATGCACATGCACATGCACATGCATTGCCCTTATGCTTGTTAAAGTCAAAATTGAGAGCTGCCCACACTTTGTAGTATTTGTGAATTATTCAAGACATTCAAGACATTAAATAGGTAAGTTTCTCAGAACCTGCTGTAGGTCTGCTAGTTGGAATTTCTTCCCAAGGATTTAGGTATAGCAACCAGACCTATACCAATCAGCCCGTGGGATCTTGGAGTCAACGAGTAGTCAAGTCTTACTTGGTCAGCAGGCTATCAGTGCAAATACTTACCTGTCTGCCTAGCCAGGAAGTATATGAGCATTGTGAAGAATTCCAATTTCTGTAGATCATGAGGTGAAAATAAATCTAGCTAAATATTTGAGACACATATAGTAGAAGAATTAAAAATGTGGTCAGAGTAAAGTGACTAAATAATATACTGCCTGAATCAGAACAATTTAGAAAGTGAAAATGAATGCTAGTTATAGTTATACTGTGCTAACAGTCATAACCTAGGATAGGCACATGCTAACAAAATAAAAGATCACCCTAAGTGTGTACCTCTGTATTTTCCATTGCACTTATCTCCCTTTTCCTATTCAAATACCACAAGACATAGAATAAGACAAACTTCAATTTTCTTGCTTTTATCATCATCAATCATCGCTACCATCATTGTCCTTTTTTGTGATATTTCCTTCTGCTTGTTAATCTCTCTCGTAATTGAAATTTAGCTGTGGTGTCAGATTTTCCCTTCTCTATTCTTTGTCATACTTCTCAATAATATCCAAACGTATGCTGCATGCAACCTCCTGGCCTCTCAGATCCTGAATTTCCTTGTTTGTAAGATCTTTTGAACCACACCACCTCAGTTGTTCATCTCTAGGTATCCACATTCTTAACATTATTATCACCAATGATGACCTTACCTGCAAAATTTTGTTCTCAAGCATTTTATTTCCTAACCACCAAGTCCTTACTTTCTTACTGTAACACTCCCACTGTAGAACTGCCAAGATCTCAAACCATTTACCCATATCTATTACAACATAGGATTTCTCCACACTATTTTTGCCTCACTCACCATAGAATCTATAGCTATTGTTATGAACACTCAAAAATATTCTCAAAACTTTTCCACTCTCTACAATCTACACTTGTGACTCAACCACGTTTAAACCTAAATATCAGCTTCTCCAAACCTACATCAGAGTAACATATATTTTCTGGGGAAAAAAAAATAATTCCGCAAGCCAATTGTGCACCCTCCCTCATCTCTCCCCTGTTCGTTTTCCTCTCTTCTTTCTCTCCTATGCTTCCTTCTGCCCCTCTTTCCTCCATTGGCCTCCACTTTTCTCTCCTCCTGTCTTCTTCATTCCTCTCCCAAACACCCCCCTACTCCTCAACTAGGATCAATTGGTCAGTATTGTTAACATGCTATAACATTATCTATGCTACAAAAAATTCTGAACCTGCATCTTTCTATAGCTGCTACCCCGTTTTTCTACTCCCTTGAAGGGAAAGCATGTTGAGTATCTGTTCACTCCTATAACCACCATTTTCTTCTCTTTCACTAAGGATCTTTCAACCTAACTATCACCATATGGATTATTTCTAAAATATATATATATATATATATATATATATATATATATATCAAGACCATTATGTGGCATGTGGTCAAATATAATGGTAACTTTACTTCCTAGTCTTATTTGACCTCTCAAGAGCATGCGATACAATAGAATCTATCACTTCTCATTGTAGTGTTCTTGCCATCCCTTTGGCTATGCCCTTTAAGTCACAAAATCTAGTAGTCTTTATTTAAAAAAAAAAAATTATTCATTTAAACACATAAGAACTGGGGACAGGCCAGAGGTACAGGGAGGGTGAGAGTATTCACCAGAGACAGAGTGGGGAACAGAACAGGGAGACTGACTGAAATACACTGCTGAGGGGAGCAGCGGGTGAGACAGGAGAGTTCAGCTGTGCCACGTGGGTAGCTCTCCAGCCAGGGATTGAACTTGCGCTACAGAGGCCGCAGGCAGCCTCACAGTGCTGTGCTCAATCCCCTGCGCCACCAGGGAGGCCCTCTAGTTGTCATTTTTTACCAAACTCTTGTTTTTTAAAAAAAATAATCCTCTTTTATGATTCCCTGGGGCTTACAGTTTGTCCTTCTTTTCTATCTATGCTATCGTTAGTAATCTAACCTGTTTCTATGATCTGAAATGCCATCTACATACCATTTAAGTATACATTTCACTCTCCAAAATGCTCCTCTATACTCCAGACTTTTCATTATAGTTGTCTAGTTGATATCATACTAGCTTTGTATTATACATCCAGAATAAAAAAATTGATTTTGAATTTCCCACCACCATCTATTCCTCTCCTAATCTTGTCCAGCTAAATAAGTAATGCTATATCTTAACAGTTGCTCAAGTCAACAAACTTCAGAATTTTATTTTATCTCTTCTTAATCTCACTCCTTTGATGTAATGTGACCTGAAAATTATATTTCAAATACGATTTACTTCTGTTTTCTCCATTACTCCTCTAATGCAAGCTATTAAGAATATGGTCTGGGGGGGCCTTCGCGGTGCCACAGCGGTTGAGCGCTGGGTTGCGACGCTGCCCGCAGCCTCTTTAGCACCAGTTTGATCCCCGGCCACGAGGCGAGGGTCCCACATGGCGCGCAGACCTCTCCTGCCACCCGCAGCTCCCCTTAGCGGTGCATCGTCAGTCTGCCTGTTCTGTTTCCCGCTCTGGCTCTGGTGAATTCTCTCACCCTCCCGCGCTTCTGACTGTACCCAGTGCTTGTATATATAAATAAATCTTTAGAAAAATATATATATAGTCTGGGAACCTCCCTGGTGGTGCAGTGGGTTGAGCGCAGTGTTATGAAGCTGTCCGCAGCCTGTGCAGTGCTGGTTCGATTCCTGGCCGGCCAGGGAGCAACCCACATGGCGCAGCAGACCTCTCCTGTCTCACCCGCTGCTCCCCTCAGCAGTGTCTTCGGTCCGTTTGCCCGTTCTGTTCCCTGCTCTGTCTCTAGTGAATTATCTCACCCTCCCATTTCTCTAGCCTGTACCCCAGTTCCTATATAAATAAATAAATCTTTAAAAAAAATAATCTGGGCCTCCCTGGTGGCGCAGTGGTTGAGTGCTGGGTTGTGAAGCTGCAGTGCCGGTTTGATCTCCCGCTGCTCCCCAGCTACCTGAGGAGGGTCCCACATGGTGCTCAGACCTCTCCTGCTGCCCGCTGCTCCCCTCAGCAGTGTACTTCGGTCCTTCTGCCTGCTCTGCTCCCCGCTCTGGCTCAGGTGAATTCTCTCACCCTCCGGTGCTTCTGACTGTACCCAGTGCTTGTATAAATAAATAAATAAATCTTTAAAAAAAAGTTTAAAAAAATATATATATATAAGATCAGCCCTTTATCATTAGTGTTGGGTGCAAAAATGTTCTCCCAGTCAGTGGGGTTTCTCTTTGTTTTTGTTATTGTCTCTTTTGCTGTGCAGAAGCTCTTTAATTTGATGTAGTCCCAGCTGTTTATCTTTGCCTTCACTATCACTGCTTTGGGTGATGTGTCTGTAAAGATGTCTTTGATATGCAAATCACGTAGTGTTTCACCTATATTTCCTTCTATGTATTTTATGGTTTCAGGTCTTATGTCTAGTTCTTTAATCCATTTTGAGTTGATTTTTGTGTATGGTGTGAGGTAGTGGTCAAGCTTCATTCTTTTGCATGTAGCGACCCAGTTTTCCCAGCACCATTTATTGAACAAACTTTCTTTGCTCCAATGCATAGTCTTTGCTCCTTTGTCAAATATTAGTTGACCATAAATCTGTGGGTTTATTTCTGGATTTTCTATTCGATTCCATTGGTCTGTATGTCTGTTCTTGTTCCAATACCATGCAGTTTTGATGATTATGGCTTTGTAGTAAAGTTTGAAGTCTGGGAGTGTGATGCCTCCATTCCCTTCTTTTTTTTTCAGGAGAGCTTTGGCTATTCGGGGTTTTTGGTGATTCCATTTGGATTTCATCAATAATTGTTCTATTTCTTTGAAGAATGACATTGAAATTTTGATTGGAATAGCATTGAATCGGTATATTGCTTTTGGTAGGATGGCCATTTTAATAATGTTTATTCTTCCAATCCATGAGCAGGGGATGTCTTTCCATTTCTTTGTGTCTTCTTCTATTTCTTTTAACAGTGTTTTATAATTTTCTTTGTATAGGTCCTTTACCTCTTTTGTTAGATTTATTCCCAAATATTTGATTTTTTTTGTTTCGATAATAGAGCTGATGAAACTCAACAACAACAAAGAAAATAGCCCAGTCAAAAAATGGGCAGAAGAGCTAAAAAGAAACTTCTCTGAAGAGGAAATGCAAATGGCCAACAGACATATGAAAAAATGTTCAACATCACTTGTCATCAGGGAAATGCAAATCAAAACTACCATGAGATATCATCTTACACCAGTGAGAATGGCACATATTAAAAAAAACTAGCAACAACAAATGTTGGCGAGGTTGTGGAGAAAAAGGAACTCTCCTGCACTGTTGGTGGGAATGCAAACTGGTCCAACCACTATGGAGAGCTGTGTGGAGATTTCTGGACCTACTAAACATAGAGCTTCCATATGATCCAGCAATTCCACTCCTAGGTATTTACCCAAAGGACACAGAAACATCAATTCCAAAGAACACCTGCACCCCTCTGTTTATAGCAGCACTATTTACAATAGTTAAGCTTTGGAAACAGCCCAAATGCCCAAAAATAGATGACTGGATCAAGAAGATGTGGTACATATATACCATGGAATATTACTCAGCATTCAAAAAAGATAAACACATGCAATTTGCAGCCACATGGATGGCGCTGGAAGGGATCATGCTCAGCGAAATAAGCCAAAAAGAAAAACAAAAATACCGGATGGTCTCACTCATAGCAGGAATCTAGAAAACTTAAATAAGGGATCAGGAAAATGAATAACTATAAGAAAGTGAAAATCAAAATCAACAAAAAACTATGAACCAGAGACACTTGTTGGGGGGTGGGGGCCGGGAGGGGAGGGATTGGGGTCAGAATGGGGCATGTGCAGTTGTATGGGGGAATATAAAAATAAAATTTATTATTTAATAAAAAAAATAAAATAAAATAAATCTTTAAAAAAAAAAGAAAAAGAAATATATATATATATATATATAATCTGGAACTAGAACAGTACACTCAGAGCTCTTTTTACTTTCTTATGATATCCCGATCATGTGAAATGAATTGATGTCCTTATTTTTCTCAGAAAATAGAGCTACAAGTACAGTTTTTCATGATAGTGGTTAGTTAATAACTCCTAAAAATAGAGTACAATAGCACGCTAAACTGTAGCTCCTGAGATTTCATTGTTCATTCCTCTGTCACCAGCTCTAGATTTATTTTCCCTTTTACAGAAAACCCACTGGTCTGAATATTTCTTCTTGTAATGTGCTACAGATTTTCATATTCAGGGGTTCTGAGTGCTAATCCTCTTTTTTCTCTTTTGTGAGTGATTGTCACAGTTACATATATACACTTATTATTGGTATGAAAATAGCAAAGATCATCCAATGAATACCATGGGTTTCAGACATCCTCTTCCCCTATACTCATTGTGCCTTTACATCTAGATCCTCATAGTAACCAAGAACAATTAGCTAGTTAGTAAAATGGTGCTTTTAATTACCTGATTGTCAAATCATAGAACGAGTCAAAGTATGTAGTTATAGGTTACACTTCGGATAATGTTCAGAAATGTTCATCAACTCTTCCCACCCTTCCACATACTAGAACTTTACAGCTCTAACAATTCTGTAGAACTTGAGGTTGTGGTGGTAAAAGAATAAATTCCACAAATGTCTTCCTGTGAGTAAGGATGAGAAGAGCCATTCCTACTTCCATTCTTTGTTCCTTCATGTTCTAGATACTGCTTATTGGCAATTGGTTAAGCACATAAACCTCACTGTCATTGAATCTACAAGGTAGACTCATTTACTGAATCATACCCTGTATTGTTCTTGAGCTGGAGTCTTAGCTGAGTCTTTAATACGCAATTCCACTATTCTATAAGGACAATTGTATAACCTGTCAGAGGAGAGCACATCACAATTATCTAACTTTAAGCTTTTGTAGTAATAAGAGTTACTTTGTTTACAGTAATGTTGTATCTGATAATTATGGCAATGGGTTGGGTCCTTGGATGGTGCTGTCAGAGGCATTTGAGCAAAAATTTGAATCTTAAACTCATTTTTCTGTCTACTATTATTCCCTATGCAATCAGAAAGTTGCTTCTGGATGAGGGCCACTTGAGAACCAAGGAATAGCTACAGGGTGGGTCACTGTATACACTGAAGTCAATAGAAGATGGACTCAGTCCAATACTCTTATAGTCCCTCAATAAAAGAAGGACCTTGATGGTATTCATTTCCTTCAGTATTACATCAATTCAAATTCTATATCTGACAGTTCTTGAAAAGTCTTGGTATTCCCTTTTCTTTAGTATGAAATTCTCTGGTAAATAGATTCAGATTCCTTTGGGGGTAGCATTATAGTGCTGCATTTATACTCTATATTCTGCACTTGTATTGTAGAATCTTTTCAAGGAAAGGCCCTAACTACCTTTTAATCAGTGGACTTGGTGTCTGAAAACTCACATAGTTCTAGAAACTGATTGAATACCATAAGTTTGCTTTGTGATACACCTTTTCTTTATCAGCTCTTCTACTATAATTATGAGCATGCCTATTCAAATATGTATATTCTAATTGGCTAACCTATAAGTAGCACCCTTCAAACCAACATACTATAGTAACCATTTCTATAGATCTTTAGAGGACAAAATACTCTGATTTTTTGCATTCTCTAAGCTGCTTGTCTGATGATTTGTGATTTATTAAGAGTGTTTCATCTACCTCTACCTTACTACATAATAGATTCTTGTTGGTCTCTGCTTTTCTGAAATTCTATGTCACAAGTCCATGGCATCTTTCACTATCAACTCTGGATTTATTTGGACAATAGAATTTACTAAATTTCTGTAAGATATCAGTGATCCTTCTCACAGATACATTCTTTATTGACCTATCAAAGTCATAGTCCTTTGACACATGGGGAAGAATATGCTGGATTATTTCACCTGATATAATAAGTGGCTTCTCATCTTCAACCTATGAGCTAACAAATTATGCATTAGTGTCTGAGTAGTCTTCTCTGACAATGCCATGTAAGGACATCTCTGCTGTTTCTTTAGCATGTCACCCCATTTATTTGCTCTAGCAAATTTAAGAAGAATCTGGAACTTATCTTACTTAGGTAGTTACTTATTTGTTTTGTTGTTTACTTCTCCAATAGAATATGAACACAGAAACATTGTCTCTCTGCCATACCTCTTGATTTTAAGTACTCAAAAAATTATTATTTTCATAAAACATAAGTATTTTTGACACTTAATGGTTTCTAGTTAGTTGTTATGCCTTTTTTAGGTGCATCAAATGTTTTAATGCTTATATGGTAGAACATTTCTTCCAGGGGCTTAGCAAATGACATCAGTCCTTCTGTTTTATAAATGATTACTCAATAGAGTAAACCGCTATATGTCAATAAAAGTTATTTTTTTGTGTGTGTGTTTGAAATGCCATTACTATTACACTGTACCCTTTTCTATTATTTAAAAGTGCAAAGTACCAACTGATTGCATTTTATATTCAGTAATATGTTATGATAGATGGTATAGAATGTAAATAAAAGAATCTGTGTTTAAATTTTGAGAGAAAAAGATCAAATAACCATACCTGGTGACCTGAGGGTGGTTGTTTTTGTTTTGTTTTTTTTTTTTAACTGTGGTCAGAAAGCAATACAACTGTGTCTTTTTGCATTTTTAACTGCAAATTCCCAAATTCAAACTAATTAAACTATGCACATTAATTGGTAGCAGATAAAAGACTAATCTGATGAAAACCCTGAGATAAAAATTCTTAAAATTTACTGTAGTCAGAAAATTCATAATGATTAATTTAACAGACTAAAAGTTATGAGAAGTGAGGTCAATGCTATGTGGGGAAATTCACTTGTCAAGAAAATATCCCAGTGGCTTGGAACTTTTAATAATGATTTAGCAAAAAACTTACATTTTTCTCCAGGAAAAATAAAAATAAGGAATACTGCTCTAAGAAAGAATAAGCTAGGCAATAATTTGGAATTATTTTGAAAACTATACTAAATTAAAAAAAAATCATATTTTATTTTTTTAAGATTTATTTATGCATGTAAGAGCTGGGGTACAGGGCAGAGGTATGGGGGTTAGAGTATTCACCAGAGACAGAGTGGGGAGCAGAACATACACTGCTGAAGGGAGCAGTGGGTGTGAGAGGAGAGGTCTGATGAGCCATTGTAAGTTAGCTCCCTGGCCGGGGATCAAACTCAAGTTGTGGTAGTTGTGGATAGCTTCATAGTGCTGACTCTTAAACCCTTGCACCACCAGGGGGGCCCTACTTTTTTAAATAAAATACATTAAATAGGAAAGAGAGTAAATATACATGTTATTTACCTTGCATGAAAATGACCAGATTACTGATTTTAATATTTACAATCTTTTTTGGTAAACACTTTTCCCCACTAGCCATATGGAATCTTGATTTATCAGTAATAATTAATTGTTTCAATAGTGCTTAATGTTTTTATTTAATCAAACAAATAACTGAACAATAAGAAAAAGATTGTGTATCTTAGTGAATTATACTGTAAAATTGTTACTAATTGATGTTTTTGTGTCTCAGTCTCCTCTTTTGGGGATAAAGGGCAATAAATAGGTATTTTGTCCAGTGCATTCTGATTTTCAGAGTAACGTTTGAAAAGTTTATAGTCTTGACGACAAAAGAAACTTTCAAGAAAGAGCTGTTGGGTGATGACATTGTGGTTTTGCATGATTCTGTTGATTTATGACTTAAGGGGATGCTTACTTATCTACCATAGAAGTTTGTTCTGTATTCATCAGGAAGAAGGAAGAAACTGACATGTGGGAAACATACAATTTCAGTTCTAAAAAAGAAAACCTGACATATTTTAAAGTTTAATAGACGGAGTTACTCAAACACAAAATAACTATGTTCAAGTAAGTACATAAAAACATGTTGAAATTTTCCTTTTCTCAAAATAGAAGGCCAGGTCTATCCAGAATCAAAACAATTACTTCTATGATAGATAAACATCAAAAATAATTTTCTACATTTCTTGCTAATAGAATAAGGTGCTTTATCAGAGTAATAGTTGAGAATGATATGCTCTAGTAGTATTTTGATGAATTACATGATTATAGTTAAAATGAACAATTTCATCATGCTTGAATTAATAACGGTACTGTGATTTGGCAAGTACTCACTCTTGCAACATTGTCTAACTCATCACTTCAGAAGACAGACCTACACACTCTGTTCATTGTTTTTGAAAATTTGAGCTCATATGCAGTTTCAAAAAAAAAAAGGGGAGGCAGGAGAAACATGTCAGCTATAGAAAGAAATGCATGCACAGATTTTTATAACTTCAATGCTTGATTACATTACCTCTTACTGCTCATTTTAATCTCATGTATGACTAGCAGTTAAGTCAGAAAATAAGTAGACATTTTTGAATGTTTCTTTGTTTACCAAATTTAATTGAAAATATTCCACACCCCAAGGTACTCCTGAGACACAGAAATTGTATGTGTATGTGTTATTTTACATTTAGATTTAAAAGGATTAGGAAGGATAATATATAATCAATGCAACATTCATTTGGGTATCAATCAAGTAAAACACACACACATACAGAACTGAACATTACATAATTTCAGTCATAGAGAGTACAAATTGTGAATTGATTTAATATATTCATAAGTGTAAGTACTCTCTTTTAATGTAACTCGCAATTTGTTTCACGAAATCATTCTGTTCATTTTCTTTAAAATCGTACATGCCTGGATACGTTTTCTTAAAAGATGCATATAAAGATACTCTTTTAAGGGTATCTTTTACTCTACATTGTATCAGAGACTTATCAGAATTAACATTCTAACATCCTTTTTTAACAGAGATTCTCTGATAAATTTAAATCACAAATAGATAATTCTTCAAGATTACTATAATGTAGATATAGAGTGAACATTCAAAATCAAATTACTTTCCTCACTTACATGTTTTTTGCACATTTTTAATGATTTCTCATGTAATATGTAGGTTGCATTTCATTTTTAAGAGTTAGAAATAGCACGTAATTGTCTATGTTTTTTTGTTTCTATTTTTTTGCAATCGTAAAATGCACCCCTATTCTGAAATGTTTTATCTACAGTTGCTTGGGTGTTATCAGTAGAACAAAATCTCTCATACGTTTCAGAGTAATATTTTCAAAACTGATGTATCTCATTAAAATTCATGCTATTGTTTAATCTTTGTAGTCTTTAATATATGTGCTGTTATAAATTTGAATCATAAAGTAAAACTGAATCATAAAGTAAAGCTAAAAATCCTTTTTGTTTCATTTTTATCAGACATTTATATATGACTCCAGGGTTGAAGATCTCTAAGGTTTTATGCTTTAATCTTATCCTATACCAAAGTATGAAACGGTTCTAGTTTTTATCCGTAAAAGGCTAACCAGACATAGTATAAAGAGAAGATTTGATAATCATTTGTTTAATTTAATGAAGTATGCAAATCGGATGCTTCAAATCTGGGAGCTATATATCAGTGTCTCATATGTATTAACAGATAATAACTAGAACCTTGCCTCCCAAATTAGAATAAAACTACTTTAAAACTCAAGAGAAATCAAAACCATGCCATACTTTACCTGGATCATTTGTTTTGATGAAGAGAAAGTTTGTGCTCCTAATAGTTATATTTATCCATGAATGTAACTGTTATGAACTGAATTCCATTTTCTTTGAAAGTCAACTTTGTGTCTTTCCTGAATTCTGAAAACAGCTCATATTTAAGGTCAATAAATGTCTGAGAATTTTGTCTGTGTCTTGAGTGCTTTGTGGTTTAAGCAAGGCACTCATCATTCTAACCAGAACATGTTGCTCTGACAGGAAGAAATGGTGTTACTATTAATCCTCACAAACTGGGTGAAAATTCTGAAGTCCATAGAGGCCTGCAATTAGCTTAAAAAGTGGTTGTTTTTTTTTTTTTTTAATATTCCATCACCAAAGACCAAATGACTTTCACCAATTATTTTGTATTCCTGTGCACTGTA
The DNA here is from genome assembly GCF_014898055.3 of Talpa occidentalis. NCBI lineage: Eukaryota > Metazoa > Chordata > Mammalia > Eulipotyphla > Talpidae > Talpa > Talpa occidentalis. The sequence goes on along the minus strand of NW_023603184.1, from coordinate 82,038,867 downwards.
TTTTTGAATCCATGATTGACCTTCCTTACATTTCCTGTTCCTCTGAAGAACCAAAGTTACATCCTTAAAATTGTCTGTTTAGACTTTCCCTTTTCAAAGTAGCAAATTACATAATAACTTAGCAACCTTCTCACTGAGGAAACTAAAGATGATATGGGGTGGCAGTTAGTAGAAACATCTGCCAGAAGATATCAGATCACCAAAAATTGTGAGATGTTTTAGTTCTAGATCTAAAATGGATATCTATAGAAATGGCTTGCTTTTCCCTGGGGGAAGTTTTACAAATTCCCAAAGAGGTAACTTAAAAACTGAGTAATTAATTTGATCCTCTCAGGGATCACTGTTTAGTACAGTTGACTCACATTATAGTGACCCTGATATCCCCCTTTTCTTTGAATGGGGACCCAAGATGGGATCCCAGAAGTAAAGGTGAACTGGAAGCAAATCCAGTCTCATACATGCTTAAGCCCATACATACTAGTCATTCATGTGACCCATAACATATTTACTGCTCAAGATAGATTAAGGTGTGCAGGGTGTCTGTTTTCCACTAGACTTCAAATTATCATTGTATATTCACTTTGGGTATCAAAGATAACCAAGGAGAAAATGAGTGAAAATCAATAGAAAAAAAGAGAAAATTGAAAGAGAGCCAAAGCTACTCATGATATTAGAACTATCAAGTAAAGACTTAAATAGAAACAATGTTTGCTATATCTAAAGTCATTTTAAAAACAGGGCCTCCCCGGTGGCGCAGCGGTTGAGCGCTGGGTTAAGAAGCTGCCCACGGCCTCTGTGTGGCGCCGGTTCGATCCCCGGCTGCTCCCCGGCCACCGGAGGAGGGTCCCACATGGCGTGCAGACCTCTCCTGCCGCCCGCTGCTCCCCTCAGCAATGTACTTTGGTCCTTCTGCCTGCTCTGCTCCCCGCTCTGGCTCTGGTGAATTCTCTCACCCTCCCGCGCTTCTGACTGTACCCAGTGCATGTATAACCAAAACAAACAAACAAACCAGCAAACAAATAAATAAAGCATGCCTCTATTAAAAAAAAAAAAAAAAAAAAAAAAAAAACATAAGATTGTCAAGCTTAACAGTTAATTTAAAATGGCAAAATATAGACAGAAGACTTAAACAAATATGAATTCTAGAACTTAAAATTATAAGAAATAACATACAGAATTTGATGGAAAGCTTTAACAACAGATTAAATATGAATAAAGAGAATCTGTGATGTCTGACAGAGACCAGAATACAATATTAAGAGTGGATTATGGAGAGACAAAAAAAAATGTTATAGAAAAAAAGGAAAAGATACAGAGAAGGTACAATTGTTAGGTCTAGCATCATTCTATTTGGAGTCCACATTTTAAGTGACAATAGCTGACAATTTTTGAAAGCATAAAAAATCTATTCCTAGAGTCAAGAAATCAGGAAATGTTAAGGAAAATTATAAGCAGTAACTCACACTTACACAATGCACAGCAAAACTGCTGAAAACCCAAGAGAAAAAGATCTTAAATGCATTTTGAGAAAGATTTAGTTACCTAAGTGGAATAACAATAAAGAATTCTAGATGACCTCTAAATAGAATCAGTGGAAACAAGGGTAGAGGAAAAATAACAGTTAACCCAAACATTTTAAGGCCAATAAACATCTAAATCTATAATCAATATGAAATAAAGCTATTTTGAGACAAATGTTCTCCTAAGCAACAGGGGAAATAGTCTACTGAATACTTAATTCTTGTTATCAACCAAGATTTCAAAAAGGTATAAATACTATTAAATATACTATCATTCCTTCTGAATCAAGCATAAGGCTGTAGTAGATTTCTAGCATGTATATATTTATAGTAAGTAATAGACATTTTAAAGTGAGATAATCTGCTGTATAAAATATTTTGCAGAAGTCCAATCATTCGCATTCACAAAAGTTAAAGTGGAATAAGGACTTTAACATAAGACTTAAAACAGTAAAACTTCTCAAAGAAGTCAGGTGAAAGGCTCCTTGGCATTGGTCTTGGCATAGATTTTTTTGGCTATGACACAGAAGCACAAGCATCAAAAGCAAAATAAACAAGTGGTACTAAACCAAACTAAAGAAAAAACAAAAACAAAACAAAACTGCACAGTAAGGAAAATCATCAACAAAATGAAGAGTCAATCTATGGGGTGGGAGGAAATATTTGCAAGTCATACATCTGATAAAGGGTTAATATTCCAAATATGTTATGAACTCAATTCAATAGTAAAGTAGCCAAATAATACAATTTTGAAATTGGATACCTGAATAGATATTTTTTTCAAAGAACATATGTGAATTTCTAAAAGGCATATGAAAATATTCTCAACATAATCCACAGGGGTGTGTACAACAGAATCACGATGGATATGGCCTCACACTTTTTTAGAATGATTAGTATCAGAATGACAAGAAACGACAGCAAGTGCTGGTGAGGATGTTGAGATTGGGAATCCTTGTTCACTGTAGGTAGGAATATGAATTTGTGCATTCAGGGCCTCCCTGGTAGCACAAGGGGTTAAAACGCAACCTATGAAGCTATATGTACCCACTGCAGCACGAGTTTGGTAAAGCAGCCAGGGAGGAACCCACATGGCACAGCGGACTTCTACTGACTCACACACTGCTCCCCTCAGCAGTGTATTTCAGTCAATCTGCCTGTTCTGTTCCCCGCTCTGTCTCTGGTGAATCCTCTCACCCCCACACCTCTGGCCTGTACCCCGGCTCTTGTATGCATGAATAAATAAATCTTAAAACAAATAAATTTGTGCATTTACTATGAAAAATATGGAGGCTACTTTAAAAATTAAAAATAGAATTATCATATCACAGCAATACCACTTCTGAGTATCAAGGAGAACTGAAGAATCTCGAAAAGATATCTGTGCTACTATGTTCATTGCAACATTATTCACAGTAACCACAATATAAAACCAACCATCAGCCAATCAATGAATGGACAAATAATATGTATGTACATATATCACATATTATGTAATATAGAATGTATAATATATAATAAAAAGAAGGAAATCCTGTCATTTTCTACAATGTGGATGACTTTGATTACATTATGCCAACTGAAAATAAACTAGACAAATAAAGACAAATACTCTGTGATCTTGCTTATATGTGGAAAAAAACTACTCAGAAGCAAAGACTGAGTTGATGATTCCCAGGGCCTAGAGGTGGGGAAGTAGGATGCAGTGAGGAAATGTTGCTCACCTCCAGTTTAAAAAAGAAAAACTTCCAGAGAACTAATAAGTAAGTTTAGTTAAATTTTTGTATTTTATGTTTAATAAAAGTTAGAAGTCATTATCAGAGTAAATTTTAAATATTCTCTCTATAATAACAACAAAATGATAATTATGAAATGAAGGATGTGTTAATCTAATCTTATTGTACCATGCACTTTGCAACATACAGTAACAAAGCATCATATTGTGCACCTTAAACTTACACAATATTATGTGTCAATTATATTTCAATAAAAAACATTTTAATATGGAAGAATATCCAACCTCTGGAAATAACTGAAATGCTCCAAAACAGATGAATAGATCAAAAATATGTATTATAGATACACAATGGATTATACTCAGTGATCAAAAAAGAAACTTATGCCACTTGCAGTAACATTGGATGATGTGCAACAGAGCATTAATGTTGTTGCAGTAGAATCAATATATATTCTTATATAATGTTTGATACTACAAAAAGGGGGACATAAACTCTCCACGGAATTTATTATTATTTAATGCCCACTATCAGCAAAGTAGCTTTCTAGACATTACTTCTGGGAATGTGAATAGAACAAAGATGATTATATGTCTTTACCTTGAAGAGTTTTCTATCCAGTGGGGATAGAGTTGGTATAATATATGATGAATAAGACAAAGATGTGAGCATGGACAAAATTGATGGAGTTAATGCTGAATGTGAAACAAGAATTTCACTTAGCATAATTCCTTCCAGCTCCATCTATTTTACTGCAAGTGGCATAAGTTTATCTTTTTTGATCACTGAGTAGTACCCCATTGTGTATCTATGACATGTTCTTTTTTTTTAAAGATTTATTTTTCATTTATACGATAAGTGGGGTACAGGCCAGAGAAGTGGGAGGATGAGAGAATTCACCAGAGACAGCAGGGAGCAGAACAGGCACAGACCAAAAACACTGCTTGGGGGGAGCAGCAGGTGAGACAGGAGAGGTCTGCGGTGTCATGTGGGAATCTCCCCGGCTGCCCGGAAATCGAATCCCCGCTGCAGAGGCTGTGACAGCTTCACAGAGCCACGCCCAACCCACTGCGCCACCAGGGAGGACCAGTATACCGTGTGTTCTTGATTCACTCATCTGTTATGGAATATTTTGGTTATTTCCAGAGTTTGGATATTCTTGAAAAGTGCTACCTCTTTCTGGAGTGCTCTATTGACCAACATCTTAGAACCCAGTGATGTATTTTTATACGGTATGATATCCAGTCCTCAAATTGTAGTCATTTATTGTTCATGGTTTTGTTTATCCATTCTTTCCTTTATTCATTCAGTAATTCATGTATTGCTTAAATGACATGGAATGGGAGATGAGTGATACATATCTTGCATAAAATTTTCACTTGCTTAGTAGTAAATTCTTGTCTCCTCTTTGATTAATATTACATGGAACTATTTAAGTAAAGATTGTTGACTTTTGTGAGCAGAAAATAGATGTCATTTTTTTCTTGTTTTCACATAGAATACATGTTTTGTAGTTCCAGCCACGGATCAACTGAGTGAACAATCTGTGGACACCTTATGTCCTGTATCTAAATTAAAAGATCAAGTTATGAGACCTTAGTTAATCCCTAGAAAGGGATGTTTGTAGTTTTCAAATTCAGAGTAATTAGAAAATAAAAACTCGCTGTTGTTAACGATAGAGGAATGATGAAAAGTCCAATCTTCTACACTGATGCTTTTTACAAATGAATCAGAACAATCTGAAAACTAGATCAGCTACTAGATTATAAAGTGCATTTAGCTTTATAAAGTGCATAAGCTCAATGCATGTGCCTTAAATTTATAAATTAAGTTGTACACTGGCTGAAGTAAATAGTTGAGATAAATTGCACATTATAAATTTAAAATGCTTATTTTTTTTATCCGAGTACTAATACATCTTCAATCTGGGGAAAATAATATTCTAAAGCAAAAGTGATTCTAATTTAAAAATAGTATCCCACCAATAAGAGATAACTTTAGTATATTTTTTCTGCCAATATGTGTATATTTATGAAAATGAGATTACATTATAAAGGAGGTAATACTTTATTGGACTGCCAAAGTGATTAGATGAGAGCATGTAGCAGCATTCCTGGTATTCCACAAGTGCTTAGCAATGTAGCTGTTATAAGGTATTATTTACTGTTTTAAAATCTACTTTCATCATTTTATCTGTATAATAACTATAGATATTAATTTACAACTTCTGTTTTTAAAAATGATTGGACTTTATTCACAGTTATATGGTTAATCTAATTTTTCTCCATTACTGGAAATAATTTCTATTGTTTATCATAATTATCAATATTTAAGCAAATATCCTTGCTGTTGGTTGACCTTTTTTAAAAAAAAATCTTTAGTGGTAACTTCTTTAATTAATATCTAGCTATAAAGTATGCATGTCTGATATGTTTCAGTCTGCTTTAATTTTAAAATTTACCATTTCTCAAACAAAAGAAGAAACATAAATTTTATCTTCCTCTCTTCCTTTGTGCTATTATAGTAATATATTTTACTATTACCTATTTTATATGTCCTGCAAAGTATTTTTATATGCAGTTATAAATTTCATGTATTTCAGCTTTTAATCTACCTTGCATCACCTTGTATATTTATGCTGGAGCTTTACTAATTGGCTGAATGTTACACTTTGCATTATTGGGTGCTGATGCAACCCCAGGAAAGAGCAAAGGAACTTGCTCAGAAATGAAAGTTTCCTGTTTAATAATTCTGTCCAATGCCACATATTATAAACCAGCTTTGTCCCATGGAACTCAGTGAACTTCTTAACTATCCAATAGACTAGCCTTAAGCTCTTCAACCTGGTGGTGTCAGTGGCAAGTAGGGGACTACCAAGTCTGTTTCTTCTTTGTGTAGTCTTCCTCAGCCTTAGAAGTAGGATATTATCCCATTTTCTATTCCTATATTAAAGTTCTCTTAATATCTCTGAGTAGTTAGAAGTATTTATAAATTTGATATTTTTCCATTTTCAAATTAGTATTTTCTGCACAGATCATATATAATTTTAAAAGTTTAACCTTCATTCCCATTTAGTGTATATTTTTCTTTTCTCATCATTTCATCTGAAGCTAAAGCTTTGGGTTTCTACTTGATATCATATTTCTTCACTGTGATGACATCTTATTAGTGTTTCTTGGAGTGTAGGGTACAAATAATCAGGTTTTGTGTTTTGGGCCTAAAACTTACCATCATTTTAAAGACATATATCCTGTGGATAACACATTCCAATTATAATAGATTTTTTTCCCATCCAGTGCTTTAAATGGTGTCATTATTTGTCTTTCTAGCTACCAAACGTGACTTGATATTCAGCCATCAGTTAAAGTAATATGAAGGTGTTTTTTTTGTGTTGCTTTTAGAATTTTATCTTTGGTTTTTAGCAAATTGACTATGAATCGTCTGTAAGTAGCTATATTTGTATTCCATGGAATTCTCTGAGATTCTTGAATATGTGGGGTGGAATTGTTAGTTGAATTATTATGTCAAATATTTTTTTCTCTACAATCTCTTTCTCCTCTTGTTCTAGAACTATGTTTTAAGTTTCTTTGAACTTTTGGTTGAGTCTCACCCACTCCTTTATAGTTTCGCATTTTTCTCCCCTATATTTTCTTTTTTAATTTAAATATTTATTTATGCATACAAGAAATGGGATACAGGCCAGAGTTGTGGGGGGTGAGAGGATTCACCAGAGACAGAGCGGGGAACAGAACAGGCAGAATGACTGAAATACAGTGCTGAGGGGAGCAGCGGGCGAGTCAGGAGAGGTCTGCTGCGCCATGTGGGGAGCTCCCTGCTGGGCATAGCCTCATAGGTTGCATCTCAACCCCTTGCACCACCAGGGAGGCCCTCCTATATATTTTGTTTGCATTTCTGTTTGGATATTTTCTATTGAAATCTGAGTTCACGAATCCTGTTTTCTGCTGTGTGCAATCTGCTACTAAATGCATCTCAATGAAATCACCACTAAACTAGAAAGTTCTTAGTATTTTTCTTATTTCTTTTTTTTTTTTTTAAAGATTTATCCATTTATTTATACAAGCACTGGGTACAGTCAGAAGCGCAGGAGGGTGAGAGAATTCACCAGAGCCAGAGCGGGGAGCAGAGTAGGCAGAAGGACTGAAGTACACTGCTGAGGGGAGCAGCGGGCGGCAGGAGAGGTCTGCACGCCACGTGGGACCCTCCTCCAGTGGCCGGGGAGCAGCCGGGGATCGAACTGGCGCCGCAGAGGCCGCGGGCAGCTTCGCAACCCAGTGCTCAACCGCTGCGCCACCAGGGGAGGCCCGTATTTTTCTTATTTCTGAGGCAGACTCTACATATGGTTTACAATTCAAGGGCTGCTACCAAATGCATACAAACTGATGTTTCAATGACTTCTTAAATATTGATATTTATATTTATTAAGTTGATATGGTTTTGTAAGTCTCTGAAAATTAATACCAAAACCATAAGAAGAGTAAGAAGTGATTTGAGAATTTTTATAAATATAATCATCAGTTTCCAAAAGAAAATATAATCTGACAATGATTTTACTTAATTTTATTCAGTTCTCAATAGTTAAGAAACAGGGTGGGGGAAGATTCAATGAGAAGAGATGGCATTTACCCATCCATTTAAAATCAGTACTATATTTCCAAGGGCTAAACTAGTTACAGTTGCACTGTTCATTACTTTGGAAGTGTCACATTTCCTAGTATGACAAGATGTACTATGGATGGGGGGTTTTACAGATGTGGAGAAATCACTGTCCAAGTTTTTATTTGATTTTCTCCCCTCTGCCTCTTTGTACGTTAGCGGCCAACCTTGGGATAATGGGATTACTTTATGCCTTCCACATCGGGCTCTGGATGAGTGCACAAGGGCCAGTGGCAAGAGAAATAAGATGGTTGTAAAAATGCAAACACTGGAAGTTAAAAAAGGTGTACCCAATAACTTGCCCTTAAATTTAAAGGGAACTAAATGAGGAACTTCTGGACAATTTATCTTGCTGTTTACTGATAACAAGTCACTTTGTTTTTATGTGCTCAGTCTAGTATTCCATAATTTATTTGAAAGAAGATGAGAAATAATGTAGATAAATGATGAAGTGTCAGGGTCTGACGCTCTTAAATGAAGCTATTATGGTCAAAGAGAAAACGTAAAACCTGCGGCTCATTATGAGAGTGTTCTACTTGTCAGTTAAGTGAAAAGGCCTGGAATGATTTCCAGTTTATTTGTCATTGCAGTTATTAAAGCTGTCTTTTTGGTGCCATGAAAATGAATTGAAGACTTTATTCGAAGTAAATTTGTACTAAAGCTTTCAGATGTATCTTATGTGAGCTCAGTGAGGCAGGGAAGCAGCTTAAAAGCTGAAATATTACAAGGAGACAACTACTGAAGTCTTTGAAACATACCAGAATTATAAGTGCCAATAAATAAGTGTTTTCTTGACTAGGGAACAAACTTTTTGAATGACATTGTGGCATAAGATTGGGAAGAGAATAACACTTGCTAATTGTTGGAAGATGGTTTATCCTATAAGAAACAAGTTCCCTGCATATCTGAGTCACAGTTTTACTGGTGTATTGTTCCTAAGGTAGACTTCTAAGAACAATAAAAGGCACATCACTTAAAATAATATATACTTAATAAATGTAAAAAAAATTAGAAATAGTAAAGTTTTAGCTCTCTCTCTGAATAGCAGTAACTACTAGACTATAGCACCAACATCCTCATCTAAAACTTAGAAGGTAGAAGTTCAGAAAACCTGAATTGCATAAACCAACTTCTAATTGAATTATTGGACTGCAAAAGACTGTATCTTCCTAGAAGGAATGAACATATTATTGATATTTTTATCTCACATAGCTATTCTTAAAATACATCCTTGCTGAGGTGTGAGAATAACTTACATTTTAACTTATGTTAGCAAGCAATCAAATCAGATAAGCTATTGATAGGCTTGAGATGGAATTTTTTTGAGCACTGAAAAAGATGAACTCTTTGTGTTTCCTTATTTTATAACTGAAGGGAGGTCTTTGTCATTTTCTCATGCTGGTCTGGCTGTTAAAAATAGTTTTGCATAGTTTAGTCATGATATTTTTGATCCATTAAATGTGGCCATTAGTAGGTACAAAGGAAAATTGAAAGTCCCTTTCTCTTTTTTCTACATCAGTTTTCTACCAACCATATGAAATAGGGAGAATCATTAAATGAAATGTTTTATTTCCAGCCCAAGAAATCTTCTAGCCATGGCTTTGACTCTTTATTGTGGATATTACAAACGCTTTGACACATCTTCAGGGTCGGTTCAAAAACAAAATGGATTCTGCGTCTCCCTTAGAGATAATCTTTCAGTGTTTCCGTCAAATTTTATAGCCCTTTTCAGGGATGTTGTCAAAGGAAAAAGTCTACAAGACTCTTTATTATATGCCTTATTTTCAGGAATGTAAATGTACAAACAAAGCTTCCTTTGAAATTAAACTTGATGTGATATTTGGGATATTTAACATGTTTCTGTAACTTTTATATGCTAGTGATTGCAAGTTCCAAATATTTAAAACAAATGCTTTATGAACTCTTGAGTATGATGGGACAGTGGTGAAAGCTACATCATAGTAATTATTAGTAAAATGTACAGTTTATGTTAGACTCTGACAGTTTCAGATTCAGACTGTGTTTATACTCCTGATAAAACTTCAAAACAAAAAAAATAGTTTAATTTGTTGAGTATGCAGTCATTTTGAAGTTTAAATTTCATGTTGGTTAATTTGCTTTAGCTGGCCAATCAAATATATTTTATTCATTTTTATTTATTTAGATACAAATGATAAGTGATAAATTATTTGATTAAAATATAGCAATTTCTCTATTGAGCTTTTAGGGAAGGAGGAAGAAACACAAAGTAAGTGACATGAATATATAAAATTAGGTGTACTTAAAGGATGTTATGGTGGGGCGGGTATCCAGTGAACTTTGATGGAAGATTGTGTGTGCCTTAGTAGTGTGTGTGTGTAGTGCCAGGAAGGCCTGTGCAGGTTATCTATGATTGGAGCAGACAGGGTAAGGAGGAGTCCTGGAGCCCTTGGTGCCCTTTGCAGGCTTTTATTTCTATTTACCAGTTACATGGCAGGCAGGGGTGCATGGGGACCAGAAAGCTGGCAGGCCTCCTAGCCCCTGGTGAAGCTTCACTTTTTCTGGGCTCTCTGACATTCTCTCATGGCCTCTGCTTCTCTGCTCCTTTAACTCTGCTGGCATCTCCATGATGCCACCCTTATAAGCTCCGTCTCTCAGCCCAGGTGTATCCACCTATGTATGCCCATACCTTACTCCAGGTGCCCTCCATCAGCCATGCATTCAGGACCATAGGGATCCATCATCAATCCTAATGTTGGAAGGGCAGAAAAGCCTGACACTTCACTCACCCTACAGTGTGATATGTAACAATATACCTCAAGAGGTGGGCTGTTATATTTCAGAATTATATACAGTGTTGTAAACCAATGTTACCTCAATACAACATTATAAAAATTAAAAAAATAAGAAATGACATGGAATTCAGAGGCATCAAATTCAGTCTAAGTTCGTAGGTATGGATGGCTTTCCAATGGAATGGATTCCTGACCCTGATTTTTTTTTAAAGATTTATCTATTTTTGCACACAAGGGGAATAGGACAAAGGTGTGGAGAGGTGAGAGGATTCACCAGAGACAGAGTAGGGAGCAGAATAGGCAGATCTACTGAAATACACTCCTGAGGGGAGCAGCAGGCAAGACAGGTGAGGTCTGCTGTGCCACGTGGGTTAGCTTCCTGGCCAGGGATAGAATTTGTGCTGCAGTGGCTGCCAATAGCTTCATTGTGCTGAGACTTAACCCCTGTGGCACCAGGAAGGCCCCCATGACCCTGAATATTGAAGAGAGAAAAATTATTTCAGTAGGACTGGTTCAAACAGTATCTTGCATCCGGTGGTGAATTCTTCACCTGCCATGACACTAGTTATTTATGGATAAAAGTTTCTTTAGGTAAGCCACCAGACAATTTTCTCCTGAAAAATACCTAGAGTCAATGTAGGACACTAGTTAAAATAATAGGGAATTCAAATCTGTTCGTTTAACTGCAGGAGACTAGACCTATTTTGCTTTTCTATAAGTTGCCATGGTTAAAATCACACTCAGTCCCCTATTTAATCTCTATAAACTTAATACTGCTGATGTCCATATAGAGAATTAATCAACATGTCTTTTTTGAATATTAACAATAGAAATGAGAAAAAATAGGAATGTGCATAAATATTTTCTAGGTATATTTATAGTTAATAAACCTAGATATGAAAGAAAATAATTTTTAAATGCTCCAGTTGCTTTTTTTGAATTTCTAATTCTCCATTTTTCTCTAAAAGCTCAAGTAATTTTAAAATTAAACTATAAATCATTTGATATTATAATCTCTATTAAGGATTCAATTTCCAGGATAGATTGTTTATTATAATATGTAGGATATTACTCCATGAATAAATGCGTATTGGCTATGTTTAAGTAGTATTTTCAGGAATCAAATTTATGCCTCTGAGCCAAATGTAAAATTAACATTTGTCAAAATACTACTTAACTCATTAACTAATGATAACCAGTAAAGTTAAATTGGTTCAAAGAAGAGTTTATGAGGTAGGTATATAGGTAATTTTAAAAAAATCATGTACAGTTTTGGGGATTAGATATAAAGCTGGTTAAGATCTTACAGCACACTAATTTGTAACTTTTGGGGTTATCTCTTCCATTGGACAGAAATTATTTGTATCTTTACCTGACAAAAATCTGTGTCATCCTTTATTCTTACGGAAGAAAAAGTATAAAAATACTTTTTACAGAAGTATAATTAGAAATGTCAGACTTTAAAAGACAACCCAATAAACTACTATCCATTTCCAAATCTCAGGTAATTTTCCTAGTAGCTTGATGTAGGCATTATGGTCTTTCTTTTTGAAGATATTACTATAAAATAAAGTCACTATGCTAACAAGTGAGTGTGATTTGGTTGCACTGGTATAGCATTTCCACAGTGTATTAACAAAATAGTCAGTGTTCTTGGCTTTTATATTAAGTCAGCTACTTAGAATTATTAATTTGGTCAACATCTTATTTGGCATTTGCATTTTTTTCTAATATGTTTTCTACAGGTGACCTGATAAATCAGTTACATTTATTTTATAAGAGAGAAGTTAAAATGTATATTTTAGTGATGCTTATTTTACGGGATGGATGACTATGAAACAAAAAAATCCTCTTTTCATAAGACTACTTAAAATAGTTACTTATAGTTTACTATGGTCTGAATCATATATACCAAATTTATATGTGCAAGTCCTTATTGTTTACTGTATTTCCCAATTGGAACCTTAAAGAGCTAATTACAGTTATAAGGATTGGGCTCTAATCTCATAGGACTGGTATCCTTTTAAGAAGAGATATGTGTGCATATCTGTGATGTGGTGTGCAGAGGGAAAGGCTGCCTGTAGGCACAGCATGGAGGCGACCGTCTCTGAGTGAAGCAGAGAGGCCTCAAGTGAAACCAGTCATGCCACCAACTTGATCTTGAACTTCCAGTCTCTAGAACTGTGAAAAATAACTTTGAATTATTGCTTTTTTAAGATTTATTTTTATTCATTTATTCATACAAGAACTGGGGTGTAGGTCAGAAGTCCAGGTGTAGGGTGAGAGGATTCACCAGAAACAGAGTGGGAAGCAGAATAGGTGGATCTACTGAAATACACTGGTTTTTTTTTTTAGATAATAAATTTTATTGTTATATTCCCCATACAATTGCAGCCCCCCCATTCTGACACCAATCCCTCCCCTCCCGCCCCCGCCCCCCTAAAAGTGTCTCTGGTTCATAGTTTTTTGTTGATTTTGATTTTCACTTTCTTATAGTTATTCATTTTCCTGGTCCCTTATTTAAGTTTTCTAGATTCCTGCTATGAGTGAGACCATCCGGTATTTTTCTTTTTCTTTTTGGCTTATTTCGCTGAGCATGATCCCTTCCAGCGCCATCCATGTTGCTGCAAATTGCATGTGTTTATCTTTTTTGAATGCTGAGTAATATTCCATGGTATATATGTACCACATCTTCTTGATCCAGTCATCTATTTTTGGGCATTTGGGTTGTTTCCAAAGCTTAGCTATTGTAAACAGTGCTGCTATAAACATAGGGGTGCAGGTGTTCTTTGGAATTGATGTTTCTGTGTCCTTTGGGTAAATACCTAGGAGTGGAATTGCTGGATCATATGGAAGCTCTATGTTTAGTAGGTCCAGAAATCTCCACACAGCTTTCCACAGTGGTTGGACCAGTTTGCACTCCCACCAACAGTGCAGGAGAGTTCCTTTTTCTCCACACCCTCGCCAGCATTTGTTGTTGCTAGTTTTTTTAATATGTGCCATTCTCACTGGTGTAAGATGGTATCTCATGGCAGTTTTGATTTGCATTTCCCTGATGACAAGTGATGTTGAACATTTTTTCATATGCCTGTTGGCCATTTGCATTTCCTCTTCAGAGAAGTTTCTTTTTAGCTCTTCTGCCCATTTTTTGACTGGATTATTTTCTTTGTTGTTGTTGAGTCTCATCAGCTCTTTGCAGATTTTTGTGATCAGTCCTTTATCATTAGTGTTGGGTGCAAAAATGTTCTCCCAGTTGGTGGAGTTTCTCTTTGTTTTTGTTATTGTCTCTTTTGCTGTGCAGAAGCTCTTTAATTTGATGTAGTCCCAGCTGTTTATCTTTGCCTTCACTATCACTGCTTTGGGTGATGTGTCTGTAAAGATGTCTTTGATGTGCAAATCACGTAGTGTTTCGCCTATATTTCCTTCTATATATTTTATGGTTTCAGGTCTTATGTCTAGTTCTTTAATCCATTTTGAGTTGATTTTTGTGTATGGTGTGAGGTGGTGGTCAAGCTTCATTCTTTTGCATGTAGCGACCCAGTTTTCCCAGCACCATTTATTGAACAAACTTTCTTTGCTCCAATGCATAGTCTTTGCTCCTTTGTCAAAGATTAGTGGACCATAAATCTGTGGGTTTATTTCTGGATTTTCTATTCGATTCCATTGGTCTGTATGTCTGTTCTTGTTCCAATACCATGCAGTTTTGATGATTATGGCTTTGTAGTATAGTTTGAAGTCTGGGAGTGTGATACCTCCATTCCCTTCTTTTTTTTTTCAGGAGAGCTTTGGCTATTCGGGGTTTTTTGTGATTCCATATGAATTTCATCAATAATTGTTCTATTTCTTTGAAGAATGACATTGAAATTTTGATTGGAATAGCATTGAATCTGTATATTGCTTTTGGAAGGATGGCCATTTTAATAATGTTTATTCTTCCAATCCATGAGCAGGGGATGTTTTTCCATTTCTTTGTGTCTTCTTCTATTTCTTTTAACAGTGTTTTATAGTTTTCTTTGTATAGGTCCTTTACCTCTTTTGTTAGATTTATTCCCAAATATTTGATTTTTTTTGTTTCAATAACAAAAGGGATGGTTTTTTTGATTTCTTCTTCTTCAGATTTATTGTTTGTGTATAGGAAGGCTACTGACTTTTGCATGTTGATTTTGTATCCTGCCACTTTACTGAACTGATTGATGAGTTGAATTAGTTTTTCTGTGGAGTTTTTGGGGTTCTCTGTGTATAATATCATATCGTCTAGAGCAATTGGGCTTAACAGACATCTATAGAACACTAAACCCCAAAAAAACGGAGTACACATTTTTCTCAAGCACACACGGATCATTCTCCAGGATCGATCACATACTGGGGCACAAGACAAACATCAACAGATACACCAAGATTGAAATCATATCAACCATCTTTTCTGACCATGAAGGCATCAAACTAGAAATAAACCATAAAAAGAAGGCAAGGAACTTTCCTACCTCGTGGAGATTAAAAACCACACTACTGGAAGACCACTGGACTAATGAGGAGATCAAAGAAGAAATTAAAAAATTTTTTGAATTGAACGACAAGGAGGACACCAATATCCTAAATGTATGGGATGCAGCAAAAGCAGTAATAAGAGGAAAATATATAGCAATAGATGCTCACATCAAGAAACAAGAAAGAACTCAAAGAAACAACCTAATCTCGAAGCTCAAAGATCTAGAAAAAGAACAACAAAAAAACCCCAAAACCAGTAGAAGAAAAGAAATAATAAAAACCAAAGCTGAAATACACTGTTGAGGGGACCAGCAGGCGAAACAGGAGAGGAATGCTGTGCCATGTGGGTTAATTCCCTGTCTGGGGAGCAAACTCATGCTGCAGTGGCTGGCAGTAGCTTAATAGCTTGGACACTTGAACCCCTGAGCCATCAAGGAGGCCCTAATTTTGAATTATTTAAGCCATCTAGTCTATGGTAATTTGTTATGGCAGCCCTAGAAGATTAAGACAATGCTTTACTCACTTTTGATAGAATATATGTGGTATTAAGCCTAACCTGTTTTTGGTAAGAAATAAAGTTTTATACAATTTTTATAAATTTAACTTTGACTGGTCATAATCACTCCGTTGTTGGAAGTACAAACAGGTTAGAGGAAACAGGAAAACAAACCAAAGAAACTATGTAATAAAATGTTACTGAAATATTGTCTGTAAGATATCTTAAATTCTCAGTTTATCCCTTTGTCCCTATCAGAATATCTTTTCTATTTTTTTTTAATCAATTCATTGTATTTTCTCACTTCTCAGTATGCATTTTCTTCCCTCCTTTAACTGAAGCATGGATAAACTTCCTGTTGATTTCAGTTCCTTCTGAGAGAAAATACCACTGGTTTCAAAGAGCCTGACACCTTTGGACAGATGGTCATGTTTTTAATCCCAGTTTGCATTGTTTCTGGCTAGTTTTACTCACCAGAAGGTATTGAATAAAAAGGACAATTTGAATCACAGTTTTGTCTTGCTAAGACTTTATTCAGAGAGATCTGTTTGTATTTCTACATCAAGCATAGAAATAGACTAAATGTGACAAGCATGCAACCACTCTCCAAGCTTGAATACCACAGAGAAAACCAGATCCCGAGTTTTGGTCAGTGATATTTTATTTTTCCTTAAAGGATAGTGAGCCATTGTTAAGGAAATATATAAGTAAATGTGAGCAGAAATACATTCATTTCATACTATTAGTACTATAAGAAAAAAAAAATGCATTTAAAAATTAGCTTTGAATTCCTAATATATCTGACAAGCTGCCCAATAACTAATGACCTAGTTATTTTCCCTTGACTTTGCTTTCCTTATCCATATTCTTTTCTACTTCCCTTTCTAATTTTCCATGGCCTCCTTTTTTTTTTTTTTTTTTTAAGAAAGTACAATGACTTAGTTTCCTCCTACTCATTGATAGTTTGCAATTTCAAACTTCTTCTGGAAGCTTTCCCACATGATAAAGGCACAAAGCCTCACTGTGTTAACATCTTATGAAGGGGTGTAAATTTGCTTTAGTGGCCCAGAAAACAAGTCAGCCATCACCACAGTTAATGCCTGTGCCGTGAAATGAAACATGTGCAATGCTTGTGTACTTGGCTTATTTCTTTGAGTCTCACCTTTACTTCCAACCCGTCAAAAGAAAATGCATGTAAATTAAAACATTCCAATAGAAGGGAGTAACACTTTCTTTGGTATGTTTGTCTTTTCTTTCAAGTAGATAAAATCAACTTCCATCTTAATTATACTGATCTAAGTAATGTAGGGAGCCTATACAGTTTGCTTGCCCCCATGTGTTGGATGCATATACTGAGCCTAGGGGAATTTAATGACTTCACAATCACACAAGAGCCACTAGAGGAGTCTTGTTCCCAGAACAGTGATTTTTCTTCTTCACAACTGCAGAAAATCCATACCTGTTCTCAAGTATATTTCTCTAAATAAAAGGTAATCAGTGGTCAGACATGTGGCTCATATATTAGGCTGCTGCTATTACTCTGGTGTGTTATTATTTGGGACTTATGAATAGAAAATGTGAAGTAATCTCAGAAGGAATTTTATTCTAATGTTCTTTCAAAGAATAAAAGCTTTTCTTTGAAAGGAGTTAGGGTGACAAAAAACTAAGATTATTGGAAACCTGGTAGCAGATCTTTCCTTGGCAAGATTTGAGTGAATTATTACCGATAAATGGTAAACAGGGATCATTTATTTTCCTTTTGTAAGTGAACTTCAGAGGAGCAGTTGCCAAAGGCACTGTGGCACTGTATTCAGTCACAATGCATTGGGTTGTAGAAATATGGTACCTTTTTAGTCTTTCCATTTAGTATCTACCACAAGGTCTCCTATCTGATTTGAACATTAGATGTTTTGATCGTTAAAATTCTAACATAGCCTCATATTGGTGGGGAAATATAAAGCTTCTATTTTTCATTATTGTACTGGACTGTGGATTGCTTTTCAAGAAACTAGTAGGCATTAAAATGCCGCTTATATTCATAATTTCAGAAATCTTAATATATCATACAGTTTATATAATATGGCCATGGCAAGCATTTTCTTTTATGGGATGCTAACCTTAGTTGACTCTGTGTGAAACCTGTATTTTCTAAATACCAATTTCAGTAATTTGATTTAAGAAACCAAAACAATAAGGCTTTAAGAAATAGACTCACATAAAAAAAGGTCCCTGCTCTTTCTGACTTCCTTATGAATAAAGAATTTTTCTTCTGTTTAGTTCTATGTGTTTCTCACAGAAAGAAATTGTCTCCCTCATGACAGATGCTCTCCCTCAAAATACTATTGTTCCCCAAATCCCAAAGGTATCATTTGACTTCTTTATGATTGTGTTATTTTCCACCCATTCACTAATGGGATAATGAAGTCTTTACCTTGTAATATATCATTTATGAAGGTGCATAGTATGTACCCTTTGCAACATTGACTTTTCATAATCAAAATACATTTCTTGATATCACTAAAAATGCAATGAAGAATTTAGGAATGATAAGGTCACTTCCAAAAGACAGCTTATTTTGATGTTAGTGTGAAAATTCTAGCTACCCTAAGGTAAAGTTGGCCAAGAGTGAAGGAATGGGAGCTCTCATTTTAATCCCATAATATTTTTATTAAACACATGTAATAAAAGGTACTATTATTATTCAAAGATGTTTTCCATTTTTATTGACTTGTTTTGATTCTAGGCTATTTATATTTAGCCAAGTGGCTAAATACATTTTAATTCATGTTTGGAAAGGAATTTGACAAATAGATTTTTTCCTCTTAAATTTTATTATAAAAACTATTCCTTTTTAAATTTTTTTTAATTTTTAATTTTTTTTTTATTTTTAAAGATTTATTTATTTATTTATACAATCACTGGGTACATTCAGAAGCGCCGGAGGGTGAGAGAATTCACCAGAGCCAGAGCGGGGTGCAGAACAGGCAGAAGGACCGAAGGACACTGCTGAGGGGAGCAGCGGGCGGCAGGAGAGGTCTGCGCGCCATGCGGGACCCTTGCCCAGCAGCCAGGGATCGAACCGGCACTGCAGAGGCTGCGGGCAGCTTTGCAGCCCAGCACTCAACCGCTTTGCCACCAGGGAGGGCCTGTTCCTTTTTTTTTTTTTTTTTTAAGGAATTTATTTATTTATTTTCATACAAGAACTGGGGTATAGGCCAGATGCGCGGGAGGGTGAGAGGATTCACCAGAGACAGAGTGGGGAACAGAACAGGCAGACTGAGGAAATACACTGCTGAGGGAAGCAGCAGGCAAGACAGGAGAGATCTGCTTCCCTATGTGGGATTCTCGCTTGCAGGCTGGGATTGAATCAGCACTTCAGAGGCTGTGGACAGCTTCACAGTGCAGCGCTCAACCACCTGCGCCACCAGGGATACCCAAAACGATTCCTTTTTTTTGAAGAGGATGTTTTAACTTCATGGTGCTAACTCTAGGAAATAGGGTGCTATTTTTATTAGGTAGGTTTCTTAAAACTTATAACTCAAAACAGAAGCAAAAAAATCCCAGCCAGCTTATACTATCCAAGAAGCAGATGAAAAACCAAGAATCCAGTTCCAGATACCTCAGTTAGAAGCTTTAATGGACATTCTGTTTAAAATACCATAGCTAAAGTGACTCTCTTCTAGATTTTTTTTTTTTTAAAGAAAATGATCCCTCTGTTACCAGAGTCCAATTTATGACAGAAAAAAGAGATCTGATTATCTAGCTTGAGTCTGTCCCACTTAAGCACATAAAACAAGTTTCTGGATTGTGTATGCTAGTGGATTTGGGCAGCTTTTAACAAGAGAAGTTTCCAGAGAATGAGTGTCAGTGTGAACTTGGAAGCCCTTTGAAATGCTGAATAAATCAAATTCTAACAAGTCATCTTAGGGATTATGGTGTGTATCAATAAGTAAAAGGACATTAGTTTGAAACACTGTCCTTGAGTCTGCAATCTATCTGTTTGCCAGCATAATAATAATAATAAGACTGATGGGGAGAAAAATAAGAACAAATGTCTTAGGTAATTGTTTAAGAAAATAAAATACTAAATATCCCAAAGGAGCACATACTTGATTGCTCTATCAACTGTGCAGAGAATGAGAATGAAAAGGTCAGAAAGACTACTTTAAAGTAGAATAGTTAAAGGGGATTTTGTACTTGTTATTTTTAAAGGTAGGCCCTTCAAAAGGCAAACTTTTTTGTCTAAAAATAGTTTAGGTGGAAAAGTGTACTGGTGGAAGAGGTGTCACTCTTTTTTTTTTTTTTTTTTGATAAAGAGAAAAAATTGTGTTGAAGTTATCAGGACAAGAGACTTATTACTATACTCAGTCATGAACAGTGTCGTGGAATTTATTAGAATTAACTTCCAAGTAGGGTAATGCTGTGTATGTGTCCTACTTTTTCTAATTTAATATTGAAATGTATTGTTCTACTTATGAGTGTAGTCTGTCTTCCCACACTACATTTTTTTAATTGAGGTAGGATTGGTTTACAACACTATATATTTTTCAGAGATACAAACTCACACCTCTTCAGATATGTTACCATACCACACCCATCACCAAAGCCCAGCACCCATAATCCTCTATGTACTACATTGCTCCCCCATTTTTGACCTCTACTTCCTCCCCCTCCTCTAATTTCTCAATTTTACAGTCATATTTTGAGGATTTGTTTTTCATTCAGTCTTGTCTGATACTTTGTTTTGTTTCACCCACTGTGTCTTCTTTTTGATACTGTAATATGAAATCATGCATTCTAGAGTTATACAGATTTCATCGATCAAGTAGAAAAATACCTTGATAGGTCACAATCTCCTTTCTAACAAATGAGCTTTAATTTTCCCTATCAACTGACCATTTAAAGATTATAAAAGATTATCTACTGTATTTGAATATATTATTTTTATAATTATCAACTCCTGTTCAGAAAAATATTTTATTTTTTAATTAGTGTAGAACACACAAATGACAGTCCTTCATTGTCCCCTGGGAAGTATTTTCTAATTCTGTACTTGGAGGTGTGTTTCATCAGCCTTGTCACTAAAACATTCTCTCTAAAATCAAATCTATAGGCCCTTTATGGCAATGAGCCATCAAATGCTTAAACTATTATGTTACCACCAGACCTTCTATACCTGGAATGAGTATCTTTTTTATCATTCTTCTAAAGCAACACAGGATCCTAGCACAACTGAGTGCTTAACAAGGTTTACCTTGAGGCTCTCGGCCGTCTAATTCTGCATCTTTGTTCAACACTTGCCTCTGCCTGAGATCATATCAATGTCCTCCTGACATCTCTCGGTCCTTGGAGACTTATCAAGGAAGGATAGAAATCTCTTTTCAAGAAGAGTAAATGACTGTTAGCAATTTTAAGTTCTGCCTTCCTGACAATGCTTTTCCTGCTCCCTCCACTATAATAGAGATCAAAGTTAAGTTTAAATTTGGGTCTTACCACCTTTGAGAATATATTGTAGCAATGTCATCAGGCATTTATTCAGAGGGAAAAAGAAATTTCCACAATATATTAGAAAAAGGCAATATCTGAATCAGCTACCCAATAAAGCATGTTTAAAATCATATAGTATGATATACATGCTAGGCATCAAGTTGGATATCAATGTAAAGAACAGATATCCTTGGGTCCAGAAATTTTCTTCCACCCATGTACTTAAGGCCAATCTATTAAAGCACCATGTTTAAACAACTTATGTAAAGCATATTTTCTAAATATTTAATAAATATATTTTTAAATCTTAACGCTCCTTTTCATTTACCCATAATCTCTCATTAAATGCAGTACTCTGAGTTGGTTACAACACTCCTAGAAGGTGCTAACTGATCCAAATTAGAATGCTGTAAAACAATTATTTCCCAGCTTTCAGACACCATGTTCTTTTTAAGTACAAACTAATTAAATCAATTAAGTGCTGCATTTATTCTGTAAACCATGCAAATTTCATTTTATTTTAAGCAAAAAAGTCAGTTTCTCAACATGTGTCTAGTTTTTTTTTTAACATATATTAGTAACATTTGTGATGTTCCATGTAGAAATTGATATTATATCTTTATTTTGAGTTATTGAAATTTACATATTTAAATCAATGGAGAAAACTGAAGACCCAGTATTTGACTAAGCACTGAATTTTCACTACAGACCTTAGTCATTTTGTATCAAGAATGACTTATTTACTGGCATGTCAACAGTAACATTTTCCTAAGATGTTTCTATGCATAATTAATAATGTCATCAGTATGAGCTGTTCTACTAGGAATTAATAGTCCTAAAGTTAGATATGAAGTAAAGATAAAATCTGTGACATTTTACTATTCTTATTCCTCATTCTGATGTCTCTATTTCAAAGATCCTAACTAAATTTAAATTCAGATATAAGAGTTAGGGTATTTGCAAAGACTAAACTGACAAATACAGAGTGCTGGCTATTATTTCTGTTTGGAAGTCAGAGATTTGAGCTATTCATTTTGTAGTCTGACAGTCATCACTACAATTCCTTGAATTCCCAAAGCTTTTCATACAGCTTCCTCAAGGACGGCTATCATGTCTTAGCTACTGCAATGACAGATGGGATATAACGTGTCATGTGATGGATAACTCTGGAGCCATAGTACTTAATCCTTCTAATACTAATAGCTGCATTATCATAGAGATTTATGGGAATGTCAGTTTCAAGTTCCCAGTTCCATTCATGGGTTTTTAAAACTTCAGCTGCAAAAAACATGCATCCATCCCATTAATTCTAATTATCATGGTTCATCTTCTCAGCAGTTTTGCACTCCGGAACCTTTCAGTGCAAATTAACGTACCAAAAAAGTGTATTAATTAATATTTGTAGCTTTTAATTTCTGCAAGAGTGTTGTCTGGAAGCAGCTGGCAGTACAGGGCCGTTGCTATTGAATCTTTGCCAAACAAGTGCAGATGTAATTTTGTTATCTCTTGCTTAGTCATTTACGCAAATTAATTTGAACAATTAGCCTTTTACTGGTCCTTCATGAATCATGCAAAAGGGATCTGCCAAAAATTGCTAGTTGACAGAAAAGAATTGGTTAATGCTGTGCATTTTGTGGGAAGGTAATGCAGAGTGAAGCTCAACGTTATTTTAGACTGGAGACAATCGCTTAACTATTATAGTATAAGAGTAACTTAGTACTCCTAAATAAACTTGAGAATTTCCTTTAATGAAGAGTGAACCTACATGTTGGTGAAGGTTCAATTCATAAGAGAACTTCACTCTTTGATAAAATATGCATCTTGAATATGTCTTAAGTAAAACGCCAAATAAGGAAATAATTTTACTATATAGTAGAAGTTAATAAATTGTTTACTGCTTTTCAAGTCATGGAGAGTGTTTTGAAATAGTTAAAGTATCTAGCTCTTAAATCTTTAAGGCTGGGTAAAAAATGATTAAGTCAGAACTACATAATTAAATCACATCAGAAAAGGTAGAAACCTTTGTTTTTTTTTGGTGTTGCTGTTCATGTAAAGTATCAAAATAATAAAAGGCATTAAATTAATAACTGTAAATTTTGCCATTCTGCTCCATGCATGTTTTCAATCTTCCTGTGATTTTTATATTTCATTTTAATTCTTAATCTAATTTTTCTAGGCACTTTCAATCACTGAAGCTAAGGATTTTTTCACCTAATATTATATGCAGTTAGTTGTATACTGTTATGTCAAGTAAAAGCTCCCAGAAAAATGTTTTTGTGTAAAGAATTAGTTTTGAAAGGGACAAATAGATGTGTGATATAGTCTAAGTTATAGTGACAATAATGCATGTATGTGTTTTAAATGTGTGCATATGTTCACAACAGTATGTTCATATTTGATTAAAATGTATCGTTCAATCTTCTTTTTAGTTATTTAATTATAAAATAAAATGTTAATCTTAGATCATAGCTTCTAAAAATGAGAATCCAGAGGGAAACAAAATACATTTATATCTTAAAAGTGAATATATTTGAGATAGGCCTAATTATCCTGTACCACAGAATATTTTTAAAATCCAAAGTTACTATCACTACTTGGATAACAAATCATTGTAATCATATAGGTTTAAATCATCATAAATCTCTACAAAGCTAAGTGTTTTTTTTGGTTTTTGCTCCATAATGAAATTTAATTTTGATGAACATGACTTCTATACATATCATTAATTGAGAAGTTAAATCAGATGGTTTGAAATATTTTCAGTTGTCATTTATATGAAAACTTTATCTCCATATTTTGAAAATAAAATGTTTTGGAGGATTTCAAGTGAATAAATTACTAAATCAAGCTCAATGAAAAATAAGCTCAGTGAATACTGATGTGACATTCAAAATTTTAAAACACAATTAGTTTCATTTTTCTCCTTAATGAAACAACACTTGCTTAGTAGTGAAAAATCTACAAATTACCGTGAAGAAAAAATATTTTAAAAATCACCTTCAATAATACTTTTGCTAAATAAGTTAGCATTTTGATTCATTTTACTACCATTTTATCCCACATATATTTAAAAGCAATACTATGTTATAAGTAGGTAAATTTTATGTAATATGATTTTTTTCTGTTAAAATAGATATTAATGTAATTTTTATAGATTTATATTTTTTAAATTTAATTGCTCATTTTGAAATTAATGCACATTTAGTTATATCCTTTTGTTTTAGGTATAAATAATAAAGTAATGGACATCTTTACTCATAAACTCTTTTTGTTTTCCTGTTAAAATTTTAAGACCTGATTATCAGAAATGGAGCTAGTTGGTCACATTACTCAGAAATTCAGTACACAGTGCTGCATTTCTTTCCAAAATGCTTGTACTCTTTCCCTAGAGATTAGAGAGAATTTAGATTACTACGTCTCTAACAGTATTAAATACTATCATCAAAATAACAGTAATAATTAATATTGTGGTTTCAATTAAAATAACGTTCTTGTTTACCTTTAGTTATTAATGAAACTGACCATTTCCTCATATAGTATCTAATGCACAATTTTCTCATCTGCAAAATACTCAGTAATATGAAACTCAGTGATTATATTTTGAGATTTACTTAAAAAAATAACTTGTTTAAAAGAGATTTGTAAAAGCATATACAAATATAAACTATTGTCAGTAACATACTAATGTATAACCTGTAACTATAAAAATCTGATTTTGCAATTATATTACTGTTACTTTAATTTAGCATAACAACTGTTACAATAATATCTTTAGAATTGGGGTTTGCTTATTTCTTTGGTAAAACCCTTTCCAGAAAATTTATTTTTCCTGTATTACTGATCATTAGTCAATATAAATAATCAAGTTAATTTACATTATGATAATATGTAATATAATATTTTTCTAACAATAAATATGAAGTTGATTTTTTTATTGTATTTTCACTAGAAAGTACTGTCATATAGTTGACCATTGTTTAAAAGTCATCCTATAATTTACAGGAGACATATGGCAAAATTCCTTGATTTTAATTATATTAAAAATTGTTCTCCTATACAGAAAATTATAAAAAAAAATGGGAAAACTAAATTAACAGTTTTTTTTAATCTCAATTGTCCAAGGTAAATTAGTAACCATCTCCATGATTCTCTAAGTTGCATGCATACATAGTCTAGATTATTGTCACAAATGTCAAATATTTACAGTAGCAACCTAGATACTCTCTTACTAAGAATTGTGTGACTTGGTATAATATCACTCTGAAATATATAAATGTTGACTGAAAATATATAAATATTGAGGGAAAAAATAGAAGACAAATACTTCATTTTTTCTCACATGTAGAATTATATGAATTAATATAATTTATCTGGTTATAAAACAGTATCTTTTATGCTGAAAGTGGAAAATTAAGAAAATAAATGTGAATCAAATAACCCTGAAAAAGTAAGAACTGGTTAATATAGAATTAGTGTACAAATATATGGGGGGGAGGGTTTGCATTTGCATAAAATTTAACAAATATTCCCCATATTATTAAAAAAAGTTTCATAAGCATATTGTTATATACTTAATTATTTGGAGGAGTGATCCATAATTTATATTATTGATTTTCTATTTTGAATATTTTTGTCACTAAGTATTTGGTATTATGAACAACACTGAAACAACTATGCTTATTGATAAATCTCTGCATATATCCATCATTTTCTTGAAATAAATTCTCTAGTTGATTTTTATATTATAAAGTATGTTTCAGTGTGTATCTTAATGAAAGCAAGGTTTTATAAGACTAATTACTCAGTGTTAACTTATTGCTAGAAATGAACATCAAGAAAATATGATTTTTAATAATTTTATAAATGATTAATTGCTTAAAATAGGTTATCAAGTTTTGATTTGTTGCTGTCAAATTTATAGTGTCTTAGTAAAGTGTGTCTTAACCAAGTTTATGGTTTTTTGCTGGGTACCTGACTAATCAGAAAAAAGTTCCTCATCCATACATACTGAGAAAGATGTATTTAGTCTCTCTGTAATTGAAAGTATCCATGGTAAACTTGGCTGGAGCTTGATTAATAGTATATTAAAATCAGAGTCTTCTTGGTGAGTGCTGGATAAGGAGTTTTGGGCAAATTACTTGGTTACTGGGAAGCCTTTAAATTTTAATCATGGAAGTACTTCAGTGTCATTAGAAACTGAAAGGACAATAGGGTCTGCTGGCAAGTTCTCTGAATTGTTGTGCTTTTCAGGCTCTTCTTCTGCCTGGCTATTGAGAGCCAAGTATGGTGTGCAATTGAAAATCCTTTTGCTCCCCATGACTTTGATTGCTATTATTGTAATTTAATATTACACAGTATCTTAGAATAAAATGGTCCATGAAAATGAGAAGGGATAATGCTGGAGGTGGGGTGGGGGTGGGGGCAACTGAAAAAGAACTATATATTAGTCCTGAAAATAGTTTCAAGTTTGTGAATCTTTCTTCAAGCCTTTGCAGTTTACTGTGAAAGC
The DNA here is from genome assembly GCF_014898055.3 of Talpa occidentalis. Taxonomy (NCBI): domain Eukaryota; kingdom Metazoa; phylum Chordata; class Mammalia; order Eulipotyphla; family Talpidae; genus Talpa; species Talpa occidentalis. The sequence continues at coordinate 82,012,183 of NW_023603184.1, read as the reverse complement.
AGGATATTAAAGTCATTTAACATAAAATAAGCAATAGGCATAAAAGGAAGATGGAAAACTTTGTTCCACTCTTGATCCTAGCCAATCACCTTATTTAACTAATAGCAAATTAAAGTGTAATAGGAAGCTGAGAAGGTGATCTTACCCTCAGAATGTTTTGAGATTTCAAACATTTTGTTTATAACAGATGCACAGTTTTATCCAAACAACAGAACAAAATGCAATGACTATTATTAAAATGTTTATTTCAAAGCCATGCCATGAGATTGTGTCCACATAAAAATTAAATACTTAAATTTTCATGCATATGTGAGTTCTGGTCACTGTAAAATCTGGTTGCATCAGTTTTGAACAAGATAAACTGAGGATAAAACCATGAACATAAAGTAGGAGACTTAGACATCACCTAATCTCTAATATGATTTTTTACCAATTTGTAAAAAAGGAGCAATTGAGTGGAAACATTACCTGATTGGTAGATGTGACTAAAACAAGCCTTTCTATAGTTTACAAGTCGGTGGTTGCTTGATTATATCTGATTCCTTATTAACAAGCAATGTTCTAGAAAATAACAGAAAACTTGCAAGATTTGGAAATAATTATCTGAAAAATTCTAAGAAACCAGTGCAATCACGCTAAACATTGGTCAATATATGCATGTTCTCCACTGAGAGTTGCTTCAGATTTCTCTAACTTCTCTCATATATGTCTAAACTTACACTAAGATCTATCAAGATAGGTGTATCAGTATATCAATATGATATTGTTATATAACTTCCATTTAATCATCAGCATTCCCAGATCAGAGACAAGTAGTATAGTTAGTTGTCTTATTTCCATGGTCTTCTTTAGCCTAAAATAGGCTAATTATTTTGCAGAATGTCTTTCAATTTGGATTTTTGCCAGATTAAATATTATTGAATTATCAAAATATTGATACTCTGTTCTTCTCATATTCCATCAAGTAACTCACTAGTTTTTCTTTGTTCCGTTACTTATGATGTTTATTTTATTACTCGATGGAAATGATGTTTGCCAAGATTGTTAATGTATGCCTCTATCATGTATCCCCCTAATGATTTTGCATGATTATTCAGAGGATTCTTTTCAAGTCATATAAATTCTCTGCACCATTTTTACTTTTGGAATTATTAGATATTTTGTGGGGAACTACTTTCAAACTGTATATTCATGATGTTACTTATTTACCATTCATTTATGTCTGTAGAAATGATTTTTGTTTGGTAGATTCTTGTCCAGTTATATTGCTTATTTTGACTTGTCTAGAGGAGTCCTTCAAGTTAGTAACTGTGTGTGGTTGTTCTTTGAACACTCCTTTTGATGAGATGGTGGGTAGAGAGTAAGATTTCTTGTCTTTTCTTGTACTTTCTCTGTTCTAATCCGGGGAACAGTCATACAGCCATTTTTCTAAGTTACTCTAATTCTTTTCAGTAGTGGATGATATTTATAAAGCAAGATCCTGTTTCTCTACTTCCTCATTGCTATGGAGGTATCATTCATTTCTGTTTCTGTTAGTAGGAAAACCAGGGAGTGAGCATGTATGTATCACACATATAGGTGTCTGCTGTTCTTCAAACAATTCACATTATGAAACTTTGCTTTCACTAAGACGAATATTAGTAACTTTTTCACTAACCAAAGAAATTCCAAAGGCATTATTTTCCTTCTGTATTGAAAGACAAAAGTGAAAATGGCATTTACTATTTGTTTCCCAGTGAGCCACCTGAGAGGCAGTGCGTACAACCAACACTGAGATAGTGGTACTGCCACACTCCTTCCCCAGGAAATACTTCATAAGGTGGTAAATATATAGTATCACTCCTGCTTTTACTAAATGTTAGTGTTATTTTAGGTTTTACATGTTATTTTGTATGATGTGTTAGATTATTTTGGGGGAGGATATAAAGATTTAGGGATGACTAAATTAAGAAGGGAAAGAACTAAGAAAGCAGTGGGAAGGGATAATAGAATAGAGCGGAAAAGCTCTACTTGTTCATCAACTGTCTTTTTACTAATTATGATCATTCTAGCATAATATTCATTATAATTGTTCAAACTAAGAGCTATTAGGTGAATTTGACTGATAGATTGTGAAAGTGGGTCTAGTGTACCTGTGCCCTACAAAAATATAGATTACAGTATTTTATTTTGTTATCAATTATGATCTGTGTTTGTTTTTATCTTTTTTTTATATCTGTGTTTGTTTTTCACAACATAGTTTTTCTAGCCCCAGGTGTGGTCACCATAGTTTCCCCACAACCAAAGCAACAACAGTCCTCCACATAGTCCATTGTGCTCCCTCTCCCCACCCCCTATTAGGTTATAATGTTTTAAAAGGAAATCAGATATATTGGGGGAAGATAAAATCAAAGCCCAGTAAATATTTTTAGCTTAGGGAGTAGCATGTGAAAATATCCTGATGTGAGCAGGAACATTATTTAGATGATGAACACAAATGTGTTTTGTATCTTTCATAGTAACATAGGAAGACAGTCATCTAATAATAGCAGTCAATAATTCGAGTCCTGCTTCCAGACTTTTGATTAGTTATTTTAGTAGTGTATAATGATTCCCCAGCTGTCTAATTTGACAGTCTTCTCCACTCTACATATTCTAAGTATCCATTAGCTGAATTAGTCAGAATGTTCTGGGCAGAATTTATTGACCCAAGAGATAGGATGGCCTGTTCCCTATTGCCTAGCCAAAGGATTGTCAAAATTGTCCTGTGTTAATACATGACTATGTACAAAAGACAGCTAGAATAGAGAACTAAGGAATCTTTATAATCCAGAATGTCACTATTGACTTGGAATGAGCCTCTCTCCCCATTCTTGCTTACACAAAATCAAGATTACAATTGTATAGGTGGTTGGAATTTTGGTCCTCACTGTTGAGTAAGCATGATTTGAGAGAGCATTAGGCATCATCAGCCTTGATTTTAAATATCCTATTTAAGTAAAACACAGGTTTGGGCCTTAAATAATTTATGATAAAGACAGGTTGATTAAAGATGTAAATGTCATTTATAATAGTGTTTATAAGATAACAGAGTGTTATAGGGTCATGATAATAAACAGACATATTGCACTAGTCTGTGATTTGGAAAGGTATCCCTGGAGAAATGGCTCACCAAGAAGCAGTCGTCTCATTTCAAATTTCTTATGAATGATGTTTTGTCTGAGCTTGTAATCTTGCTGGCATTCTAATAGTATACATGTAATTTTGGCTAATATACAGAGATGGTTATAGGATAGAAGACTTAGTGGTATTAAGAATATAAAATCTCACAAAAGTGACTGTAATCCCTAACCCCCGAGGCATTATAGAATTTTCATTTCTCATTGACTCTGGAAGTATACCTGAACCACTATTTTATTTATTTATTTATTCATTACCTCCCCCCCACCCCTTTCTTTTGGAATGCACATATTGATAGAGTGTACTTGCGTGGACAAGCTGAAGGGAAAGCTAGAGGATGTTTGAGATTTTGTCATGTAAACATGCTTACCCTTTACCTTCAAGTCATCCATGTTTTGTTCTGATTAGAGCTGTATTTGAATCTTTATTCCTCCTATGTTTCTTATTACATGCAATCCATGGCCCAGTAGGACCTTAGGAAAAAGTATCAAGGAATGCTGCAGTATAACTTGATTACTCCATGTATGTGCTCTTGTGCATGCCATTTTGTGTGACTGCCAAAGACAAAAATAGTGGATTTCAATATAACAGTGAAATTTCAAAACTGAGAACAGTAGGGGCAAAAACGATAAAAGGTATATGAATTTAAGATGAGTTGCGTATATCCTCAATGTATGAGGATATACTCAGATTATAGGATATCCTCAAAGAAATGCTCAACATGCTGATATAGGACTGAAAGTTGTGATAAAAATGAGAAGCACTCATTTTAAGATACTTCACAATTAATAATGTATAGCACTTTGAGTTTTTGCATGGTGTAAAGAAAAGTGGTGTATTTTTCTGTACCTGTATGCTTCTATGTGACTTTGGAGTTAGTTTTCTTTGAAATATTAACTTTGCTTGTGGATCTCATTGAGCAATGTGAAATGACTATTCTTTTTAAATGATAAAGTTACACTTAGAAATTTGAAAGTTTGCAGACTTAATTGACCATAGATAGTTGCAAACTTATTCCAATTATTTCAGTTAAAGGATGAAGTATAGACCACATTAAAAACAAAATCATGAAATTATTCTGATTAGGATGAAAGATCCATCATAAATTAAGAAATAAAAGTGTAAAGCTGGCACTTCATGTTAGAGCAGGCCATTTAAAAAATCATGAAGTAAAACATAAGAAGGCTAGAAAAGTTTGGAGTAGCCTAGATAAATTATTTGGAAGACTCTGTGCTAATCTGCCAGAAGTGTAAGAATCAATTTGTCTGATAGGCAACGAGTTACTTGTGTTTGATATCTGAATTTTTCAATCAGCATTTTCTGAACATGGTTTCTCATTATGATAATGACTAAAGGATTAATTATCACCATGAGAACAGTGATAATGGCACTTTGAACTGTACTTGTCACCATATGACACAGACTATTACTTGTTTTTTTTATATTTTAAGAAAGATATGTGCATTTGGAAGCATTTGATTCACTTGGTGAAAGTGATACTATTAAGTTATTGGAGTTAAATGATGGGGAGACAACATTTTTAAAACACTACTTTCACACTGGCCATCTTTTTTACAGTTTTAATTGACCAGTTAAAGCAGAGAATAATTAACAGTATCAGTGTGAATGCTTATGTCAAATGGATAGTTCAATTAGAATATTTGCTGGTTTCTTCTAAAATTCTCTACTGTAGCAGATAGAATGTTGTAAGGAATAATATTGCTAATTACCTTTCCAAAACAATATCCTTCACTAGCTCAAGTGCAGCAGATTAGATGTAAGACACTTAATGAGAATGGCACAGAATACTGGATTTTAATTTTAGATTATTGGGTACATGCATGGTAGGCAATGATATAATTGAGAAATGACTATGTTACTAATTGATACTAATGGAGGAAAATATAGATTATTTTGGTATCATTTTTATAGGAATTAGAAACAATGTTTATTATAATTTAATTATATAATTTATGTATTTTTTTCTTTTAGATTATTCCATATTTCCCATATTAAGGAATGTTGCTAACTTCAAAGGGTACAATGTTTTGATATACTGGGTACATTTATTATTGTATTTATTGATTTATACAATGTCCTTATAGCAGCATGATTAAGATAACCACTAGACAGTTATAAGTGATACTGTCCCTGAATCTGCCACTTCTTATTTAGGTGAACTGCAGAGCAAGCCTTTTTAATCCCTCTGTGCTTTTGTTTCTTCATCTGTTTATGTAGGTTGTTTTAGCACAGTAGTTTTTAAATGTGTCTGATGTAGTCTGAAAATAAGACATACATTTTACCCTGCATACCAACAAAGAAATTTCACAAAAATATTTAGTTACTACACAATGTAAACTGATTTTTTTTGTTTTTTTTCCTCCTGTATTTTGTGCTTTTTTTTTTTAAATGCTGATTATGACCATGAATGGATGGATCCCAACCCATAGTTAGAAAAGATCTAGTTTGAGGACCTTGGTAATAGCCCAGCAAGGTGGAGGCAGAATCTGAAGGAAGAAATGAGTCAGGGATTACATTTAAATAATTCTACCTACAGTGGATAGCAAATAATATAATATGTAAGAACTAGTTTTTAGGTTTTATAAATAATACTTTCAATGAAATAGACATGTATATCATACTCAATTAAAAAAAATCTTTAATAGTAACAACCAAGTTAGGGGAAAAAATCACCAATAATTCTGAAACAAAAAGACAGTAATTACTAATATTTGGCCTATGGATGTTTGGTAATTCTTTATATATATCAACTACTTCATGTTTACCGTTTCTGAATAAAATACAATGAGAGAGAGAGATAGATAGATAGATAGATAGATAGATATACACTATCATAGTCCACTTTTTCAAATTTATGAAATGATATTTATAGTTTTAAATTATGAAAAAAAATCACTGGGAAAAATTTTACTTGGAAGTTATGGTTTAAAAAGTTGTCACTGACATACATTGATTGTTTAACTTCCCTACCCAAGACTGACTGCTTCTTGGCTACACAAGAAATTCATAAGTTTTTTTCAAAATCATTAATGAGTTATTCCTTAAGATCTAATATTTGGTTTTCTTTGTTAACATTAGTACATAGAAATAGTTGGGAGTGTATTTGATATAAGTATAATTTAGCATGAGATAAAAATATTAAAAGAAAGGGGAGTTTCTTTTTTTTTTTTTTTAAAGATTTTATTTATTTATTTATACAAGCACTGGGTACAGTCAGAGGCGCGGGAGGGTGAGAGAATTTACCAGAGCCAGAGTGGGGAGCAGAGCAGGCAGAAGGACCGAAGTATACTGCTGACGGGAGCAGTGGGCGGCAGGAGAGGTCTGCGGGCCATGTGGGACGCTCCTCCGGTGGTGGCCAGGGAGCAGCCGGCAGCCGGGGATCGAACCGGCGCTGCAGAGGCTGCGGGCAGCTTCGCAACCCAGCGTTCAACCACTGCGCCACCGGGGAGGCCCGAAAAGGGAGTTTCTTAAACATAAAGTTGCATCTTTGACTTATTGGGGAAAAAGGAAGATGAAATGATTTCAGATGATAATTCCCTTTCTGCATTGGCACCTTCCATAAACAGTTGTCACTGCAAGTAGCCTTGGCCACTGGATGTATTAATTATACCAACTATAAGCCAATAAAATCAATTAGTGTATGTCTTCAATATAATTATTTTAAGTGACATATAATTAACTCAAATCTTGTATATACCTAATAGTACTGTTCAATTAATATGTGATGACTACATTAGTAAATCAAAGTTAAATCCTTATTGAAGAAACAAAAGTTTAGCATTTTACTCTCTAAACCCTTCATGATTTATACAATTATATCTCAGGAGTGATTAGTATACAAATCCTTGCTTTGGGACAGACTTTGCCTTTATATTAACAACTTAGAGGTCAAACTTTAAGGAATAGTAGAATGGAATGGTTAATGTTGTGGATTTAAATATTCATTTTAAACCCAGGGATTTTGTACTGAACACAGTCAAGTTTGTTGTAATTGTAGTAGGTACAGTAGAGTTGCTTCTGTTGATTGTGCAGGGTTTTGATTCCCTGTATTGGATTTTGGGAGATAGTTTTGTTTTCTTGAATTAAACATTTTGATGGTTCTTTCCACATTCAAATTTTTAGTCCTGAAAATAGTTTTCAAGATCTGAGGCAATCCATGAGCCCTCTGTATGATACCTAATTCAGTTGCATTTATTCTGTTTTGAAATTGTTCGTTTTCTATTTCTAATAAGTATAAATTCCTTTATATCTCCAGGTAGGGCATTCCAAGTAGGGTTTATTTATTTATTTGTTTATTTATTTATTTTTAAAACACAAAGTCTTTTTTTTAAAAAAAGATTTATTTATTTATTTATTTAGACAAGCACTGGGTATAGTCAGAAGCGCGGGAGGGTGAGAGAATTCACCAGAGCCAGAACGGGGAGCAGAGCAGGCAGACTGACAAAGTACACTGCTGAGGGGAGCAGTGGGTGCGGAAGGAGGGGTCTGTGCACCATGTGGGACCCTCGCCCAGCAGCCAGGGATGGATCCAGTGCTGCAGAGGCTGCGAGCAGGCCCCCAAACCAGCGCTCAACCACTGCGCCACCTGGGAGGCCCTCGATTATGGTTTAAATGTGAAGAAATGAACCACCCCTTTATTTGCATTTGAAGAACAATAATATATAGCTGCTAAAAGTTAAAGATTCTGGAAAAGATCCTGAATTTTACTCCTGGCTGTACTACTTACAGCCTAAGGGACTTAGTCCTAGACATTTTATCACTTTATGCATTATTTCCTGATCTTCAGAAATTGGAATATATAGAGTAGATGTGAGAAATAGATGAATTAATTCATGTAACACACGTTCACAGTAACATTTTGCAAACATTACCTATCTCTGTATTTGTCCCTAGCATCTAATAGCATACAAAAGATAGTCACAACCAAATAAATGTTACTGGATGAATGAATACATATTATAGCTGAATAGCTCACAGATATCTTGTTTACCCAATTACTTTATGTAGAATTCATAGATAAAAACAGCTTATTTTATATTCCTTAAAACACCTAGTGTTTTATGTTACAAATGATGTTTAATGAGTGGGATGTGAAGAATGAAATTAGCAATAAATGCTATAAAATAAAATGCATCTGTGCTGGAATAAATGTCATTTATAATGATTTAGCAATATGTAAGTTGCAGGAAAAGTGTATCCTGCAACAATCAAGGCCATCTCTTTTTTGGAGTGATTTTAAATGTTTACCAAATTTTACACACACACACACTTATAAATATGATATAGATTGAATTTTATACTCATATTTTTGAAAAGTAAATTAAAAGTATGTGATTCCTATACTTTAGGACTGTTCTCATAACTGTAATGCTATTTGATTATCTCCAAGATTTGTTCCCAGAATAAATTTATTCTGGCAATGGATTAGAATCCAAAATTAAGACCTTTATATTCCAAGTAATTAGCAGTACTTAGTAGTATTAACAGCTTGACCTTGAATTTTATGGTCTCTTCTCTAGACTATGTATAGATGTTTGTGTCAAGCAGTGTCTAACCAGTGTACAATAGATATTAAATTATAGGGAACACATAATAGAGGCTGTGGAACGGCTTGGGCAGTGGAATGTGCATCTGGAAGTTGATGAGGGTGGGTGGAAGCTAAGAGGATACTGAACTTGCTTCACATACTTATCATAATGTGACAAGTTGTAACTTGTTTACAGTTTTCTTAGGAACTCTTAAATAGAAACTCAAATACATCCCACATTGTCTTTTAAATTTACATAGTAGAGAGACATCTCTCAGGGTATTGTCAAAAGAGTTGTGAAAAGTTCAAGTCTGCACTTGTAGTTTGAAACTCAGTTGTTTTTCTCCAACTGCTGATCCATTTGAACTTAAGAGGAAAAGAATTTTATTCATTTCACGGAGCTCAGACATGATTACTTTGGTGAAAATCTGGAGTCCATTGTCAAAACTTGGATAAAAGCTGTCCTTAAATGAAAAGCTGTTAGACAAATGTAACTGGAAGATTCAGATAGGTCTCCAGATACAAATGTTGCAAAGTGATAGGTTCAATTTCAGATAACTTACTATATAGAGAGAAAGAATGTGAGAAGGCTGAGGTGTGGAAATATGACATTATTGGTGTTTCCACTGTGACCATCATATTTTAAGAAAAGAACTATAATGCATTTTTAAATGATATATGTATATGTGAGTTGTATTATTTCTGAATATTCTAAACAGAATTTGCTTGCTGAAGTTGCTTAGATATGCCTTTGAAAAGTGATGGTTGGTTCAAAATTTGTTAAACTTTATTAAACCTCTTTTATCTCATTCCCCTTGTTAAATTGCTGTGCATTTGACTAATTTGGAGCTAAAAGACAATGGAACACTATTCATTGAAATACATTTAATTGAACTTCTGATTCAACAGCTATATTTCATTTTCCCATACTTTTCCTTTCCTCGTATTCTTATCTTCCTCATGGCTATATTTTATCATTGTCTTTCTAGCCATAATTTATTTATTCCATTACTTTTTTCTATTCCTTTTTTGCTTCGACTCTTCCTTTCCTCCTTTCTCTCCTCTCTTTAACAAGCCAGAATTTCCATGGCCTAGTCTCTGCATCTCATCTGTTTCCTATGCTCAAGGATGCAAACAAGATTTTAGAACAAGAAAGGTAAACAAAAATCAGATAACTGCATTATTGGTTGTTCTGTAATTAGCTGTTCAAATTAGTTGCAAGGTGGGTGTTCATCTAGATAACTGGGTTCTTATTTATCCAAATTTGGTTGGAGTTCCTTTCAGACTAAGGAAATCATGGCAGGGATAAATCCATAGGAGGGCTGGGCCTCTCTGTTTTCTCTTAGACTACTCCACATAGGAGAATGGTGCTGGTAATCAATTAGGATTTTCACCAATCTTCAATTTTTATGTGACCCAAGAGAAAAAGATACCCACATTTAATATTGCTACAAATGTTTTAAAGATAATATTCTAGAGTAATTTTATTTGCAAGATTAGCAAATGCTTTTAAAAAGTGCCATGATCTTAAATGTATATTTCCTCTTTTAAAAAGTATATTCTATCCAGAAAAGATCAAAATAGTGAATCCAGTAATGACTCTTGAACATGTTAACTTAAATACAATATAGTAAAATTCATGGCTGAAACATTTTGTTTATGGTTTCAAAGATATCTAAGAGGAAAATTACTCATTAAGGGACACTTCAATGAAAAAACAACCATATCTTTCAAAAAGTGGCCTTTGTAGATGTAAAAAAAGTATAATGAACTTTGGGGTCACTCACATCAAGAATGCTTTCTGTATTGCCAAGACACTTTTTTGATTGGTGCTTTTCTGTTATAATTTTTGAAAGTCTTTTCCTCACATAATTTCAGTAAGACTAAAATTAATGTATTTATAATGTAAATAAGCTAATTATGAATAACTGGAATTTGTAAAGCAAGATATTTAAATCCTTACTAGGAAACATATTGAGAAATATATTTTTTCATCAAACTTGGTTTGCCTGAGTTATAATTTTCTTCCTATAATGGCAAATACTGCCTAAATTTTTAACTTATTAGTGCTCTTCTCATTTAAGAATATTCATCTTCTAATCCTTAAATTGCATTATTTCCTCCTTAACTGCTTCAATTTTTAAAAAAAAATATTTATGAATATAAGAGCTGGGGTACAGGCCAGAGGTGTGGGGGTTGAGAGGATTCACCAGAGACAGAGTGGGGACCACAGGCAGATTGATCAAAGTACACTGCTGACGGGAGCAGTGGGCAAGACAGGAGAGGTCTGCTGCACCATGTAGTTCACCTCCCTGGCCAGGGATAGAACTCACACTACAGAGGCTGTGGACAGCTTCATAAGTTGCATCTTAACCCTTTGTGCCACCAGGGAGGCCCTTAACTGCTTCAATTTTTAATGCAAATAATTTATAAGTTCATATGAAAGATTCTAACTTCATTGCTATGGGTTCTTTATAAGGAAATGGAAAATAAATCAAGGAAAATGAAACTAAATCAAGATGGAAGAGGTATATTTGACAGCTACTCCCACCCATACACTTTGGTCTCAGTGATATTTAAAGGATTGGCCAAAGGATGTGGAAATGCAGAGATATCTCTGTTATGTGTTGTGTTAAGAGAGTTGTCTAAAAGTATTTACCAGGCTCCAATCACTGTTGTCTTACTGCATTCTTTCTTTGTCATTAATAGCAGTAATGCAGTGATTCAAGGAATTATCACAGCCTCATCTTTCTCAGATAAATCCTTTAGGCTACTCATATTGTCTTCTTCATATTCTTTATGTTTTTTTTTTTTCAACCTCAGGGTCTTTGCACATGCTATGCTTTTGAGCTTGTACAATTCCTGCTTGATTTTTATTGTGTTAATAGCTGCTCATTTTGTGTGGGATGTGTTGGACTTGACTGTGATAAATTCAAACAAACAAGGCTTTCTGCTACTGATCCTTATGTAAAGATTCTCCATGCAATTGATTATTCAATTTTGCATTTTATTCAAATCCCTCTATCTCCCATATCCTACTACCCATGCTTCTCAACTTCCACCATTTAAACAAAATCAAATAATGATGTGTTGCTGAGTAGGAAGTGTTCCTGTTAGATGGGACATATATAAGCTCTGCTACTTGTCAGATTATGCCAGATAACTTAATGTTTGCTCCAGGTTCATTTCCCTCCTTCTTTGCCCGGAGGTCTCACCTGCATAGATGAACATTTTTTCTTGTTTAAACTTAGTTACATGTTGTATATCAAATTTACTTCAGTTAAAATAATGTAATTTAAAAGTAAGAATAAATTATATTATACATTAAAAATTAAAATTTGGAAAATAAATTAGTTTCAGCTGAGGAGGTAATGGGAAGGAAAGAAGAGAGGATAGGATATTATTTTTACAGGTTGAACTCCCTGTGAGGTCACTTGCCTTAACAAATGGTTGCCGCTCCTTGAATGGCAGCTTGGTCTGTATGAGTCGCTTCTCTCTTCAGTAAGCTTTTCCTCTTATCTCATCCGTTTAGTCTTTTGTGTGATAACCATGATAGTGCTGCTACTCGAGAGCCCTGGAATACTCCTTACTACTCAGTTATTACTTTATAATTACTGCTTTCTGGTTACTTTTTTTCTTTCTTTCATAAGCAAATTATAGACATCAGTCATATATCTATGACTGTGTGACAAATCTCAAAATTTCTGAATTTATAATAGTAATAAACAATTATTACCTCACCGTGTCTGTGGGTGAGAGATCTGAGTAGTTTAGCTGGATAAGTTTGAGAGACAATTACCCCATGAATCTCTCATATCTCTGCTTTTGCTGAGGGAAAAGTTGGACTATCTTACTCTGGGCTATCTTTTCAATCTGTGTAGTGACCTTCTTTGGAAGATATACTTCTCACCTAAAAAAAATATATTCTTTCTGTTCATTATGAAGTATTTGGTTTGTCTTTGAAGTAATATTATAACATACAAGTTACAGGTATATAATTGAAAATCAACATGTGTATATACTACATTAAGTTCACCACTGAATGTCCAATTCTATCCTTCACCATACCATTGTCCCCTTTGTTCTAATTTAACCACACCCCCATCCCTTGTAATCACAGAGTGGTCTTATAGTCCAAAAGCTTATTTTAATTAGTTCATCTTTTGGCTGTTTTCTATATATAAATACGAGTGAAATCATGCAGTGTTAGTTTTCTCTGTCTGACATAAGGGTTTCTGGAAATCACAATCTCTCTCATGTAATGCAATCCACTGTATGTGTAGGTGTTACGTGTTTCCCTCTGCATTTCCCTGCAGGAATTGAAACCTTTATCAGAGCATCTAAATTCTAATACATTGACTGTTCTTTCTGTGATAAATAGTAGTAAAATTTATTGCCTCCTATCAAGGAATCTTTTACCTTCTGCCAGCATCCATGAAAATGAGGCAGGCTAATATCTTAGTTGGAAAGTAGGGTAAATATTTAACCCTCCAAAGTTCTTAACAGGTAGTCCTGACTCACGGTCTCTCATGAGGCTGCAGTCATTATTGGCAGGGACTATAGTCATATGAAGATTTGACTGGAGCTGGAAGATCAATCCAAAATGTCTCACATGTCTGGCAAGATGGTGCTGGTTTTTGTTTAGAGAACTTGCATGAAATTTTCCATATTCTCATCTGAGTATCCTCCCAACATGGCAGATTTTTTTTTTTTTAATCCAAGGAAATACAAGGTAGATAACACAATTTCCTAAGACCTAGTTGTGGAAGTCCACTGCTATTATAGTAGCATAATTGACTTCAAAAGATTACATATTTGCTCAAAGTGTGACAGGTAACTAGGTAAGGACAAAAATACCACATGGCAAAATTTATTGCAAGCCACATTGAGAGGTGGATATCACACGAATGATTTTCAAAATATCCCAACTATGTCTCTTTCTAACTGATACTCTGACTCAATTTTCTTTAGATTTGCTCTTACCTCTTAGACCCAGAAGGCATGCTTGTATTTGAATTTACTCTTTTACTTAATTTTACAGTAAGATATACCTGGAGTTTATTAATACCAATTATAAGGAAATATCAAGTTAAAAACAGTGTAATTTGGCCAAAATATTGCAACCAGTATGAGACTAAATGGGCCTTAAATCTAATAAACTTTCCAATGTTCAAAATATTTTTGGATTAAAAAAAATATGTGAATTGAAGTTCTAGAAATCTCTTATAAACTAGATTAACATATAGACAGTGCAGGCAAATGCATGAGTGGCATAATTTAAAGAATATATCTAGTGAAATACTTTTCTCACTATCCTACCAGAATGTCTATAAAATGTTGTAAAAGTTACAGCTGGACAGCCATCCGGGAAGCTTTACATCCCATTTTCATTATGGTATTACATTTTATTAGAAGGGCAATGCATTATTTTGATCTCATGTTAATTGTTTAAAAATACTACTTATTACTTAATTTATTTATGATTAAGTTTAATCCCTAACTCATATCACCAAGTTGAAAGCACACACAAGGAAAATTTTACGAGGTACAGAAGCTTGAGGAAATCCAGAGATCAATATGATTTTCTGCTGTGGGGTTCTTAAGACAATTTGGTCCTGTATTTGAAGGTGCCTAAAAGAATGACGGTGGCCATTAGAAATTCTATCCTGTTCACACATTCCACTTGAATTGACCCTAATATCAGAAATACACTAGTAAATCACTTTTTAATGAAAGAAAGATGAACAGTTGTGCCGTTATTGTGTAAACAAGTTCAGAGAGCTTTAAATGACTTCTTTTTTCTTGGTGAAAGTAAAGTATTAGGTGACTGCAACAGTGTTATATTGAGGTTAGGAGTATTCTGAGGTTAGGAATCTTATAAAAAAAGATTTCCTCTCCAATTTTTCAGTGAAAGTATATTTAGTATTTGTCAGTGTGTGGAACTGAAAAGTTAGTTTACATTTATCTTAACTTTATTTTAAACTTTTTTCATTCTTTCCTTTTAACTCATTCCTATAACAATTCTCTTTGCCACAGCTTCCTTGACAGAAAAAGCTATGGAGTTTTTCAAATTCAATAAGCAAGATCAGAAGGGAGACATCCCTCAACCAAACCTCCATCAAGGGACATAGGATCTTTAGGGTATAGGCCATATTTAGAATCATAAATCTGCTAAAACAGCTGACAGATTGGAGTACTTTTATGGATGCCTGGGATGAGCAGTAGGTTATTAGTATAGAAAAGCACTGGATTCTGGAGGCTTACTCTGAGGGTCAGAGTATGAGTACACACTTTCTTACTAGCTCTCTAGGGAGAGAGAAAGAGAGAGGAATTCAGTTGTACCTTGCATACTTGCATCCCTTGGGTGTGACATCTCTTTAAGAGGATGTTTCCTAGTTGAGACAAGAAACAACATAGCAGCTTTTATCTAGTCTCTGCTGCCAAAGCCGCTGACCAAGTTTGCTGTTCTGCCTCTCAGATTACTTACTGTGGTAGTTTAGTGTGGTCTCTTCTATTAGATTGTCAGATGTGATGTTGTGGGACAGACATCAGTAAAGGTAAAGTCACAGATGCTTTCACAAAATTCCTCTTCTCTACTTCAGAAAACTGATTCTTGGTCTCCGCTGGAAATTTTAATTGTCAAGAGATTGAACCAACCAGATTAATAAAACTTGTCTTCCACAGTTAGAACATGGCTCATTCCCTCATCTTATTTTTTCTCTTCCTTCTTCTGTTATGGTTATTTAAAGAATGTAGATTTTTGTGTTTGAGTGTAGTGAGGCCTTGAAGGCTAGGAGAAGAGTTCTCCCTTAACCTAGTGGAAGAATTTGACCTTTTCCAACAAAAGAAGCAAACACTGCTCTGCATTCCCTTTTATGACCTAAGATATGTAGTTGGGTGTTCTCATCCATTTCTAGGTTTATCAGTAAACATGTTCTAAGAACCTCATCTTTAGGGAAAGGATGAGGTCACCCCCCTTTGCTGCATATGAAGTTCCCCCCTCTCTGTCTTTGATGCCACATGAATTTAACAGTCATGTTAAATTCTCTATTTATATGTTATTAAATCAGTTATTTTGCCTTAGCTGACCCTTTTGGTGCTGTTTTTCGTACTTGTCCAGACTGAGAGGAACCCAGAAGGGTACAGGATGATTTCTTTTGCTCTTCAAAAGTGCATAGTCAGGCTATTTTTTTTTTCAGAGTTGAATTTGATTTTAAGATTTCATTTTGCATTATAATAGGAGAAGGGAATGCCTGTAGTATGTTTATGATTACCTGCTGTGTGTCCTTTTAATATCATGTTGAGATGAAGGAGTTTGCTTGTTTACAGGTTTCTGTGAAATTGGATAAATAGCAATTATTCCTTAATTTCAATCAAAATATACTCATTTCCCTGTTTAAATCAGCAAACTTTCTGCTTAAGAATAAAACAGTAATTGCAGCAGAATCATCAGCAGCAACCTTGAAAAAGAGAACAACAAAATATCTGTCCTTAATCCAGAATTTTTATGTATAACTCAAGTTCTTTAGTAAAACATCTCCTGGCAAAGCTGAACCTAAATAGCATTTCAGATGCTTCTTAAATAGCTTGCCTGAAGACTGAAGCATACTCTGCTTATACACTTTCTGAAATCTATCTATATTTTATTTTATCTAGGAAAAAGATTAAAGAATAGAATTATATTAGAACTGGTGGAGGCATGATCCATGCCCCCTTGATTATATTGAAACATTAAAATGTCATCAGCATGTTAATTTTGTCATCTCAACTGCACGAGATTTATTCAGCACTTCTATCTATTACATTACTCTGGAAACACAATTTATTCTGATTGTGGAAATGTCATAGGCAGCGACTAAAAACATCTGGAATTCTTAGTTTAGGAAGAATGCCTGGTTTCAATAATGCTATTTCTAAATGAATTTTATCAGTGAAGACGGCAGGGATCAAGCAGTTCTGAATTATTCAAATTGAAATATTCATTTGGCTCACCATTTTAAGTGAGGTGGTCAAAAATTAAAAAAAAAAACTATTTGTGAAAATGTAATAGTAGTTTTTTAATGGTTGGGAAAATAAAATGATCTCCAGTGAAAGTCAGTGACCTTACTTTTTTGTTTGTTTTCCTTTTCATTATAGCAAGAAAAGCTTGACTAAGTCTGTGACACATCTAGGAAGTTGAAGCCAGGAAGGGAGACTGGTAATTAATCCCAAGAAGACAAGAGACACAGAATTGTCAAAATGACACAAAGAAATATGATTCTGATTTTTATGTTTAACTTTTTTTATTCTAAAAATTCTTAATAGGATACAAATTTTGCTACTTTGGAGATCAAAGGCTTCCCCCCCTGTTAAGTACTTGTGTTCAAGGTACTGGGGGAGGAAAGATGCTAATGTTGGCTGTTGATAATTTAGGAATTTTCTCAATATGGATATCCATAAATTCTGATCTGATGTACAAAAATCCAGAAAACTCTGAAAATTCAAGTAAATGCCGACTGGGTGGTTAAAATCGGACCTGAGCTGATGTGCTCTAACCTCATATAATCTGACCTAGTGTGAGGCAATTTATGTTCTTTAGCTCATTTACCTGAATATTCATAATTTTACTGTAGAATTACTAATGTGGTCAATAACAAAGTGCTACCCCAGACCTCATGTAAAATGTTGTGTAAAAATTTTTCCTGGCACTTAAAAATGTATGAGTCTCAAAACAGTGTAACAGGATGTATCGCTGTGGAAGAAGGAGGAGCATTACCATAGGCACCCTTTTCCCCTTTGGCCAAACACCTCAGATACATTTGAGGTGAAACAGGGAAGAAGGGGAGACATAAGGAGTGACTGCTCCTCGTCCTCAGTCTTGGTGACTTTAGAGCTTTGGAAGGTAGACATGACTGTGGCAACCATCTTCTCAACCTTGTGGTAAATTATCCAGCTGAGATGATGCATAGGAAATTTCAGGAAATTTTTGGTTTCTTGGATCCCACTGGACCCTGCCCAACTCATAGTTTGTATTCCCTGCTGGGAGAGACCTTGAACCCCTGGCAAGATTTTGAATCTCAACACCCTCTCTTTGGATAGAGCCTTTTTTGACTGCTTTTGTCCACAAGGAACTGGGTGGTTATCAGTTTGCTAGGGAGTCTCTCCCCTACTCCTCTTCTCTCTTTATTGTCTTTAAGCACACAGGAGTTTGATTATTGCTTTGATGCAAGTGGATCAACAGACCCTTTTTATAAAAGGCAACATATTTTTTTTTTTTGTCTTAACAGTTTGGGTTGCCTTGGTATCCTTTTGTTTCCCATAGTTTTAATTTGGTTCCCTGAGCAGGAAAAGAGCTTCCCAGCAGCAACGTCAGTCATGACATTTCAGATTAGGGAATGGCTGAGATGTAGTAAATTCTAGAACTCCTCCCACTAACATTTTCATCAAAGAGTTACTGGGCAAAAGGAAGGGCACCCCAAGACCCCCAAACCTGCCTTACTAAATGGGTTCTGCCATGTGCCACATTAAGATAAACCATTCTCTAGTGTATAAGACCTTTAATGGAAAGAAACTTTAATACAATTAGTGTGCAATAAAGAAAAGAGAAGGGAAAAATAAACTACTTTCCCCATGAAGCACCTTAAGTTTTCCGTCCCCTCGTGGGTAAATACCAAGACATACAGCATTGCCCAAAGCAGGACCACTGAGGTCCTTAAGCTTGTCACATGTCTAAGGTACCATCTGAGTGGGACACATAGGAAAGGAGCAGAAGGGGCCCACAAAGTCCAGAAGCAAAGGAGGGATATCATAATACAAGTTAAGGTAAAAGCTGCCATTGTCAGCCTCCCGACAGGTCTATCACCCATGTCTCTCTCTAAAGTGCCTCCTTCTATGTCCCCTAAGTCCTTGGTGCAAGTCAAAGGTTGAGAAACAAGCACAGCTTCTTCACATGTGACTCAGTCCGTCTACCTCCTCCAGTTCCTCCTCTTGATTTCTTTCCTTTCTTTCCTATCTTTTCTAGCTCCTTCTCCCTGCCCAGCTCTAACATTCCTTGGGTTTGGGCAGGGAGCCTGGAACCTCCCCTTTCCCTGGAGGAAACCCTGTTTCAAAAGCAGGTTATTTTCTATGTGTCTGGGCCTGACTAATTGTGTATGACACTATTTGAAATACCTATGCTCATGTGTTTGCTAAAGTTTAGCTTCAGATTCCACTTTTAGTACAGAATGATTTTTGGCAAACTGTATGGGAGGTGAATATATTCTTATGCATATGCATATATATAGCTGTTAAATTCCTGCCTTTTATTTTTAACATATTTTAATTTTGGAATATTTGTAGATTTACGAGAAAGTCACCATGGACAGTCACCAGTATTTGAGAAACTAATACCAATTATTATAGGGTGTCAAATATCTGTTGATTGCCTGATCAAGTTGTTTTGTATTAGTAGTTCTGTTATAGGGCAGCCCCGATATTGAACGGGTTGCCTAGCTGTGGGTCCTCACCCACGCGCTTAAAAGGGACTTATTAATACTCCACTACAGGCACGCACAAAAGGTTAATGAAAGGTTTATTTACAAGGGAAAAGGAAATAAGGAAAATGTACAACTCACGGAGAAAGTAGGGAAATAAAGTCTTTAATGCGTCCTACCTGATCTGCCGACCTGGAAACCCAAAGGCACTCTCAGAGCTGGCAGATGCTGCGAGCTGGCGGAGAGTCAAAATGGGGGACCCCTCCAAAGCCCACGTGTCTGGCTTTATACCAACCTGGCTGCTTAACCCCACCCTCAGGTCCCAGCCACCTTCCCTTTGGTGGTGATGGGATTTGGAGTTCCCAGTGTCTTTGGCTTTGGCCTGGGGTGGGGGTGGAATCCACAAAGCCTGTATGGAATTAGCTTTAGGACATCCTTTTCCCCCTACCAGTTCCCTTATTAAGTTTCACTTACTGCTTTTATATATTCTTTAATTCTTACAGGTATGTAAAGTAGATAGGCTTTTCCCACAGTTTAGAGAGGAAAAGTACATCTTCAGTGAAGGAAAATGACTTATGGAAGGCAATAGCTTAGGTCTATATATGAATGGCTCCAAACACAAGTTCTTTTCAAAACAACAACATTGTCTTCAGCTGTCTTGTTGAATGGCTGCTGATTAACAAAAGAAAGCTCATAAATGGTCTCCTGGCCAAACTACACCATTTCTCAACTTGCTGAATACTGGTTCTCAGGAGAATATAGAGTCTGAAGAGAATGCTATAGACTTTAGTGAGATAAGAAAATATAGAAGTAAAAGAAAATTATGTTTTTGTAACTTTTGAAGTTAAGGGACAAGTTTTTTTTACTGCCCTCTTCCTGTCTATGCAAAGACATTCTATTAGCATTGACATGCATTCATTGTCTTCTAAGTGGAAGAAATAGTGCTTTAGAGTCTGCTCTTTTTATGTTCTCTCCCTTTATATGGGGGAACAAGCTATAAAATACTCTTAGAAAATCACTTAAGAGGCTGAAAGGAAGACTGGTTGTGAGACTATTGCATGTTTTTTTGTTTGTTTGTTTTTTGTTTTAACCACAGTGGCTTTGTTTATGTCACTCAAAGGCTCAAAAGTATTGTGAAAGCAGAAAGAAAAACTTGGCTCAGAAGCAGTTAGAAATGGAACTCAGGTAAATGGATCTCTCCACAGAGCGTCTACTGCTGAATTCCTTCACAACTCGACTCCCACCCAGGTTTAGAGGAAGTATTGCGTAGGATACAAGTACTGTGTAGGAGAGTGCATTTGTTACCAGAAAGGGTGAGGGGCACCCAAGAAGCCCCAAACCTGTCTGCTTTAAATGGGTTCTGCCGTCTAGTGCATCAAGACGAAACGTACTCTGGTGTGTAAGACCTTTAATAAAAAGGAATTTTAATGCAATTAGTGTGCAATAAACAGAAGGAAAAGACTAGATAAAATAGTTTAAGCATTTTTCAGGGCCACATCATCATACTTAGTTAAACATTTCATATTTATCATTAAGACTCATCAGCTTTTGAAACCCAAAAGATCTGATATAGTCATGCCATTATAGGAATGTATATGAGATTAGCTTGTTTTGTATTTGCATTGTAGAAATAAAGAAGTATTCTATGATATTTGCAGAAAATAATCCACTTGAAATATCTCAAATATGTTCATCTTTCTTCCTGTTTTAATTAAAGCATCATTGAGCAAAAAAAGGTGTTTCTAATCTTCAAGGGGCTCTGAAAGTCCTTCCATCTTGTGCTTTTGTATCTTCAACACATCATTTCCAAGGTCACCATTAAGTGCAATAAACTTGAGAATTACACTAGGGGGTCGGTCTTATAGGCCGTTCTTCTGTATAGTTTACATCAATTTGTCCCATTCTATATAGGCCAGATGAGAATTATGATTTATGCAGGTATCTAAAAGAAAATAACTGATATGTTGAAGAACTCATTATGCTATGTCATACTTATAAAATAAATTCTCATTTTATTCAAAATTTCTCCATCTCTCAACTCCTTTACATAAAATCTCTTATTTCTCCTCCAGCCTTCTCCTTTATCCACATTTCTAATTCCTCTCCACCCTTCCACTTGTTTTATTCAGTTTTTTTTTTTTTTCCTCACTACTGCAGTTCGCTGGCCTAGTGAGAGTTCTCTTTCTATGATCCACAATAACCTCACTTCCTAGTTATGCCACAGCTGCCACATCAATCTTTCACACCCGGCCAATCTAGTCTTCCGCATTTTCCACTTTTTCCCACATGAAACCATGATCATCAACAATATCAGAAATTGATTCTTCTTTATAAACCCATTTCTAACCTCTCCCTAACTCTAATGATGCTGCTTGGCTGTCATTGATTTGTGCTCAGTTCACTTTTTCATTCCTCATGGCAAATATGGCAAACCTTTACAGTTCACTTCATCTATTTATATTTAGCTGCCTTGACATCAGAAGGTTGGCCAAAGGGGAAAAAAAAAATTGCCAAGTTACCCACATTCTACCTCTAACCAAGTATAATTAGGTGGCCCTTCTTTGTGTTCTATCCATTCTTTTGCTCAGAATGCTCCTGACCCTTGTTTCATTCTTTATCTCTCCTCCATTCTCTATCTGCCCCTTCTCCTAATATCTTCCATATATTGTTTTCTCAGTAGGTGAAACTGATTCATCCTTCCAAATGCAACTGAAGTATCATCACTTTACTCTGTTTTGGCTACTATATCAGAATACCACAGACAGGGGAGCTTAAACAATAGAAACCATTTTTTTTTTTCCCAGTGCTGGAGGCTGCAAAGTTCAAGAATAAGATGTAAGCAAAGTAGCTTGCATAACGAGATCTCTTCCCTTAACTTGTAGCCGTCACCATCTCACTCTGTGCCCACATGACCTCTTGTTTTTACACCTATAGAGAGAGAATCAGTGTTCTGATATTTCTTCTGAAAAGGACACCAGTCCAATAGGATCAGGGCCACACTTTGTGATGTCATTTACTTAGATACGCCCATCTCCAAATGCAGCCATAGTGACTGGCTGTACCACCATTGTTTACAATTCAACTAAGATGTATTACATGTTGCATAACTTTATTTGTTCATTTCCACATAAGAATTGTGGAGGAATGTAAGCATTCAGATCATTAAAGTAATTTGGACCATCACTTTCATAATATTCTTTGAATGATGCAGGTCGTCTATGCCCATATCTGCTTGAAGAATGTGTTCCAATATATAGTCTCTATACTGTGATATAACTAGAGCTAGAAATCATGTCTTAGTCATCTTTATGTCATGTCCAACCTAACACAGAGTCCACAATTAAGTGCCTAGTAACTTTTTTTATTGAGTCATATGATTCCAAAAGACTAACTAAATGATATAAGAATGGTTAAATAATGGTACATATAGTTTAATAGCAAGAGCGATGCTTTTGATTTTAATTATTCTGAAACGATTCCCATATGTGTCATATATTCATTCTGCAATGAAATACTTATTTCAACTCAGTTTTATGTTCTTGTGGAGAAATACCATTTGCAAATATCAAATTGAGTACATGTATACATTCCTCAAGAATTAGAATGGAAGGATTACCATATGTTAATTCCATTGAGTTTGTGTATCTCATAAGTCTACTAAGTGTAAAACCACTGCTAGTATTATAAGCTTATGAATGGAGCCTAATGTCTAGAATTACAGCTATTTCTTTCAAGAGATCTGGGTAGTTCAAGCATATGTTTTAAGGCCTTAAAGCTGTATTGTTTCTTTGTCATTTAGTGCTGGTCTGATTCAAATATTTTTTTCACCAATTACATCTTGGAATTGTAGATTAGTCTATTTTTTTAGCTTGCTGTTTGTGATTATTCTTACTAGTTCATCAACTCCATCGTTGTCAGAAAAGCATTTTTGCATGAAATTTAATTTCTGCAATGAAGGTGAAAAATTATCTTGTCTCATCAATGAGGAAAACTCTACCACATTTCCTTACCCTCCTCCCCCGTTTTCTGTCAGAGCAAAATAATCTCTTGAATTATCTGTATAAAATATTTTGCATTGTTCTGGCAATGATCTAGCTCCCTCCCTTGATAGGAAATTGGGTATGTGTGGCTAGGCATCCAGAGGAATATGTTTACCAATGAATTATCTTCCAAGGTTTTGACACCACCATCAGTTATGCCAGATGCAAATCATTTACTCTCTGTCAGTTCAAATACACAGTCTTGTTTGGATGGCTTAAATCTATGCTGGCACCAAAATACAGCAAGCGATATTGCTCAACTTTTGAGTTGAAAGCAAAGACAAATGTATACAGCGCCAAAACATGGAAATAATACAATGTAGGCTGAATTTTGCTAAGTGTTATTTAATGTTAGCATAGCATAAGATTGTCAAAGGAATAGTGACATTTCCTACAGAGAAAAGGAATGTTCCACTGTGGTAGACATAATTCTTTGACATGAAGTTTTAAGATGACTGTCATGTTCTGTATGGCCCACAAGCCTGCCAAATCTCATAAAGTAAAAAAAAAAAAATGAGCTCCTGGTAATTTACCTCAGGGAAATGCCATATTAATTCTGGAATTTAGGGATTTAATAATAATGACTTCAGTATTGCAATATTTCATAGATTTTACCATTATGTCTATGGACATGAAATAGTGAGTTAACGGCCTCATGAGTAAAAAAAATAAAGATATCACCAGTTTTTCTATATTCTTTCCTACTTAGAAGTTAAGGCAGAACCTGGTACAGAAATTTGGATTGTAAAATCATTTATCTATTTACTTTTTGCATGAAGATAGCTAAAGAAACAGAGATGACCAATATTTTTACTTCCTGAATAGTAGCAATTTATTTTTTGTGTGCAAAACAATGGTAGAATTAAATGGAATATTCTTCTGAGGACAGTGGGTTAATATCACAGACCACTGAGTTAGAAAACCTAGATTTGAATATTAGTTCCATTACTTAATAATAATATTGACCTTTCTAAATCTTAGTTTTCTAATCCATAAAATAGGAAGCCTATTTTCTAACTTATAAAGACAATGTGCTGATTTTAACCACATAAAGTATAAGTATGTGTCTATAAATATATATGTATGTTTATTATGATAACTAGCAATTATTATAAGGCATACATGAGGTCATAAATACTTTACCTACTTGAACTGAATAATTATGATAAACAATTGACTTAATAGAAAAAATAATGTCTTTCGTGTGTAGAATAATCTTACCTTATTTATGTTTTCCTGATTTCTTTGACCTTTTGCATTTTCTTTCCAGGTTGATTTAAATTGGATTACGTAGTCGTACTTACATTTTTTCTCCAAAGTACGACTTAAAGATAATCATCAGATCCAGCATAGAAACATACATTCATTTAAAAAAAATTATATTACTTAAATATTTTCACAGACTTTATTATAAAGTGATTAAAATAAAGAAATCACATTAGAGTTATTTAAAAACCTATGTATTTATGACTTTAGAGAATTCTGCTTTTCCTTGATTAAGATAATATTTTCACTTGTTGTTTGTGAACCAGGACAGTTGTTCTCAACCACAAGAGAGGTTTTTCCCTCTGGGGAATATTTGACAATATCAGGAGATTTATTTTCACGACTCTGTGTGTGTGCGCACATGTGTTCACATGTGCTATCAGCATCGAGTGGGTGCACATTAAGGATGCTGCTAAACATCTTACAGTACATAATAATATACTAATATAACAATGGGGCAGTCCCCATGTTAAAGAATTATTGGTTCTCAATGTCAACAGTGTAGCTTTTGAGAACTCAACTCTGTTAGGTTTCTATCATATAGAGGTGAGTTTTCCCTTTTCAGACAGATTTAAAGGTGCTAGACTATATTTAAATACATTTTCAACATCATGCATGAATGATATATTTTGGGAGTAAATCACATGCAAATTATCACTTCTTTCAGACAATGAACACAACAGAAGTTAAAACACTCTAATTAGAGCACATGGGATTATAATATTTTGTAATGTAATTATTCATGGTAAGAGAGACACTTCATATACCTGTTGATAGATTATTTCCTGCAACCAAATAAAATCATTTCTAGTTATCTATAAGTAGGTTTTGCCTTTCAATGCACATTGTCATTTGCACTAATACAGCAAATATTATGTAAATTGAGTTTTGAATCTCATCATTATATTAGATGAAACCACAGAGGATCAAATAATTCATCTGTCTCTTCATTTTGCAAGTAAGAAAATTGGGATACACCTTTACTGACATTAAAAAGTTTGCTGTGTACAGAGTCAGGGCCATATTTCCAGTTTAGTCAATTAATTTTCAATATTTTCATTTAATGTTGTTATATGTCAGTGTCATGTGTTGTAAGTACATTTAAGTCCATTGGATATTTTCAAAGAACTTCTTTTTGTGTTTCTCCCCCCATACACAACTCACAGTTATATTTCTTTTTGTATGATTTTTTCTCCCCCTCATATTTTGTGGTCAGCCAAAGGTAAGAAACCTTTAATTTGATACCTTTCCCAGAAGCCCTTCAATGGGTTTTTTTATGCCAGTCAGACTCCCATAGACATGAGAGGTGTGGAAAAGCCAGAGTAAGCTGACTCAGGTAGGCTAATCTATTTGGTCAGAATGTGAAGTGGTCTATGTTACAGAGTTCCTCCACACCAGAGGAAAAGCTCTTCACAATTATGCTGGTTTAACTTACAGGGATTTTAGTGATCCACAAAACAAGTGAAATTTAAGATACACATCTTAAGCTCAGTTTGTGAAGGCCTGTTCTTTCAATAACAAAACTCACAGTGACAGTGATGTATGGTTTTCTTTATGAGACCTGAAAACTGATGGATATGTGATCTTATAAATGCTTAGACAAACTAATGCACATAATTATATTTTCCATTTGAAGTCTATTGCTAGGCATTCTAATACAATATCATTAGTTGAAATGGCCACGATGATGCAGCTTGGGCAGTTTGTCATGGTAATTACAGGGTGATTATTTTTGACTGGAATAAAGATTTCAGTTTTAGTATGGTGGAAAGCATCATCACAAATTACAAACAGTCTTGAAAATAATAAAAAGTTTAAGATTTTAATGCATTTCACAGCATTATTCTAAAATAATTTCTCATAGAAAGGGTCCATAAATTGGCTGAATGAATTATTTTTAAAGTGATTAAAATATGGCTTTTCCTAAAGGATCCCACTTATCTCATTAATGGTTCCTATGTATAAAAATGTCAACATTAGATAAAATTTGAGTGTGGTAAATAAGGCTTATGTCATAATTAACAACCTTTAAACAAAGGAATTTTTTTAAGCAGACACAAAAGTATGGCATTTATCTTCACTATTTTCAGAATGGTTGATTAAAGTAGACAGTGTCCTAACATCTGTATTGAAAACTATATTAATCAATTGATTAATCATGCAACATTAATCAAAAGCCTCCCTAAGTGTTTTAGTATCTGAACAGCTCTTAGTATTTTCTATCAGATCCCTTTTAAGGTGTCCATTAAAAAGATTAAATTTGGGTGGTAAATATTGAGGGGTTGTGGAACTTGTGGCTTCTCACTGGAAGGTCAGAGCCACCACTCATTAGTGCTACTTTTAATGGGATAAGAAGCAAAAGTTTTGAATATGTGACTAAATCAATTAATCAGTCCTGAAGTTGACTCATTCCAGTAAGCAGTTTAATATTTGTTGAACTGGCACCATTGCCATCTGGCTGATTTGTCCTCAGTGGGCTGGCTTAAACCAAAGAATACTTCTTACTTAAGAGTTTAAATTGAATGGCCAATAAACTGATGCAGCAACTACTATTCAATATGTTAGTTTGTAGAAATCAGTTAAAAGTCAGCCTTTATTATTAAGAATGTATTTAAATGATCTAAGTTGCCCTTTACAATGAGTGTAAAACTTCCCATTACTGGAGTGGATGGTTCAAAATCAAATGAATTATTTCAGTGTTTAGTGAGATTCAATTGAACTTCACAGTACACTCTCAAGCTCACTAATCAACTGTAAATTTCAAAATTGGTGACTTATAATTGGTTAGTTCTTAGATTTCCAAACTCTTTTATATAACAGATTAGTCGGGCAGATTCCTGTGGTACATCTGGGGAATGCCAGTATCAGAAACAAACAGAAAATTACTCAACGTAATTCAAAGAAGGACATTACAATAACCAGTGACCAATAAATAAAATTGTCATATTTTTAAAAGATACAACTCTAATTTCTTTTTGTATGCTATAATCCTAAAATGAATACTTTTTTACTATATCCTTTTATTTTAATTATTTTAAAATATAAAAAGTATATATGCTCTGCAAACTGTTTGGATATTACTATCCTGTTCATTCCCTTGATGGAGAATAATTAAGGTTTTCTGTTCTTAAATGATTGGTCATAATTATATTCAATGAAATTGAATTCATCCTCTTTTTTTCTGGGAATAATTTTAACAGCTTTTCAAACAGGATCCAAGCCTATAGGCATTTAAAAACATGGTATAGCCCATCTGTTTATCCCTGCTGTTACATAAGAAAAGATTCTCTAGACAAGTCAGTTTCCAGACTTTGTGCATAGGATGTAATGATTAAAGCATGTCTAGTCATTGCCATTTTTTTTAGCAAAATGATTAGGTGGTAGTTTTCTTTTTCTTTCAATTAAGGTGACATTGGTTTACTATATTGCATATGTGCTAGTTTTAGAATTTGCAAAATATCCTAAAGCTTCAACAATAGAAACACTATCTAGATAACTGAATTTAAGTATATGCTGAATTACTTCAGTATCCAAGGATGTTTCTTTTTCTCTTTGTCCATTGCACAGAGTGAAAAGAAATTTTAGTATATATGAGTCAGTGATGCTTATCTATACTAAGGTGATGATTGGAAAATTAAAATGTATACCATCTCTGTATTTCTCTTCTGGAAAGAAGGAAGTCATCTATTACAAAAGAGTTACCTTGTAATGAATTGCTCAATCACAAATTCTATAGAAATAGTTTTAATACTAATAATTATATGTAGAATTTAGTACTAAGAAAGAGAATGTTTGATCATTTACTTCCCAAAGTTGATCAACCAAGTGCATTACTTTCCTGCTTTTCTCAGTTCTTTGTTCTCAGGAGCATAAGGCTTTAAGATAGTTTCAGAATAAATCTAATTATGAGGTATAGTAAATACTGGTTTGTTTTAGCATGCCTAATGCACATTATAATTGTGAGTGTGTGTTTTGATATGAGGTATCTGAATAATATCCTCAGTTGATGAATACTTAGTGCTCTTCAGGTATCCACCAAATGTTATAAACCTTTATTTCAGTTCTTTGTTACCAAATAATTACATGAAAAAGAAACATGTCTAAGAATAATCAGAAATAGATTTGGTTATGTCTCTCTGTACATATTGTTTCATATTTGAGTTATATTTTCATTTTGCTATTGACGTGAAGCTTGGTTGCCTTCAGCAGGGAAGGAAATATAATCTGCATAATTCCCATTAGTTCTTCATTGGGCAAATGCATTTTTATATTCTATAGTAGGTTGGTTTGTGGCTAATCATTTTTGTACTTAGCAGCAGGTGTTACTGCTATATTGAAAATATAGTACATGCTTTAGAAATTATGGGTATAATTTAGCCACAAAACACCCAAGTTTCAATATCTATCAATTCATTAGCTAAGCTTATTGGAACCACAGAAAATATAATTAGTTGCTAATAAGATAGTTGTTTCCTTATCTGGGTTAACGTTCATACCATTCAGAAAGCATTTTAGAGGGATATTTATTTTTATGTTGTTCTTGTGGTACAAAAGAACCACATGATATTGGATATTCAGAAAGCACATTATTTACTGAGTCTGGCTTGGGTGCAGTGATTTAGAAAGGGCACTATTATGAGTAGATAAAAGTTTTTTTATGTTGGAAACATTTGGTTTATGGACTTTGACTAGAATTTCAATTTTAAACATTCTTTTTTTAAATTTAAAAAAAGATTTATTTATGTATACAAGAACTGGGGTACAGGCCAGAGGTGTGTGGGGTGAGAGGATTCATCAAAGACAGAGCAGGGAACAGAACAGATGGACTGACTGAAATACACTGCTGAGGGGAGCAGCGGGTGAGACAGGAGAGGTCTGCTGTGCCATGTGGGTTGCTTGCTGGCTGGGGAGCAAACTCATGCTGCAGTGGGTGCGGATATCTTCATAGGTTGTGTCGTAACCCCTCGTACTACCAGGGAGACCCTAAATTTTAAACATTCTTAATTGAAGTTTCATTTAAAAGTAGATTTCTCTGGTTTTCAAAATAATAACATCTAAATAGAACTCAAAATTGCATAATTTCATAATTATAGGCATGAACTATTAGTGACTTTGAGAAAAACTATTAGTGACTTCTTTATTCTACTTCTCAGGCCTTTTGGAGTATGATCTAAGAAAGTCACAGAACTTCTTTCATTTTTAAGAAAAGTGCCATAAGTATCTGCCACATTGTTTTGTGATACACTTGATAAAAGAATTTCACCACAGTGAAAAGTACCTACTGTAAAATAAATGTAGATTTAAATTAGGATTTGTTACTAATAAAGATGTTGATGTCATATTTAGATCCTTCTTATTCAACTGGAGACTCAGTTTCAAAGTTGTTTTGCTTATGTTCCTTGACAACTTTGTTCTATTGCTTAATTATATTAAATGTCGACTTAATCAAGTGACTTACCTGTACCTCATTTTCCTCAGCTGTAAAATAATAACTAAATCATAAGGATATTGGATGGAATAAATGAGTAAATTTTAAAAAGTCCAAGAAAATAGGGCAGACGAGTTTTTATATTGCCTTTGTTGCTGCTGTACTATTAGGTTTTGATCCAGTCATGAATGAGTGACTATATTTTGTGATGTAAGCTTGAGCTTGTGACAGGTAGAAAACTGAGAATATGGACTCCACAGATAAGTATTTAATTCTATTTTCAATAATAAAGGCCTCAAAAGAAAAACTGAAACGTGAGGTGAAATTTAGCATTCCAGAAAATGACAACTTTCCCTCTAAATAATCAGTGAGTCAGTTTGTTTTCTGGACAATAACCTACTGTGTAATTAGAACAAACTAGCCATGTGACCCCTATCTGTACATGGAATAAAGTTAATTTGTTGTATGAGAGGTTCTGATTATTGTCAAAATAATTTTATATAGACAATTTTGCTATCATCATCTGAAAAAATGTATGTCCTTCTTTTTCACTGTGGTTTGTTTTATTCTCTCCATTTTTAATATTAAATCATGGTGATCTGAAATTATTTAAGGCTAAAAATCAGGAGTAAGGAATAAGTTTTTGAAAATTAAAGATGCTTTTCTCTTAAATCTATTTTATTTTCCTAAGGATTTGTACACTTTTGTTCTTAAACCTAGAGAGTTCTGACAGTTCTCTGGGAGTTATTTAAATTTCTGGAGTATAGAAAACTTCAGCTTTTCACAGAAAAATAAACCTACCTTGTATTTGCAGTTCTGAATGAGGTAAGATATTTTTTAAAATGTGCATTCAGTTTTGCTCTGATAGCACCCAAAACCTATCCAGTTAAAAATGAAGAAAACACTTAAAAGAGTGGGCAGTGGTAAGTGATCAAAAGAGTTATTGGCTATAGGTAAATTAGACAAGAAATTATCTCTTTCAAAATAAAGAGGGTGAATTCTCTAATTTTTAGCAATTAAGAAGAAAAACCTTACCTTTCTGGTGTCTTGTAAGTGTTTCATTGAATCAAAGGTGAAGGGGAAAGATAATATTCTAAATTGTTAATAAAATAATTTGATTGCAATATTTAGTTACTGGACTTCGTTTGCTAAAGATTTCAAACTAAACATGTTTAGGAGTTTATAGTCATAATACCATAGATTTGCTTGTTCTAAATTCTAAAATATTTGAAAATATTTCTAAAATTGTCCTCATTGAGCTTGTAAACTCACAGCAAGTACTTATACAATTTTTTAAAATCTTCTTCTGTAGTTTCTCTAGTGTCAGTTTGAAGAAAAGACAGCTTTTATTTTTTCAGCATAAAAATCATCACCAGTTGTACTAAAGAAAATTTCTCTTTTTATTTAGTACATAAAAATGTTTATTGAAACAAAATTTTTGAATGCTAATTATGAAAATTCTAAGCTTTTGGGAATAAAGTTTATGTTCTCTGTGACCACAAGTTTATTTCAATTATAAATTCTTATTATTCTGTGAAGATTTTTATTACCAACATATTAGGAAAAAGTTGTTATAATTTGGTTGTTTGTTTCACAAGGAAGGTGAAATTTTTTTCTAAATTTCCCATAATAACCTAATGCATAGGAAACACTATCTGCACTTTGCAGACTTACATTTAGTAGTAATACATATCATGATTCCAAATTTTTTTCTCTTGCCCTACTTAGTCCTTATGCAATTTTACAAGATAAACAAATAATGAATATAAAAGCAAACCTTTGTGAGACAATCATTTTCTCTAGGGAACTTAATAGTTTTATTGCAGTTATTTTTGAATGAAATTCTACCTACAGTTTTCTCTCTTCTAATATACTTTATCCTCTTGTCTCTTCATAAACACAACAAAATGCAATATACCTATTAAAAGTCATATTTGTTATTTATAGATAGAAATAATTATTTTTATGTGTTTCAGTCTGAAAAAAATTCTAAGAATATATGTGTTAATGTGTCATTTTATTAACTTAGGTGTTTTATTTATTAGGATTTAAGTAAATAGTCTGCCTATTCTGTTTTCTTCTTTAATTGTAAATGAAATTTTATCATTGTATATGTTGATAGAAGCATTAAAAGTATCTGTCTTCTTGGATTTTTAAATGGTTATTTAAATAATGCAGAATACAAACCACAAATTAAATGAGATTTTTATAGATGAATTGAAGTATACAAATACATTAAATCATAAACCTTAATTTCACTTATCAACATTATTTTACTGCTATCTTGGTTTATTTGTTTTTAATTAAAGCGTAGGAAATACGATTTGCAAAGAATTACCATCATTTTAACTATAGTCATGAGCCTGCTGAAGGTAATGTTATCAGTTGAGTCTTCCTCATTTGTGATTTGAATTCAGTCTACTATGCTCCTGAAAGTTTACTTGTTAATTATTGCCAACTAAAATTTTAATTTGCTCCAAAAGCATGGTGAATATGGGTATTACAATTAAGTTTATATTAGAAATTGGCACTAGAGGGAGCTAAGTAATTGTATCATTTATGCATTTAGGGGGAAATTGAACATTCATTTAAAAACTTGTATTTTTTCAGAACCTGCTGATTTCACAAATATGGCAGCTATGCCTCAGCAAATTATAAGCAATAATGAATTAGTTAATTTTCTTTAGTGAAAACTGCTATGGTAAGATTATTAAATTACTGTATTTCTACTTAGTGAAAGTAGCTACCAGTCAGTAAATTAGGATTTCTAGGACTCTTTGGGGAATGGGATTATTACTATTATCCATGTTTATCATTATTTTGGCTCTAGCAGAATTAAAATGCTCATAGTACCATGTTAAATATAATATTTTCTTCCTAAATTTATAGTCTGATTAAAAAAAATGGCCTCATTGAATAGGATGCAGATTAGAAAACAATTGTACTATTATGGAATATTCTAAGAATTAAGCTGGTTTGATTACTTTGAAGGGTTGATTCAATTTAACAACAGTATTTTTCCCCAGCAAGCAGAGCCTACAATAATTTGAGTAGAATTCAAAAATGAATACCATCTCTCGCCTTTATATTTAGCTCTAAAATGAACAAAAGTCTCCTTAGATGTATAAATCTACAAACTCAGGATGGTTTTATTTACAAAATCTAAAAAGACGAGTGCATAATTTTGTATTTTGTGTGTTCAGCCCCAGGAAATGTTCAATTTGCAAACAACTTGTATAAAGTCATTCTTGTAGTGGAATTTTATCCCCCACCATATCATTTAGGCAGTAAGGGCAAAAAGGCACCCATTTTATACATTCTCATAAGTGAGTGTGCATTCTCACAGATAACCCAACAGATTCCAATTCAGAAAATCGAGATTCTGCATTGCTAACAAGTTCCCTGGTAATGTTGATACTGTTATCTGTGGATAATACTTTGAATTGAAATAGTTTCTCTTTCTTTAATTCTTCTTATGTTGCTGTAGATAGATACAAGAATTGAGAGCAAAAGAGAAATGGGTATCTAGAATAAATTGATGACCTGATCCTAGAATCCAGAGATGATTATTGTACAATAGTTGCTCTTGCCCATCATGAGTGTGTTAGCTGCCCCGCATGAAGGACTTGCAGGAAAAGTTATTTGCCACTCTTTACATATTCCAACTACAAAACCCCTTTTATTCCATAATATATAGGACATACTTTAATGTTATCTTTTAAGAATTTCAGTCAGTTTCAATTTTTTTCTTTTGACTAGATTAACCCATTTTATAAGGTGTGAAATCTAGGGAAACAGCAAGATAGAGCAAACAGAATTGCATAATTTGGAATCAGATTCATCTGAATTCATAGTCCAGCTCTAGTACTTAGTACTGTATTATCTTAAGAATTTGATGTTACGTTATTCATTATTGGCAAAGCAGAGATACCATGCCTATTTTTTAGGTTTGTTATGTTGCTTACATTTTATCATTTCTGATTCATTTGCTTTGATCACTGAGTGTCGAAATTTATTTTTTAATTGAGGTAATGTTGCTCTAAAACACTGTATACATCATAGAGCGGTATAGGATCGCTTCATATAGGTGCATTTTATCACACCACACATACAACCAAGACACTGAAAGTCCTCCATTGAGCACCTAAAATTTTATTATATTTATCATAAGAATGTTAACATTATGAAATGCTCTGTGAGTAAGGGTTATCATTACTACAGCTATAACAAGCAAAGTAGGATATTGAGTTCAGTAGTTGAGTGTAGATGGAATGAACAGTTTGTGATGGAAAGATGAGAGAGAAAACTAGAAAGACTGGGTCAAATAATGAAAAGTATTACAATTCTGCTAAGGTTTTAGAGTTTATTATCTTAGAAGTGATGAACTAGTAGAGGACTGTGGTTTGAGGAATACTGGGAACAAAATATTAATTGTATTTTTTTTTTTCTGGAGAATAGTATAGAAGGAACTCAAGCAGTGCTATTTTTTTTTTTCTATACTCTGGGTTTAATAGATTATGAAATGAGTTTAAATAGTAAGAAACAGAGAAAAAATGTTATATTTTAAAATTTCAAGGTTTTAAATTTTTAAGTAACAGTGACCATTGAACATGAGTTTTTTTTTTTTTTTTAAGATTTATTTATTTATTATACAAACACTGGGTACAGTGAGAAGCACGGTAGGGTGAGAGAATTCACCAGAGCCAGAGTGGGGAGCAGAGCAGGCAGAAGGACCGAAGTACACTGCTGAGGGGAGCAGCGGGCGGCAGGAGAGGTCTGCGCGCCATGTGGGACCCTCCTCCGGTGGCCGGGGAGCAGCCGGGGATCGAACCGGCGCTGCAGAGGCTGCGGGCAGCTTCTCAGCCTAGCGCTCAACCGCTGCGCCACCAGGGGAGGCCTGAACATGAGTTTTTGGGTTAAGATGATTAGAACCATCAAAACCTCTGACTTTAGGAAATGTACTACTTCATACAACAAGACATTCCATATCTAATAATGTCAGTTTTGTTGTGATTCTTTTTGTTCAGATTATGGATCATGAATTACATGCAGATATGACAATCTCTAGAGATGGTATAAAAGATGATCTCTTCCTTATATCTTTTCTAAAGAGAATTTTTTCTAGAAATTTCGCTAGTCAAGAGTCCCAGGTGTCCTTAGGACTTGTATCTCAAACATAATCAGAAACCAATCACTGCCGATTAAAGAGACCACTAGAGATTATCTGAGACTGTAAGGACCCTCTTCCTGGTATTACAAGAAGCTTGTCCTATAGTAGATGAGTCTTTGCAAAGGAGTGAATTCCTCTTTTCGGAAGGCCAGGGGCAATGTTTGAAGGTGTGCTGGAGTAGGTGAATATTTGTGTGTGTGTGTGAGAGAGAGAGAGAGAGAGAGAGAGAGAGAGAGTGAGAGAGAGAACAAGAGAGAGAGAGAGAATGAGAATGAGAGAGAGGCAGAGAGATTGCAAATGTTGACTTTATGATCAATAGTGTTTGCTTTTGGTGGAGTGAGTTTCACTTATTTATAAATGAATATTTATTTACTGTTTATCTCCAAAATAAGCTGTAAAAAACATGAGATATGGTGCCATTTAAGCATTTTTAATTCTATGTTTTATCTCTTTCATCTAAAGCAATGCCACACATATTGGTGCTTTCCTAGAAAATATTTTCTAATAAAATACTCTTGAAAGTCACTGCATTCACATACATACTTAGTGGAATTATTTGCCCTTCTAGCAACCTTTCTCTCTCAAAACACACCAAAGTTCAGTCACAACAAACATTACACAATCTACTAGTCAAGCTCAAGTTTTTTTGGAACTAAGCAAATAAGCTTCTCAAGCTAGTGTCTATTTATAAGTATGGCCTCCTCAAAGAGGCCTTTTCTGATTATCTTCTCTAAATTATTCTTACCTTGAATTATTTCCTATTTTATCTAAGTAGCTTGAATATTCCTCTCAAAATATTAATTTTATACTCAGTAAATAGAAATAGTATATTGTAAATAGAAAATAAATTTTATACTTAGTAAATAGAAATAGTATATAAATAGAATTTATATTTATAAACTCCCTAATATCTATTTCTTTTTCATATTACTTTACACCTGCAGAATGTAATAGGATACATTGCAAAGATATTCTGGAAATAGTTTGTATTAAATAGGAAAGAAAATGGGAACAGAGGTAGAGATCTGGATAAAAAAATGTCTGCCTTTATAGAACTAGATTATTTGAGTAATATAAGTTCCACCAAGAGTATCTGCTCAGACTTACAGTGTATTTATTTTAGTATTATTTTTTGACTACTTGTATTTCACAAAATTTGAATTTTATGAGTTATAGCAGGAATTACAATTCATAGCATAATTTTTAGATCCTGATGAAAATGAGCATACATCTTGACTTTGGTCACACTATAATAAAAATGCATAGTTTGTTGTTAATAAATTATCTCCACAAGGCTAAAATCATGACTTGGACAACTATAAAGATAGCAAGTGGCAAAGATTTTATTCAACTGATAAATTAATGAGGGAACCAGCAAAATGTTGAAACCAGGTCAGAAACTATTTGAAATGTTAGATATCAAATAATGCTATGATAAATTTCTGATTATATAAAAAAATTGAAGAAGACCTTCCAAAGAATTATCTTCAGGGTTTTCTGTTTCACCAGACAAGAATTATTTGTTCTGGAAGATGGTCTCCAAGTTGAAATCTGTCTCCAAAGATTAATAGGTAATCAATAGAAAGTCAAGTTTATCATGGCATTAAAACAACACATAAGGTATGTGTGTGTTATCTATTTCCAGTTATGGATAACTTCTCAAACACTGTGGAAAGAGTAGATATCAACACATAAAATAACTCTGTGTTTGCACATAGGTGTTGTGTATGTGAAAGAGAGATATTAGTAGTGATTATTTCCTGTACACACTATCACCAAAATGTCCTCAATTTAGATCTTAGATTTCAATATGTTTTCAAATATTTTTTATACTTAAAAGAACAGATTTATGAGAAAAAGGGACAGAAAAGTAAAGGACATTAGCATAGACACAAGTGGGCAGAAAGAGCTGCCCCAAAAGGGGCAGGTTTGCTAAAAGGAAGACCTGCATGGTCGCAGGCTGGCGGCCTTGAGGATAGCTACCTCTGCTGAGGGAAGTCAGTGAAGAGAAGTCCAGGAGCGGTACAGGTCACTGGCAGGCAGGAAGCTGCTGCCCTGCAGAGGGAGGAGAGTATTGGCGAAAAGGAGCAGCTACATATCACAGGTGGAAAAAGGGACTGCTAAATGTTTCTGTAATTTTTTAAAAGATTTATTTATTTATGTATACAAGAACTGGGGTACAGGCCAGAGGTGGGGAAGGGGTGAAAGGATTTACCAGAGACAGAGTGGGGAGCAGAAAAGGAAAATTGATTGAAATGCACTGCTGAGGGGAGCAGCAGGTGAGACAGAGGTCTGCTGCGCCATGTGTGTCACCTCCTTGGCTGAGGATTGAACTTTTGCTGTAGAGGTTACGGATTGCTTCATAGAGCTGTTGCTTAATCCCCTGAGCCACCAGGGAGGCCCCCTATTTCCATAATTTTAAGAAAACAAACAAACCACACATAATTAACCAAGTCAGCCTATTTAAATTATAGGATAATATATAGCACCTGTATTAAATAACACAGTGTGTCTATAATGATAGGTGATATTTAATGATTTCTTGTTGTCACAGTGACGCAGTTTTGGTATTATGTGTATCATTTACTACATACAATAAGAACTTCAA
Organism: Talpa occidentalis; assembly: GCF_014898055.3. NCBI lineage: Eukaryota > Metazoa > Chordata > Mammalia > Eulipotyphla > Talpidae > Talpa > Talpa occidentalis. The sequence goes on along the minus strand of NW_023603184.1, from coordinate 81,974,513 downwards.
AATTCAAAGTTTATAGAGTTAAATTTAAGAAGCTCCATACCTGTTAGATTGTAGGCTGTTGTCTCTTTCACTCTAGTTGAATTTATAGTCCAGACTTTAGTCATGAGTTTTAGTCTTGAAATAATTATTTTTCTATGGATATTGTTTTCTTCAGTAGTTTATTAATTTTTCTGCCCTGTTATTTTTCTATGGAAATTTATTAGTATTAAGCATATTACTATAGTTTCTAATTATTTGGCATATACTGTTATGTAATTATTTTATCCCATATAATTTTAGTTTATTTAAAATAGCATTGCATTATAGCACTATATGTCAGTTGTGCATCATTAAAAATCAACATGTGTATATATTACATTAAGCTTACCACTAAAAGAACAATTTTATTATTTAGCATATCACTTAAATAACATTATTATCCTAACTCTATGCTTTGAATGATTAAAGTTCAAACAAATGTTCAGAGATGCCCATAGTGACAAGTTCTGTCTGGCTCTCCTGCCCAGAACTCTAATGAGTACTGCTTTTAATCAACATTTAAGAACATACATTTCAAAGCAAGTGGTACTAATGGTACTAGTATGAATTCCAAAAGACTTCCTTTCCTTAGTTCCTGGAAGCATGCTTTTATTTTTGTCCCTATCTTTGAGATGCACAAAGATGGAATGTAAGAGTTGTTGCTGACTTCCTTGACAATATTCTCGCTCTCCTCGAAGTCACATTTATTTCTGCTCAGTCTATCCTCTCTGTGTTTGTAGAAATGGATGATACTCTCAATGCAGGAAAGGAACTATGTAGTAGCAGAATTGCTGCCCTCTCTAGCTTTTTGCATTCTTCTTGTGCTGTTGTTACATTTATCATTATCTGTAATCCCAGTTTAAATTACTAACATTATATACTCTACTACTAAAAAAAAAAAAAACACACACACAAAAAAAAAAAAACAGAAAACAAAAAACATCTAATTTGGAAGCATTTGATATAAGATAAACTCCATGACAAGAATCTGTCTCTTCTTTCAAAGATATGTCCCAATGCAAAACAATACCTAGCACCCTTAGTAATAAGTATTTCCTCAATAAAAGGATTTACTGAGAAGAACTGCAGTGAAGACTTACATTGCTTGGAGTAAGAGGCTCATACACTGGAATTAAAGTGTTATTTTTTTTTTAATCTGTGCTCTCTTTTTTATTTTTTAATTTATTTTTAACTGAGGTATTATTGGGGTACTCCCATCAGGTATTATCACCATAGTGCACCCCTCCACCAACTCATCCATATTCCACCACCATAATCCAATGTGCTTCCTTCCCTCTTTGTTCTTTGTCCTCCCCCAGTGCCTTCCCCTGGGCTTTTCAGTTCTATAGTCAGCTATCAGAGGTTAGTCTTTCAGCTTGTCTTTATCTGACTATTGATTTAGTTACTTGATGTTCCACATATTAGTGACACCATTCGGTATTTGTCTTTCTCCTGACTGACTTCACTTAGCCTTATCCTTTCAAGCTCCATCCACATTGCTGCAAATATCATGTGTTTATCTTTTTTGATCACTGTGGGAATTAAAGTTTTTAAACAAGAAAGTAAGACGGGGATAAAAGGATAAATCCACCTCCTAAATTTTCAGTAGGGAATTTATCATCAAGTAAAACCCAACCAAAATAACAAAAAACTTATTATTTTTTCAAGCTTTGTTTTGGGACACTACATAGTTTGATAAAGGCCTTGGGGGATAAAAGGAAAAGAACAAGGAGGATCCAAAATGTCAAGATTTTTCAAACAGATCTCCTTTCTACATACACATAAAATGGAATCCGGTTACGATTTAATTATTTTCCCTTCTAGGGTTGCTCAGAGGAAGATTGTGCAGAGGACAATCAAGTGTGGGCTTCCCCATTCATAGACAACCAGTAGTTCAGAAAATGTCAATCATCCCATATGATATAGGAGAACTCCTTCAGACAAGAAAAAACAGAATGTATTGGTGTTTGCAGTGGAAATGCAAATCTATGAAACATAGCTAATAGAAGTAGTTACTTTTACTTTTCCTCCAGTAAGTTATGCTTTCCCCCATCATCCAGAGGCAATAATATACCAGTCTCAGGAAGATCATTTCTGTAAATTGGGAATTACTGGCAAGTGAATATATTTTCTATTTCTGGGAAATATGAAGGAGAAGCAACTCCTCTTCTGATTTCTTTAAGTCACCCTTCTCCAGCTACCAGGAACAGAGACAGAAGTTCACATAAGTCATTTCCCTTCCAGAAGTTATGAGTAAGTGGGAACGAAGTCTTGCATGGACATGAGAGAGGGCTGGTGATGTGAGTCTGCCTCTGCTCAACTTGCTTTCTTTAGATACATCAGTAGAATCCCAGAAGATTATGCAGGCCAGGCTTCCACCAGCACCGTCATCACTGTTATGGAGTCTATGTTGTCTTTTGATTAGACTCCACATTACACTCATTTTAAAATATATTATTGTGGATATTTCCAAACAAACACAAAAGCAGAGATTGTTATTTAAAAATCTCAGAGAGAAAATTGCTAATTTATATGTGCCACCAAATTAAATTATATTTTTTTATTTTTTAAATATTACATAAAACCAGTTACCCATTCTTATTAGTTCTCTCTCAAATGAAAATTTAATAGAGCTTTTATTTTTACACTCATTTGTTTTTTCCTTTTTTGCCATATTTAATTCAGCCCCTTTTTAATTTTTTTTAATTTATATATTGTTTGCATCATTTTTCATTTTTGCACAATGCATGCATTTTCATCTTGGTTATAGTCCCCATACAATTCCCAACCCCCTTGTTTTGATCCTACTCCTTGCTCCTTCCCCACCAGTGTGTCTCTGGTTTATAGTTGCTTATTGCTTGTTGATTTTGATTTTTACTTTATTACAATTAGTCTTTTTCCTGGTCCCTTATTTAGGTTTTCTAAATTCCTGCTATGAGTGAGACTATCCGGTATTTTTCTTTCTCTTTCTGGCTTATTTCGCTGAGCATGATCCCTTCCATCTCCATCCATGTTGCTGCAAATTGCATGAGTTTATCTTTTTTGATTGCTGAGTAATATTCCATTGTGTATATGTACCACATCTTCTTGATGCAGTCATCTATTTTGGGGCATTTGGGTTGTTTCCATAGCTTACCTTAATTTTTTTTTCTTTAATCTCTGTGTTCATGACACCATGCTTACTTAAGCTTCACACACTGGAACCTGTCCTTATAAACTGGCCAATCTTCTTGTCTTCAATAATATTGTCTACCATATAATCTGATTTTTTTCAAGGTCTCCAAACTATCAAATGAAATTTTCTTCTTTATCTAGATTGATTTCCTTCCTACCTCATTAACATTAATATACATTTCTGCTCAGAGGCTTTGTTTTGTTTCTTAACATGAAAGTTCCTTTCATATCCACCTGACAAATCTACATTTCAATAGCCATAAAATAACCCGTCTTTATTTCCAAGCAGAATGTTTATGTTTCATAGTTTTCCTTGTGAGTCATTTATACTTATTCCTGAGTTGATTTGTAGATCTACATTTGAATCTTCCATTAAAGACAATCTAGTCAGACTTGAACTTAAGAAAAAATCTCTACTTAAGACATATTAACTTAATGAATCCACAGGTTTGTGGTGAGATATTAGACATCTTTATAACATTTCCTGACTGTATATAGAAATATAAAATAGAGTCAGTGCAAAATATTCAAACATAGTCATCTACATTCTGGTTTACTGAAAAAAAGTGATTATTTGATGATAAACCAAAATAAGCCAACTATGAAATAATTATCTTAAATCATTCATCTATTCATCAATGTCTTTCAGTAGAAATTCATAGCATACACTGTCATTAATGTACCACTTAATTTTTTAACATAATCTGTAATCTACATCTGAAATTAAATGTGGATTATAATTCTGTTTGGTATGAGCTTTATTTTAAAATTTGAGTAAGTTCATCATATTTGTGAATATGAAAATTTTACAATATATGTTTATAGACTCTCTAAAAATTGTGAAGATTTGAAAATACTTGACACATGTATTTTACCTGATAGAGTTGACTAAAACAGAGCATTGTATTGACATATCCTCTTTGAATATGGCAGAAGATAGCCAGTTTGCCTCAAACCTATCTTTTGTATTTTCTTTCACACATAATTTGTCTGGTCATTTGAATACGCACCCCCTATTCTAGGTAGTATAGGTTACACAAGGAATTTAAAATAATAAAATAGATTAATAATAGCTTCATTTGATTTTCAAAGTTGGCCAGATTATGAACAGCAAATCATAATGTATAATTCTTTATAATATTGCTATTTAGCAGAATGTAAGTGAAAACATGTCTGTCTATAAAGATGCCTCTAATGGAGTATCAGAAGAAAAGAGATTCTATCCCTTTCCCCATACATAAGTCAAGTAGAGAGTGACATTTCAAGTTATCAGTTATATCATAGAAACCACTGGGTGACATTAGTATTTTCCAAAAGACCACACACTCATGAGCTGCCCTCTTATTTCTTTCTCTTACTACCTATAATCAGCTAGTTAAGGAAATTGAGGAATTTTTGTAAGGATTATAGAACTGGAAGTAAATCATGATCATTAAGGCCTTGGCCAGACTAATAACAAAATGAAAACATCTTGTCTATTTTTGCTGTGACTTTTAAAATGCATAGATCTGGTAACAGTTTACATTCAGGAAGATTAATTAATAGAACAGGATTTAAGCCTTCTTGCATCATCCATGCAAATATCATAAAATGCCACCCTAACCCTGTCAGTTTCTTTGTGAGTATAAAGGGTTCAGTAAGATGTGTTGCTTATCTGATTCACCCGTTTATGACATCAGAATCTTGGCTATGACCATAAAAATTCTGTGTCCAGATGAGCCTATGTTGTCATGAACAATATATATGGATGAAAAAATAATGAATTTAAAATGGACCCTAAGCTCTTCAATTGTGTACGGATGCATGTGTATCTATGCATTTACATCGTGTGTATATATATATATATATATACACACACACACACACACACACACATGCATATATATTCATTTTTGTTCTGTTATAAATTTCCACTTCCTCATTACTAAAGATGTGATAATAATACATCTAGGAAAAACGAGTATGTCAAGGTACAATCTAAATTATCTTGGGCCTCCCCTGGTGGCGCAGCGGTTGAGCGCTGGGCTGCGAGGCTACCCGCAGCCTCTGCAGCGCTGGTTCATTCCGTGGCTGCTGGCGATGGTCCCACCAAAATAAATAAATAAATAAATAAATAAATAAATAATCTTTAGGTTTATGCCTTTCTATGGCATCTGCACTGTAATGCCTGACTCTTGCTTTAAGGGCCTTATTACTAATCACATAAAATGATTTAGGGTTTGCTTATTTACTTGCTTAAAGAATGATTTTTCATTACTAAGCCTTTAATAGATTGATTTCTATGCTATGTTTGCTTTCTTTTAATATTTTCTGCAAAATTGTTGCTTCCTCCTCCATTACTAATGACAAAAATTGAGAACTGTTTTGACTCCGTCTCTTTTTCTCCCAGGACATATCACTGTTCTATTTGCCATTTATCAGGATTGTCCTTTGAGCTGTGGCAAAGGGAAGGTCATTTAAAAATCATTCTTTGGGAAAAATCAACTGCTGTTTGGGCATTGCCAAGACACACTCCCTATAAAGCATTATAAATCTCATGGGCAATAATTTAAGAGAGTTTGTGGATATTATCACACACAATGTTGAGAAGGGTAACAGTGCTCAGTTAATGCTTACTAAATGAATAAATGAATATATGAATGTGGTTTCTTGGTAGAATCTAGTTTGCATATTTAAAATCAGATATTTAATAAGCAAGCATTTTTCTTTAAAAATTTCCATATGTTTAAAACAATGCCATATTAAAAAATCTCTGCATACTTGTCTAGTTGTTCTAGAATACAGGTTTCCCTTGCTATCTGACACAGAGTGTTCCTATTTAATAGGTATTATTTTTGGGTCTGAGTAAATCACTCCATGGAAATGTGGTAACAAAGTTATCAGACCTAAAAACTTACCTACCAAATCATATCAAATAGGAATACTTTACTTTTGGGTAGTTGGGGGAACCTGTACTCAGTGTTTCTAGAATTTTATTGTTTGCTCCATGTCCTTTTAGAAAGTTTACATCAGAATTATATATAAAAAGATTGTCCGAAGTTATTGGTAATTAACATTATTACATATTAAGTAATAAATTTATAGACTAAGATAATTTTAAGAAATATGGCTTAATTTACAAGAATTAAATTTTAGTCTGTGTGTATTATACTTAAAACCATTCCTTTAATGTCATTGCTCTAAACATTGCATGAAACTAATCACTCAAGGCAAGACTAAATAACTTTTTAAATTGATATTTCAAGTTGGGGGGGAGCTATTTTCTACCTTTGTCTACTAAAAATCTCTGGTAACATTCTAGAAATATACTGTTTCCAATTTAAATTATATTTTAGTACTTGTGTCTCTTGTTTCACGCAGGGAGAAATACTCTGACATTTGCATTGCGTGGTGAATTGATGCACAAATGGTTCAAATTCCTGGTGCTTATTAAAACTTTAGTTTTCCTCAATTTTATACAGTTTCATTCTCTAATACTTTTTTAATTCCATTCAATGATTAATTCTGGGAAAGAATTAGAATAAACTTTATAATTCACCTTCACCAATAACATATTTTACATAAAGGTTGAATGAGGGTCAGAGAAGTTAAATGATTTGTATAATATAACATAAATAGTTGGTTACAGAGTTGAGAATATACTACATCATAAATGATTTTGATTTTATGATTATCTTGTGATACTTAGAATTGTATTATAAATAATTGTTCAAAAATCACTCATATTTAATTTTTATTTGCTAGAAATTTGTCATTTATTGCAACATCAATGAAATTTCTCTGAATATACAGAGTCAAAATAGAAATAAATCTAATATTTTTTTTCTTCTGAAGCACAATTGAATGTTATATTAAAGAAAAACTACCGTTGTTAGCTAATTTTGCAACTATATAGGCCAAAGAAATCTATAATGACAGAACTTTGAAGCATGAGTGATGTGGAAGAGTTATGGATATTAATTCAGTCTTTCCATGTGGTGTTCAGTGAAATATTAAGCTTTAGAGTCTGTGTGGGAGTGTATCTAAATATAGATGTTATTTTGCATTTTTATTCTGCAGTTTCTCAGACATATTCATGGCAGAGAGAAAAAATAAAACATGTCTGCCACAAAAGCATGATTTTCAATAGGATGCCAAGAGGTCATTTCTTCATAAAGCAACAATATAACTAGAAACAAAAAATCTACTTGGTTCATTCTGATATGGTCTCCCCCAACTCTCCCATCTTTCCCTGAGCTGATTTGCATAGCTTAAAAAATATTTTTTCCAGAGATGCCAACTTTCATGAAAAATTCTTGCACAGACTGTAACCAATTAGTTTGACTTAAAATTACGATTGATCCATTCTCTGACAACCTTGTCAACCACCTGGGGTTCTGGGAGAGTGATAGGGATTAATATTTAAAAGCTCTAAATTAGAAATTGGAAACTTTTGATCCAAGAATTCAAAGTTGACCCAAGTATGTTTGTTTGGCAGGTATATGTTTTAGTTTTAAATTTTTAATGTTTTGTATCTTAGCCTATCTATGTATTCTTTGGTTTCCATTCCTTGATTTCTTTAATAATACAGCTACACACACACATATTTTATTTGCCTGATACAATCCTTGTTTAGATGGCTATGTGTACCCACTATATATCATAGAATCATAGAGTTCCAGCTATGGGAAGAATTTTAGGTAATCCAGATAAAGATCTTACTTTTTTGATAGAGAAATGGGTCAAGATAGGTGAAGTGATTTACAGTAGATGAGGCATAAATAAGAGAAAAAAGGAAGATGATATTTGTTGTGAACCTTAAGTATATCAGGTGGTAAACAGGGTAATTCTAATACTGATGAAAAAAAAACAAAACAATGCTTATGTTGCATTTGTTTACATAGTTGAGGAATAACTTAATGTACTTTTGAGAATCAAAGTACAGAGTCTTCCACACATGCAAAAACTTCTGATTCTTCTCTCAGTTAACTTTTAACTATATTGTTTTGCCAATCAATTAGGCAAATGATTTGGAATAAATAATTTTGCTTACAGTTTAAAAAAAAATGCACCCTTCTGGTAAGTTCACCACATGTTTGTCTTATTGTGCTTAAAATGCAAGAACATTCCAGAAGGAATCCCAAACTGAAATGTATCTGATTCCATTTTCAATCCTGTCTTCCAATATGTCATCTAAAAGTTAGTAAAACATAAAGATAAAAAGGCAGATATATCATATTCATCTGGATTAGATTTCTCTGGGCCATTTATTAGCTTCTGGATTCAGTAGAAGATTATAGGACTCTATCGTTTGAAGACTACATGAAACATTCCTAATTTCCTTGCCTTCTTGATCATTTAAGCACATCTGGCTTCCTGATGTACTTAAGATTCTGTCAGTCGAAGCTAAGTCTAAAGAATACCAAACTCACTTGCTAACTCAACCAGCAACAATTTCTACAGGAGCTTTCTTATCATTCCCATAGAACCATGACAGTTCCCCCAAGTTTCTTACTTAGATCTCACCATTTGGTGACATTCAGACTAAATAGAAAGAAGAAACCTTAAAAGACTTCTATATCCAGTGGTATATGTGTATCAGGAGATTGCCAGGCAGAATGCATTGCAAGTTATTTATTAAGCTTATGATAAAAATGAAAGTCTACAGACCTGCCATACCAGTCAGTTTCTGAATGGGCATTAGGCTTGAAAGTTCCCCAGAAAAGTCTAAATGTTTCATCAGAATCACTGATGAAGCATATTTGCTATTTAATACAATGGAGGAAAGATTTATTATCTGTTGGGTTTTGGAGTATGTCCAGTGATGTTAGTTGAACTGGACTTGTGAAAGGAGCTATTAATGGGGGATGAAGTGGTCATTGGAACCATGCACAGGAGGTATGTTATGATGGTCTTGGGAGACAGATCAGCTTGGATCACAGGACTTAAATAAAGAAAGGGGGAAATTTTAACTGAACATTCATAAATACTCTTGAAAATTATAGCCTCACATTTATTTTTCAGCTGTACAGACACTCATAGAAGAGGGCTGTTTGGTTCACAAACATACATACTTTTACACACAAACTCACACATACCCTTAACTGATCTAACCTCCTTTGTAAATAAGACTTTTAAGGAGGGACATCAAAATGAGACTCATGAGTAGATAAATACTACTTTGGTATCTGCCTTTGCCTCTTCTGGGCTGATGTTTTTCACATAGAAAACATTCCTTGGTGGAAGTGTGGTACAGTGCATATTCTGTAGAGGGAGAACAAAAGGAGAAATTCAACATGTGGGCTTGAGGAAAAGTCAAACCAATATCTAGGCATGCCTCCCAGGAAATTTTCTTTTCTCTTGTAGTTGGCACAGAAAGACAATCCAGATAAAATCCAATTGGTTAAAAATTTGACAGTGGCTAAGTAGCATGATTAAAAATGAAAGGTGGAAGAGAGAGCTTAGAGAAGAGAATATCTCTATACTCAGTAGCTGTTAAAGTCACTATACTAGCACAATAATTTATTCATGGTAGGGTATGTCATTAGACATGTGAAGCATGTCACTAGATTGAGCATGACAGGTTTCATATTGACTGTCAAGTCTAGTTGATTTGTTGTGACTTCCTGGAGAAGTGTGGACAAAAGGGCTCTAGGGCCTTATCTAAACCCAACAGCTTAGTGTCCTGTGATTGATTAGTGATGTCTGCATGGGCATAGAAATGTGAGTTATTGATAGATTATGTAATGTTTTTTTTTTTTTATCCTTGCACCAGATGTGCCTCCAGAATTGGATAGCTAAATCAATGCACATCTGACTCATGTAAATGTAGCTCATTTTTGAGCACCTTGATCAGTCATTAACCAAATTCCAGAACTTTACAACACTTGTATTTGGTGATAGAGTAGTTGTTTTTTTTTTTTTTTTTTTAATGTTCTTGGACATTATTTGGAAGTATAGCTTAGTGGTGCTTAAGAGCACTAGGCAGGCTGATATTCAACATTGTTCTTTAGTCTGTCCATATAACCCAAGTTTGAAAATGGGCTACTGTAGTTCAGGGTCAGAATTCAGCTCAGAACAAGAAATACTAGCATGAGGAAGAGTTCCATGTTTTGAAAAGATGCTATCAGTTCTGAGAACTTGAATTCTGTTACAGATACTACTACTGTGAATTGGGCTTGGGCATTTGGACACAGATAATTCCTATAAGAATTCCAAAAAGGCAAATGATGGGTTACCACAAGGAGGACAATGGTCTTCAGTGGGATGTTACAACAGAGGGCAGCCTAGCAGGGAATAGGGCATCAATAAGCCTTACTGTGTTGGGAGTCAAGTCTGAGAAATGAATTTTCAGGCTGCTTGTGACACTAATTCAAAAACCTGTTTATGTCTGAATATTGGGATAAAATAAATCAGTAAATAAGGAACTCAGGAGGCCTCAGGTGAGAATATGATAAAGTTAAGGCAGGGAAATAGAGTTCTTGGTCCACTTGATTTTCTACTCAAGAAAGTATATAATTGGAGTTTTAGTGTTTGTCCATGAATCAAGTTTTCCCACTCTAAGTTCAAAGTTTGTTGGGGAAGGCATTAGATTAAGTACTAGCAGGTTTTTATACCTTACTGTGAGTGAGTCTTAGATGCTTTCCTAAATGTAGGCATTCCCAATCTTCAGAAGTTTGTGTGATACCACATTGCATTTATAAAAGCCCTACAATAGTTATTGTTTTCTCTAGAGAAATCACAAGAGGATTTTCAATTCTTTAAAAAAGATTTTTTTTTTTGTTTATGCTTACAAGAACTGAGGTGTAGACCAGAGGTATGGGGGTGAGATGATTCACCAGAGACAGAGTGGGGATCAGAACAGACGGATCTATTATAATACACTGCTGAGGTGAGCAGCAGGCAAAACAGAAGAGGTCTGCTGTACCACGTGGGTCAAACTTAGGTCACAGTGGCTGACGATTACCAGATAAAGCTGAGACTTGAATCCCTGAGCCAGCAGGGAGGCCCTCAAAGATTTTTAACTTTATGTCAAAAGTTGAACACCTAAAACAGCATTCAGTATTTGTTTACAGCAGTTGTTTTTAGAGGCAGTGCACACTCTGAGCAATCAGAGTGGCACCACCAGTGTCCTTTCTGGGAACTGCTTTATACAGGCTGTGCATATATCATTCCTGCTTTTACAATGCGTTAGTGTTGTTTTCGATTTTTTGTGTTATTTGGTATAATTTGGTAGATTTCTTTCTGGTTCCTGGAGCTCTCAAAAATTTTTCCATATAAATTAATGATAAGTGCTTTTTCACTTTACTGTCATTTCAACTTAGGAAAGGTTACATAGGAGCCCTCAACTTTCAGAGGGTAAGGGAAATCTGTATACACCTTTTGCAAATGATGAGAAAACCGATTTAGAGAATCTGGGAAGGATACAAAAGGGGTAGTTTGAACAAAATGAAAACTGGAAGTAGGTGGATCCATGGATACAGGAAGATATATGTCAGATCATTGATATTTTGACCAAGGAACGTGTTACTGAACACAGAGAACAGATAACAGCTCATACGAAGAGTTAATAGAAATGGCGCTTGATAATTATTCCTGGCATCATTCTTAATGGACCTTATTACAGAGGCTGCTCTTGGGCAGGATTATCAAATAGTCCTGGTTTGCCCAATATTTCCCCTGTTTCTATAATGAAACTCCTTGTTCCAGGAATGTTTCATTCTCAAGCAAAAGGGTATGATCATTTTCAGAGAGGTACAATGCAGTTGTTACTTGGAATGGAGATAATTAGGGTTTTCAGAAAATGTTTTAACACCTAAGCTGATCTTTGCTTAAAAGCATTTTAGCAAAAGTTATATGGTCATGCTTTTATGTGTCAGTAAACAGACCTGGGAAATAACTTCTGTCCAGGTTTGTCATTTTTATTAGAGAGAGAGAGAGAGAATGTGTGTATGCACGCACACATATGTTATATGTTCATGTTTAAGTTATCTCCCTTCCCCCATTTTTCAGCTCCTTTTTCTAGGTAAGTTAAATGAACATTTTCTTCTTGGTTAGCAATAATGAAAGTTAATATTTGCAAAGTCAGTGTTCCTTCCTCCCTTGAGGAGTATCATGACTGAGTTTGATTAGTAAATCAGTAGTTTGTAATGCATATCTCAGGCATATAAATATTGTACTACATGTATCAGTTATTTGAGAGACAGGTATCATTATTTTTCATTTTACTCAACTTTTAAAAATTTAAGCTGGATTTTTGGGTTTGATTATGATAAAAATCTTAAATTTTATACAATAAAATTGTTTCTGGGTATAAAAGAAGAATGGACATTATAATACAGTTTATCTTTTTGTCTATATTAAGCTTTTCTCCAATATCCTGGCTTTGAAATTTCATCAGGAATGTGAATGATAAATTCAAAATCCTTTCTAGAGAAATTCTCTAACAAAACCTTATGTAACAAAATAAGATTAACAAAAGTATTTGGAAAAAGACACAGTAGCATTTTGTTTTTGAAATAGCTAGAAGAAATGACTTAGGAAAAGATGTTCTTTAGTATTTGCTGTTTTGAGTTTATTTTGTATCGATGACTCCACATGTTTTATCCAATATCTTGGAAAATTGGGGATTACATACAGTAAATAACAGCAGATCAAGAGTGTGGGGAATTGGGCCTCCTCGGTGGTGCAGCAGGTTTAGTGCCACACTGTGATGCTGTCCACAGCCTCTGTAGCACAGGTTTGATTCCTGGCCAGCCAGGGAGAGATACCCACATGGCAATGCAGACCTCTCCTGGCTCTCCTGCTGCACCCCTCAGCAGTGCTTTAGGTCCGTCAGCCTGTTCTGCTCCCCGCTCTGTCTCTGGTGAATCCTCTCACCCTCCTGCACCTGTGGCCTGTACCCCAGTTTTTGTATAAAGAAATAAATCTCAAAAAAAAGTGTGGGGAATTACATGTAAGTATCATTAGTTTACTTCAAGGATTTCCTCAGTACTTTCAGTTACAATGCTCAGCTTCTTCAAAATTATTTTAGTTGTGGCTAGTTAGTATATGTGAGTAGGTAAAGGATCATATGTTACTATGATGTATGCATTTGTGCTTTTCCTTTTCTTAAAGAGTGGTAGATGTAGGAATGGGCACGATTTAAATAACTTTGGAGTGAATCTCATGTTCTACATTTATTGACATGATGTTTTAGCCCAGAAGCACATATTAGTTCACATCCATTGTTGAATATAGAGTAAATGAGTGACTTGCAATTGTATACTGAAAACTCCAAGGTTCTCTCTAAATAGCTAGAAGACCAGACATTATGTACAAGGTGGACGAGGTTAAGAAGGAAGACTATATGTCTATCATGTTTCCCTTTTTTTCTATCAGAGAAAAAATACAAAGTTGAATGGTTAAAAAAGAGAAAATAAAGTTAAAGATTTCTGTTGCAGACTAATTGACTCGACACAAGATTTGGGTTCTAACCTCAACTTGCCTTCTTAATATTACAGTACTCAGACAAAGCATATTTTTCTAGTCATCTAGCTAAAAGTAAGGTAATACATACCAGTTTTTAAAAGCTATAATTATTTACCAAATTTTCTCAAAACAACTTCAACTCTTCTCAGTTTACCTACAAAATCTTACCTATATTTTCAAACCTCACCTCCAATTTTTTCTTACCACTCTTCAGCTAATCTAGACAGTCTGCCACTGCCACAATTTCCAAACTTCCCTGCCAATGAAATTTTACTCAGCTCCATGTCCTTAGAGGAGCTAACACTTTATTCTCTCCTTTATATTCATCTTTCAAAGCTTTACACATCTTTTAACCTCATCCCATTTTTTGAAACTTCCCTGATCACCCTTCAAGTGCTATTTTCCTTCTCTGATTTTTCTGGCCACAAACTTCTCAGGTCTCTTGTGGCATTTTTTCCCTCTTTGCTCTGTGTATTTGCATTTGTGTAGTTTACTTATCCAATGTACAAAATTGTAGACTACTTAGGGACTTTAACCTAAGGACTTTATCACTAAATTGCATAAAAATGTTATATATATAAATATATATACATATTACATGTTTAATCTGTCTTCTCTTTGAAATCGTTAAGAATGGTGAAAGGTTTGAAATTTGAGCTTACTTACAATTTTTTTTAAATTTTTTTTAAAGATTTTATTTTTATTTGTACAAGAGCTGTGGTACAGGCCAGAGGTACAGGGGGGTGAAAGGATTCACCAGAGACAGAGTGGGGAACAGAACAGCAGACTGACTGAAATACACTGCTGAGGGAAGCAGTGGGCACAACAGGAGAGGTCTGCCACACCATGTAGGTTTCTCCCTGGCTGGCCAGGAATCGAACCAGTGCTGCAGAGGCTGCAGACAGCACAGCGCTCAACCTGTTGTACCACCAGAGATGCCACTTACTTACAAATTAACTATTTAGACTGTGAATCAAATTTAGAAGATGGGAGATTTTAATACTCAAAGTAATGGCAGTGCCCAGACAGTCAGAAATTTCTTGTATTGGTTTCTGGGTTACCAGTTTCCATGTATAAGATGCATACTGCAGGGCCTCCCCGGTCACACAGCGGGTTGAGTGAAGCGCTGGGAAGCTGTCCACAGCCTTTGCAGTGTGGGTTCAATCCTAGCCGACCAGTGAGAATCCCACATGGTGAAGCAGACCTCTCCTGTCTCGCCTGCTGCTCCCCTCAGCAGTGTATTTCGTCAGTCTGCTTGTTCTGTTCCCCACTCTGTCTCTGGTGAATCCTCTCACCCTCCCCCATATCTGGCCTGTACCCTGGTGCTTGTATAAATAAAAAAAAAATCTTTAAAAAAATAATAAATCTTTAAAAAAAAGAGAGATGAATACTGCGAGCTATAAAACAGGTGAGGAAACTTGAATTTAGAAAATTTCATTTTTTGTATTTCATAGTAAGCTTGCCAGTCTATCACTTCTAAGGGAAACTCTCATCTTCAAAGCTGTCACTATAGACAGAGTTTGCAATGAATATACTCAGTACCTCTGGTCATAAGCCATGTCCCAATGTCAAAAATCTGAAGAGATTTGTCTCACAAAACAAATATCTATTCATTGAACAACTATCTTTTAAGTGCCACATGTATGCCGCAGTTCTAGGTACACAATAGTGGTTACGAGGCATACAGCGGGCCTTTGTTTCAAGGATCTAACTGGAAAAAATATGAAATAGTTGACAGCTTTGGGATATCATTTTAGCAGTATACTGAACACTTCTAAACATGGGAATGCATTTTTTTTAGTTTAATTTTATTCTGTATATACATTTTCCTCTGTATTAGGAATAGCCCTCTTGCCTTAAACTCATAAAACTTCATATATAAAGCAATGTAATAAGATGAGTAAATCATATTTTACCCTCTACTGTTAACACAAGCACATCATTACAAGGTGTCATTCATCTTAACTATAATAATCATCTTTAATAGTAATGAGTACATATATTACTACAGATGTCACTTTAGTATGTAGATTTCCACACATATTTGATTAATATCTGATGAATATTTCACTTTATATATGTAAATCATCATCCACATTATTGAATGGAATAGTTAGTGACAAAAATCTAGGGCACTAACTCCCGTCATATTTTAGTAGTCAGCTAAATCTGCTTACTGTTACCGTAACTATTACTACTACTACTACTAATTAAAAATTTAAAACAAGATAAAATTCCTTAAACATATCTCTAGTTGTTGTTTCATATTGTCACATAACAAAATATTTCATTTTTTACCCTAAATTGTGTACATGGTTGCTTCATGTTCAAAAGTGAGCATCAAAATACATATCATCTGTAGAAACATGGAGATATCATTTCATCATCAGTATCTTCTCCTTATAATGATGAGACAATCTAGGTAGACTCTAATCTATTTCTTTGATCTCACTTTCTTTGAGTCTTAAAATGGGCAGTTGTGAAGGGGGATATGCCTGCATTTGAGGAACACAATGAGGCTTCCCAATAAAAGTATGACAGGGTTTCAGAAGGTAAAAAACAGTTACTTTGTTCAGTTGCTATATAGGCTGTTTTCTGCTCTTTAAAAGTTTTGCAGGAAGTGAATTAATGTAATAGTTTTTACAGTCTGTATAGTATAAAATAGACTCAGATTAAGCTAGCAGACTTGTTATTTGACAGTTTATAAAATATTTTAGTATCTTTTTGGCAGTAGCAGTTTGAATGTTGGCAAATGTACACATTGCTTGCAGTTTCAAAACCTTGTAATGAGTATTTTCCACTGTAATAGCAGAGAGCTGAAATTTGGATAAACCACTTAGACTTGTGAACTCTGACATGCATGGTAACAATGTCTTTGTAAAAGAATTTTGTCAAGTATTGGAGCTCCTACTAATAGCACATCCATCTTTCTGCACACCATAAATCTTAAGAAAATTTCTATTACTCTGCAATTTGTCTGGCTTATGCTATTTATTAGCCATTTTATTCTGCTGCTTTAAGAAGTAATGTGATGTTCATTTTATTGCTGGTTCAATAAATTGTTAATTATAATGCAGTGATTGCAGCTGACGTGATTTAAAAGCCACATTAGCACTATAGCATTAAGTTTTAACTATTTTACCCTTCAATTCCCTGTTTATACAACAGTAAAAAGAAAATAGCCTTAGACTAATTTAAAAAATGAAGGTACTTATATCTATTGATCACATGACACATTAGAAACTCTTTTTTAATAAAGGTTATACTTTTGTTGTGAAAAAGAGAGGGGAAGGAATAATACACAATAGAATACTTGAAAGAATACCATATGATTCCAAGACAGAACGCAAATGAAGTTACATCTAAGTATATTAATAGTATAGTCCTTCTATAAATGTTAAACAGAAAGCCATATATGTCATGCTAATTTTGTAAATATTTTTCTTCTGAAATTAAAAATGAAGTTACTAGAAAATATGATAGGACTGACTTTTGAAGAATGTTTTCAATTTTATACCCTAACTGGCCAACATGGATCACCATGGATGGGTCCCCCTCTGTTTCCTTGTAGGTTTCCTACTTGCCTAAAGGACATCAATCCAGCCTCATTCATTGTATATTATGCATCCTTAAAGTTTTATGCATATTTTTAAAAATTTATTACATTACAATCTTCTAAACACAAAATTGTTGCATTCCCTGTACTATCCATGTTTGCTGTCAGTTATGTTTTGCTCAGCATAATTTTGGAGTGTCAATTCTATTTTCTCATCTAAGTTCTGAATTTTGCTCACTGCTTTCAGCTCACTGAAGTCAAGGATTTTGTTTTGTGCTTGCTTGACTCCAACCTACTCTCTCAGAATCCAACACAATCTCATGAATAACAAACTTCAAATAAATGACTTTTGGTTCCATAACCTTCCTTTTACACTGTATCTGTACATTTTGAATGTTGGATGATCTGTGATATACCATTTCTGTTACACTGGTGAGTTAAATCGGCAAATATGCTCATTTATGCTAGTTCATAAGCTTGACTTTCTATGAATTTGGGGATTCATTTTGCAAAACAGGAAAAAGAACAAGGAGTTGGAAGATTTAGGCTTATTTTGTACCATCTCTTACATCTCACCTCCACTTAAAGTCTGTGAATTTGGGCAAATCAATTGAGTGTTCTGTGATTTCACTTCAGCATTGTGATTCTTTATTCAGCAGATACAAGTGTGTAGAAATTATAAAATATCACACACTCTTCTACATATTAGGAGTAAATTATAAATGCCATTGAAAAGTTAGCGCTGTAGTGGGAGATAGGCAAGTAGTCACCTAGATTCCTTGGATATTTTTCTCTTTCTGTGAACTATTGATATAGCAATTTAGAAATCATCATTTTATGCTTTCTATAACATCTTGGTTTCTCCCTCGTAATGTTTTGTTTTAACTTAAAAAAAATATAACACGTGTATTTTATATATATAAAGAACTTGTTTCTTGTTTATATAAAGAACTAAAAATATATCCATTTTATATCGGAGACAAAAAGGATACTTTCATAGAATATTTGATATTTCATAGAATATTGGAGACAAAAAGGATATTTAAAGCCATTTAGTTTGTATATCTAGTACATCAGGATACTTTGTGAGTGTATTCAGACAGCTACTTTGGTCCCAATTCCAAAATTCTGAGTCAATAGCTTGGGGTGAGGCTTTGAAGTTTGTATTTTCCACTCTCTCTTAAGGAGAAAATAGTGTGCTAATTCACCTCTTCCATTTTACTATTCAGAAAAATGGAAATTCATATTAAAATTTTTCTGTTCAGCAGAAGTCAAGCTTTCCCACCTTTGGGCCTTGGACATTGCTCTTCTTGCTTGGAATATCTTTTTTTGAGCTTATATATGTCTCACCTAAAAGTGACTACAAAGAGCAGTGTCTCCAAATATTCTGCCATGTAGATTCAAGCTTAAAATTCAGTGTTCATTAATTTATTTTGAGAAGTCAACTTCCAATCTAAAAATTTGAAATTTTAGATTAATTTAAGATGTCCTCCTTTTAGATAGTCTTTTCATAGCCTCTTCAACATAAAATCAGTCTGCATTTGTGCTTTTGTACCTCTGCTCAAAATGAAGAGACCTTATTTAACAAGAGAATATATTCAACAAGGAAAGTTTTGTGCATTATGTATCTGCAAAGGACTAATACCCAAGGTGTGTATAGAACTCATAAAATCAACAAAAATAAACAAGAATCAAAAAAATGGGCAGAAGAGTTTAATTTACACTTCTCCAAGGAAGACATACACATGGTCAACAGACACATGAAAATATGTTCATCAGCACTTATCATCAAAGAAATGTAAATGGCAATGAGGTACAACCTCATACTCATGAGAATGGCCCATATCAAAGTGGTGAAAAACATCAAAATTGACCAGGATGTGAGGAAAAAAGGAACACTCATGCACTCTTGGTAGGAATATAGATTGAGCTATCCCCTATGGAAAAGAGTATGGAGATTTCTCAAAATAATAAAAAATAGATCTACCATTCATTTGATCTCTTATCTGAGGAATGCAAAAATGCTAACTCATAGGGATATATGTATTTCTGTGTTCATTTCAGCACTGTTTACAATAGACTTATCATAGAAACAACCTAAGTGCCCAACAACAGATGAGTGGATTAAGATGTAGTGTATATGTACTCAATAGGATACTAGTCAGCTTTCTAAAAAAGGTGAGCTATTGATATTTGATACACCTGGGTAGAACTGGAGGAGATTATTTGAAGTAAGTCAGAGGATAAAGGCAAATACTATATGACTTGATTCATAAGTGTAATATAAAGACTGAAAACAAAGGAACAGATAAAACTAAACACATCAGAAACCCTAGAAATCAGACTATAGAATTGAAAATGCCAGAGAGGAAGGTTAAGGTTTGTGAAATAAAGGAAGGAAGGGATCCAGTGGGATATGATGAAGGATTATTTGTGTTTTGGTGGTGGGTATGATATGGTAATTTAAGTCTGAAAATGTGTGAATCTATAACCCTAAATTATATACAGTATCGTAAACCAAAATTACCTTGACATAAAATAATTCAGCTGAAAAAATTGTGATTCATAAAAATCTCCATGTCAAAGTGAATTCTTTGAGGATAAAACTCTGGCATCCATTTCTGTATTATCCACAAAATCTGGTAATGATACTAAGTAAATATTGATTGAGTGGATGAATGAATGATCACTTTGATCTTTTAAAGATTACTATATACTTAGATTCTGCTTAAGTAGATTCCACCTGCTGCTTGTATAAGGAAAGTTATTTTCCTTTTTGGATCTTCTTGTTACATTCATGACAAATTTTTGGTGTTTAAAAAACTTTCTTTCAAAATTAATTTCCCTCTTCTTCCTCTCTTGCATTATGAAGAAGAGTGGAATGGGTAGAAGCTGTTTGTTTTCTGGCTTTAATTTAAGCCGGAGGCAAAAAAAAAAAACAAAAATGAAAACAAATAATACCTCTTAGGCCAGCTGCAATTCAAGCTGGTATCACTAATATTTGCAATAAAACACTTACCACAAAGTAGTCTATTTTATGGGAAAAGTTAGTCATGTGTCTACTCCCAAGATCTTTATATGACCCCTTCTTTACTTCCACATTACATAGGATGAGACATGAAGTGTGAAGAAAGAATACAGCTATTTCATTAGAGTGCTAATGTACTTTCTGTAGGAAAGATCTATCATTGTTATAATTCACTTTTAAAATATGTTTGTTAAGGGAGCAATTGCTCTATTGCCTTGATATTGAGGTCTTTCCTGAACAGGGAGGATTATGTGTTTCTTTTTCTCTCATATTCTCCCCTGTTGATAAATTGGGCGACTTGCCATATTTTTCTCTAGGAAATTGATTGAAGAAACATCTGGGAATTTAGTTGGTTAGCAGAATCAGTAGTGTGTAAAAAATGGGGAAGGGAAATTTCCAAGAGTATGCTGTTAAAAAATTCCTAATCCTCCTGTTTTCTGTGCTCAAAGAAAGAGCATAAGATGCAAACATATTGAAAAGATTCAGTCCTACCAGGCATGCTGTTGTTCAGTTGGGATAAACTAACACTTTTAAAGGTGGAAAATAAAATTAGCACTAGCTCTGTTAAAAACTGTAAAGTTATAGTTCATTCCCTGGTTGAGTATCCCATTTCTGAGAGATTAAGCAAGGTTTTTATTTTTCATTTGTGTTCTAACCAAAGATAATAACTAAGCAAAAAGAGGAGGCTCGAGAGTTAAATGAAATAAACTTGAGATGAATTAGATACAAGTAAGGATAACATGTGTCCCTCTATGGCAAAATGTGAAGGACATCTATTTCTACTTATAAAAACTTTATTAGGTTGGCAATATTATATAGAAGATAAAAGAGAAGGTTCTAGAGTCAGACTACCATGGCTCACTTTCTAACACTACTACTTGTTGAATTATCATGGAAGATAGTCTGTCTGTGCCTCAGTTTTCTTTTGTGAAATACAATGCTGCTATTTAATTTATAAGTTTTTTATTAAGGATTAAATGAGAAACCCTACAAAAAAGTCCATCAAGGACATTGTGTTAGAGGACACTAATATTTCATTCCAAATAGAATACGGGTACACAGAATAAAATGTGAATAGATCCGTGAATCATGGCATCCTAACCACACTTAGTACAGTGCTGGGTATACAGTTTTGAGAAATTAGGTAGGGCAAATTTAAAAGCTAGTAATAACTATAAATGTTATTCTTATCTACATACTTTGTGCCAGACAAGGTACTAGATGTCAGAGATACAGTGATTAGTAAGTTAAATGCACTTCCTACTTTCATATATCTGAAAATTTAGCAGAAAAGACACATAATGTAAAAAAGTAGCAGCATAAAATATGGTAAGTTCTTAAATAGAAACTATGAGGGCAGCTAAGATAATCAGGGCATGATCTACCTAATCATAAAACGTTACTTCTTATTCTGTATTGCTCTATTATTTAGATACTGTTAGACTATAATGAGCAAAATCGTAACAGTTTTAGAGCCAAAACATATATTAATTTATCCTAGTTATTAAAAAAACCTAACAAAATAAGGGCTAGATATAATTTATCCAACAATGCACAGTTGACATATGCATAACATTGTTCTTTCCACATAATACTTTATGTCAGAAGTACAATTAGTTATTTTTTTATAACCAACATTAATAAGCATTTATAATTGGAGCTGATGCTTCTCATACCTCACTGCATTAAAGGCAAATATTAAAAAATAGTTCCTAAATTTTTAGAAACAAATGCTTTAAGGTAAACAAAGAGGACAGATGAAAATCTATTCAAAATTATGCATGGGTTAGATAAGGAATAGACAAGCATGTGCATAATTTGATATTTATGAATTAAAAGTTACACCCCCAAATGGTACATACATCAAAAATTGCCTTGTAGGTAAGATAGATCTCATATGTTACTCATAATAATAAAAGTAAAACAGTAATGTGCACAGAAATCATCCTATTACCCTTTACTACAGGAAAGGGATGGGGGGAGTTGGTGACAAGAGGAAGGAAAGTAAGAGAATAAATAAAGCTAGTTGTTGTCAATCTATTGTAGTTATTTTTACATAGCAGGATAACTAATGCTTGGGTTCTTATGTATTCAAAGAGTTGTATTAAGAACAATTTTAAAATTATTTCTTCCTAAGATAGGTACTAAATTATGTTACTTGACACCCCAAGTTAAAGTGTATGGAAATAATAACTAGATTAAATTATTGAAAGCAGATCAGTAGGGAAAGTATATCGTCTGTCAGCACTTTGCTTTGACTTGAAGCTGAAGGAGGGCAGCCCTTATGTAACATATGTGTGATGTTCTTTCTCAGCATCCAGGGCATTTTCCACTGCTACCTGTGCTGTGGTTTTATGTAATGTGCAGTCTTCATCCACTCCACTTCTGTGCTGTAGAAGGAGTCCCCTAGAGCACATGTGATTCAGACCACATCAGGTAGAACATGCAGTTCTCTCAGTCACAGTGATTGGTATTTCAAGGGTTGGGCTTGAGACAAAAATAATTCCAATTTGATGACCCTAACAATTTTTTTCAGTTGACATAGTGTACATTTGTAGAATGTGCAGATTTTAAGTGAACAGTTTGATGAGTCTTGAAAGTTGGCATCTTCCATGTAATTCACACCCTTATCGAAATATTTTTAAATCCAGAAAAAATATCATTTGTTCTTTCCAGTCAACTAAATCCAGGTCCCAAAAGAGTGAATCAGTTTTTTCATTTCACCCACTATCATATATTTTTGTACTTTTTAAATGTTACCCCACGTATCAAGATCATCAGGATTTACACCTAATAATTCATCTACTGTATCACCACTTAAATGAAATCAGACTGCATGTAGTCTGGCTTCTTTAACTCAACATAATATATTTTAAGTTTCATCTATGGTGGTGTATGTTTCATCAATTCACCCCTTTTTATTGCTGAGCATATATCACAATTTGTTTATTTTTTCTATTGAAGAATATTTGTGTTGTTTTTGTTGGGGGTTTTATAAATAAAGGTACTATTATGAGCAATTTTAACAAAATTTTTTGTGGACATATGTTTTCCTTTATCTTGGGCAGATACATAGTGGAATTGCTAGGGTATGCATACAATATATTTTATGAGAAAATGCCAGATGAATTTCCAAAGAGCTTCTATCATTTTAACTTCCCATCCTCATAAAAATGTGGTATTGTTACTCTTTAATTTTAGCCATTTTTTGTGAATAATAAAATCTCATTGTGGTCTTTGTTCATTGTGGTTTCATTTCCCAGATGAGTAATGATATTTAGCACTCCAGTGGGTGTGTGCATGTGAAGTCTTTGTGCAAGTTTTTACCTTTATAACAATAGTCTTCCATTTCTCTCCTGTCATTTGTTCCATCATTATACATTTTACTTCTGGATCAGTTACAAACTTCACAAGCCAGTGTTATTTTTGCTTTCAACAGCCAATTAGCTTTGAAAGAAATTAAGAACCTAGAGAAAAAACTATTTGTCTTTTAACTTGACCATTGATTTGTGCTTTTCATTTCTTTGTCTTGTCCCATGCTTCCATATGGTATTATTTTTCTTCTGTCCTGACTACTTTGAACATTTCATAATTGTACTCATCTGCTAGTGAAACATCTCAACTTTTGTCTAGATAATCTTTTTTAAAAGTGTTTTTTCCTTGGTTAAAATTTAAAAATTTAGAACAATGCTTTTTTTTTTTTTCTTTCAGCATTTTACTTTTTAAAGACTTATTTATACATACAAGAACTGGGGTATAGTCCAGAGGTATGGGAAGTGAGGGGATTCACCAGAGACAGAATGAAGAGCAGAACAGGCAGATCTACTGACATACACTGGTGAGGGGAGCAATGGGAAAAACAAGAGAGGTCTGCTGCACCATGTGGGTAGCTTCCTGGTCAGGGATCGAACTCGGCCTGTAGTGGCTGCGGATAGCTTTATAGGTTGCATTTTAACCCCTTGCATCACCAGGGAGGTCCCTATTTTAGCACTTTATTTTTTTAAAAGATTTATTTATTTATGCATACAAAAACTGGGGTGTAGGCCAGAGGTGTGGGGGGAGGGGGTGAGAGGATTTACCAGAGAGAGTGGGGAGCAGAACTGGCAGATCTACTGAAATACACTGCTGAGGGGAGCAGCAGGCAAGGCAGGAGAGGTCTGCTGTGTCATGTTGGTTAGCTTCCTGGCAGGCAGGGGATTGCAGTGGCTGCTGATAACTTGATAGCGCTGTATCTTTAACACATGAGCCATCAGTGAGGCCCTAAAGTATTGAAAGTCTTTATAGCAAATTCACTTGCTAATTAGCTTGATTCTTTTGAGACTTCCTTTATTACAATCCATCCATGATAGCCTTGTTCCTTGGACTAAATTATCCCTTCTTCACAGATGTGGCCTTTCTGACATCTCTACTGAAGGTCCAAAGTGAATAGGATGGTTTCTCCTGTTGGCTATTGGAAATAAATGTTACCATGAATGTGTGTGGATTCAAAATAGTTTAGTTCATGATAACCTAGAATATAATTCTCCATTAGTGTTTCTCTTTCCAGTAGTGATTTTTTGCCTGATTTTGCAGAATTTTATGCTGAGCACACAATTCTCAGTATTTAGTCAGAGTTGTAAGGGTAGAATTTCTAGAGTTCCTTTCTTCACAGTTCCTTTCTTTGAATATTGTCTTTGAATCAACCACTTCACTAGTCCCCAACTCTGATCTGTTGTCTTATCTCCCAATACTGATTTGCTCTTTTGGTTCTCCCAGCCTTGGTACCATGACCCAGAAAGTGTCACCATGCAAAAAGTCAGTGCGATTATTTCCTTTATTTATTTCCCTTCACTAAGAAACCATAACCCTATGCTTCCTCCAGTGAAACAATTGTGTCCAATTAGTTCATATGTTTTACCCAGTGTTAATTAAACATAAAGTCTCAATAGTTACACTATAAATTTATTAGCTAATCAAAGTGAGGATTCAAACCAGAAGTCCAACAGATTTTACTCTGTGAGAACTTTTCTAACAATTACAAGTTTAGACCAATGATTCACTGGCATGAGGAATATCATTATCTGTGATGGGAGGGGCTTATGGTTCTAAGCTGGCCTTAGAGGAAGATAACACCAAATTTAATATTTTCTTTCTGAAGAATTACTGACTTTATCCTCAGACAGCATATTTCTGTACAGGCTAATGGATAGAGCAAGTGGTTTCACTCTCTTGTCTGCTAGGATGGGGGACTCTTCCAAAAAATCTTTACTGTATCTTCAGTTATGTAGTTGATAGCGGGAGGGTAAGTCTTGAGTATAGAAAATTAAATAGATTCAATGCTAGTGACTTTGATTTAATTATTGAAAAAATGAAATGCTTTCTTTACCTTCCTTCCTTCATTTCTCCCTCCATTTCGTCTTTCCTTCCTTTTTCCCTCCCTTGCTTTCTTTTTTCTTTTTTTCTTTTTTAGCTAGATCGGAATCTGGAAAATATAAGCCTAAGAGGTATTAATAATCCATCTTGCTGTCACACCAAGTTTGAGAATGACTCAGGATGGAAAAGAAGAGACTCAGAAAATAAAAAGAATATATGATCTGGTGATTTCATTCACCCGAACTCTACTTGATTTAAATTATGTGGGTTAATAAATCGCTACATGTCTCAAGCATACTTTAGTCCGTACTTTTTGGTTTCCTTGTAACAGAAAGAAACTTGATATATCTTTCAAAAGGTAATGTTTTCTAATACTGCCCTTTGCAAGGTTTTACCATTTCAATTAAATATCAACTGAATGTATACGGAAGGTCAATTGCTATAGTAGTAATTAGTGTTTGTTACACTGCTCAGGTAGTTGGATCATTTGCTTTCATCCAATGTGTAGGCATTATAATAATAAAAAGTACTACTTAACTATCAATAAATGATCGTTATTTTCTAGAAATGATAGTTTCAAAATGAGGGAAGCATATAAATGTAATTTAATATTGCATATTCACATAGAACAATTTATAATATGCTTTCTCAGTCAAATTAGAATTCTTAATATATTGTAGCTTAGATTAGCATAAGCAAAGAAATAAATGATGTAGCATATGTGTGTGTTTCTCTGTGTATGTTTGTATCTATATCTACACACACATATAAACATGTTTAGATAGCTTTCCACATTAATTGTTTAGTGAATAGGCAAGTGTGGCAAAACAGAGCTTTCATGTAGAAAGTAATGAGAGTTCAAAAGGTCTTTGTTACAACATGCCTGTAGTCTTATGTAATTGGAGCTTGGAAGGTTATACCTGAAACTATATTTAATAATCAGAATCTATCTACAACCTAAAGAAAATTAGAAATGGAATTAAATAATGAAATTTCCATTGTAAATGTGCTACTAGCTGGAAAATACAGGGGCACTGTGTATTATTTTAAGAACCTTGGGTACCTGGAGTGTTCAAAAGCAAAAAAGAGGCAGCCCAAAGACAAGAAAAGACCAGGCTTCACTAGAAATGAAAAATAACTTATTCAGTAGAAACATATTCAATACATCTTCTGTGGAAGGCACAAGAGGCAGAAATAGGTTATTGAAATACATATGAATATAAATTGTATATTAGTTAGAAAGCTACCAAAAATTGTTTATGTGGTGAACATTTCGTTACCCTTCGATTTTCTGTTGCCTGTTTAGTTATTTACTTCTTACAGTTCCTAGCTAAGGTGCTTTCTTAGGCACCCACAAGATGACATATGCCATTATCTGACACTAAATTTTAAAATTGACTTAGTCTTTTTTTCTCCTTTATTAAAAGAATCTAGACAAGAACTTATGACTTTAGTTCTTTCTTCAGAGCCAATAATTAATTGCTCTTTTCCCTTGAAATTCTAATATGAGAGAGAAAGCAACCTATCACAATAGGTGTGTGTAGATTTCCACCACTAAAATAAAAAGACATAAGAAATAATAAAGATGTATTTTCAGGGAACCCACCTGATAAGTTTGGCATGGAAAGTAATTGAGATTGCTTCATTACTGTAGCCTGTTAAATTTCAAAAAATGCAGGCTTGTGTGAAAATAAAATATGTTGAAATAATCACCTTTATGTAAGCACCTTTATGCCTACCAGAAAATAGAGAAATTGTTAAGGAATAATTAGGCATCAACAAGTTTCATGATTTATGCTGTGTTTTTCTTTGTAGTTGACATCTCAACTTATGTTCCTTCCTTTAAAATTAGAAGTCTTAGAAGTCTTTAATTAATCCAGTCAATAAATATTTGATTGTCTACTCTGTGTGAGATGCTAGTAACAGCCTTATGAACAAAGCACGTAGCCTCGCTCCATGGAAATTCAGTCTAAAGTGAGACTGACACTAAACGACATGAGCAAAAATAATTACTATACATGGAAAAAGGCTAAAATAAAAACAAATAGGTTGAATAATATTCCATTATATGTATATATCACATTTTCTTTTTCCATTCATCCATTTTTATGGGTATTATGTTGTTTCCACACCCTGATTATTGTGAATAATGCTACAATGAATGTGGGTATGCTAAGATCCTTTGTTACATTTTGGGGAGTAAATACCCAGAAAGAGGATTGCCAGAATATATGATAGCCCTATTTTAAAATTTTTTGAGGAAATTTCATACTGCTTAAAAATTTTAAGAAAAATCTTCCATATGCAGCCACTTATATGAACCTTGCAGACATAATGCAAAATAAAATAAGCCAGTCACAGAAAGATAAGTACTGCATTATTTCATTTAGTTGTGATATCTAAAATAGCCAAGCAGGGCCTCCCAGGTGGCGCAGCGGTTGAGCGCTGGGTTGCGAAGCTGCCCGCGGCCTCTGCGGCGCCGGTTCGATCCCCGGCTGCTCCCCGGCCACCGAAGGAGGGTCCCACATGGCGCGCAGACCTCTCCTGCCGCCCGCTGCTCCCCTCAGCAGTGTACTTCGGTCCTTCTGCCTGTTCTGCTCCCCGCTCTGGCTCTGGTGAATTCTCTCGCCCTCCCGGCTTCTGACTGTACCCAGTGCATGTATAAACCAAACAAACAAACAAATAGATAAATAAGACATGCCTCTAGAAAATTTAAAAAAATAAATAAATAAAAAAAAAAATAAAAATAAAATAAAATAGCCAAGCATATTGCAGCAGAAACAAAAATGGTGGTGGCCAGGGATTAGGGGAGGAAGGAAGGAGGAACCACTGATCAGTGGATATACATATCAATCATACAAAGTGAATAAGTTCTAGAACTTTACTGTATAACACTTTGATAGAGATGACAACATTGTATTATATACACTTAAGTATATGTTTGGAAGATAGATCTATTAACTGTTCTTTTCACAATAAAATAATTTTAAAGTTAAAATATGCTCCTTGTTAATGAGGTGGTCAGGAAAGACCTGGAAATGAGGTAATGCTAAATGAGACTTGGAAGATAAGAAATTACCCAAAGACAAACATGGAGGGGGGGAGTGTTCTGGCAGAGGAAATTCCATTTGCAAATACCTAATAAGTAACTTGGGTCATGTGTTAATTTGTGGTGCCCAGAAACTGACTGTGAGAAGAGGGTTCATGTGCAAATGATTTATTAAGGAAATGCTTTCAGGAGAACCTAAAACAGGGCAGGAAAGGAAAGGCAGAAAACCAAATAAGGGTGGGATTTTTTGTCTCAACACCACTTTCAGCCTGATATAATACAGAACCCTATTGCACAAGCTATAGCTCAAACTGACTCCTGCCTGAGGCCTGCATGGTTTCCATCCTCCTGCTCCAGTCAGTCACTGGCTAAGAGCTATCTAGGGGATACAAGCTCCCAAGTATTCCCTGGTCTTTGCATGTATAGGAAGAGAAGCTCCAGTAGGTAGTCAAAAAGTAGTACTTCAAAACAAGCCACTGCTCTAAGAATGTAGAAGCAAAAGTCCATAGAACCCAGAACTGGGGTGCATAGAAATGGTAAAAGGAATGCAAGGGGTTTTATATGGAGCCCTAATATCTGCTACAGTTTGTTAGAGAGAATCTCTAAGACTAGAATCATGCTATCATAGGGAGATAAACAGATGGATATAATCCAAGGGGAGAAGGTAAGGTTCAGCCATGTAGGTTTCACAAGTTATGCTATGGGATTGGCATTTTATTTTATGAACAAATGGAAACCTATACAGGAAAATGACACAGATTTGTAGTTTGAAAAGTATTTGTGATTCTTTTATAGAGGCTGGTTTACAAAGACAAGTGAGGGAGCTGTGTTCTATTAGTAAGTTGGAAAAGCAATAATAAACTAGATTAGCATGATTGTAACTAAGAAAAAGTAGGCACACTTAAATATTTAGAAGTAAAAATTATTGGACTTGTTAATGGATGGTATATGAAAGTCAGATATAGAAGGAGTTCCTGTGTCAGAGGAAATGCAATAATGGGATCCAGCCATGGGGAAATACACTTGGACAAAAGAAAAATAGTCAACCACATTAAATCCTGAAAGAGTCATGCCTTCTCCTTTACCTCTATGGTTTTCAGGATACTAAAGAATACAGATCAGTTGTGTCAAGTCTACAAAGTCCTCATCATCTGATTATTTGCATAAATGAGTTTTAAAATATATGTAGATCATAGACTATGTATCAGAGTTTTGCAATAAAAAATAAATAGGGCACAACCCTTTCCTCAAATGTATACCTATCAGCCAGATATAGCCATAAGGTATACGAAATCAATAAACCTTATGAAAAATACACTGTGTTTTAAAATACTTTATGCCTTTATTTCTCAACTGGGATAGGGTACGCACTGAGAGAAGGTCAAGACCCAGCATTAACTCCCAAGTCTCTCAAGTCTCATCTCACTTAGCACAATTTCCTCATTTCTTTCTCCATATTTAAGGCAAAATTATACCAGGAGATACAATCCCTAAAACTCACGACTGATTATTTTACAAGTGATTGAAGTGCTCACACACACGATTATTGAGCATTTTCTAAGATTAGATATTTCTGATTTTCAAAGACACTGTGGATACAAAAGCAAATTAATCCTGGATTTGTGTTTTGAGGAATTTCCAATCTATTCATGACCTTCCCACAGTAGAAGGGATTACAGAACAGTGAAGAAGTGAGAAATAATCACAGGAAGTGCTGCATTATGAGAGTACTTAACCAAGTATTTTGGTGGTGAAGTGCACAGATGTATTTGAACCAGAAGAAGCTGCTACCATCAGGTGATACTTTTTTTAATCTTAAAGGATAAAAATGAATTTGATGCAAATGAATTAGCTAACCCACATCCTCTTCTTTACTAGATTGAGGAATAAGGCTGCAGAGCCTCATGTAGTATTACTAGAGGTAGATTGCCAAGATGGGGATGGGGTTGAGAGGAAAGCTAGAGTTAGATGATAAGGTATGTATGGATCATGTTAAGGACTTTGGATTTCATCAAGAAATGGAGATACTGAAGAATTTTTAAGTAGTGATATGGAATGTCCCCTTACACTTAAGAACAATTATTGGGAGAGTAAAAGATTAGGGAGCTTGAGACTTGTTAAGGAGCTGCTATATTAATCCATGATAAGAAATTCTAAAGGTTGACCAAGTCAAGTAGCCAAGCAAGTTAAGAATAAGAACTCAATCCATGAGACATTTAGGATATAGTGTGAAGTATTATAATTCTTAAATATAAAGGGAAATGGAAATGAAGTATTGAAAAGGTCTCTTCATATTTGGAGAGAAGTAACTTTTCTTATTCATCAAAGTTGAGAATTCACTGAGCTTTAGAATTTTTAAGGGCTTCTGTTCTGAATAATTCATGTTAAAGGCAATGATTGTGAAAATGAAGTGGAAATACCCTATAGTTAATTGAATTTGTTGGATTGGTTGGTGGGCCTCCCCGGTGGCACAGCGGGTTGAGTGCAGCACTGTGAAGCTGTCCGCAGCCTCTGCAGTATGGGTTCAATCTGGTTGGCTGGGAAGAAACCCACATGGCGAGGCAGACCTCTCCTGTTTTGCCCACTGCTCCCCTCAGCAGTGTATTTCTGCTGTCTGCCTGTTCTGCTCCCTGCACTGTCTCTGGTGAATCCTCTTACCCACCCATGCCTCTGGCCTGTACCCCAGCTCTTGTATAAAAATAAATAAATCTTAAAAAAAAAAAAGAAAGAAAAGAGGAGTGAGATTAATGAGTCATTGATGTATCTGCTACAAGTGAAGCTGTAGGCAAAGAGAAGACCGCCCAGAGAAGATACATAGAGAAAAAAAAGAAAACTCACAATGGGGCACTGATGTGAAAAAAATTGATAACTAAGAGACTGCAAAGATTAAGTAGTAGGCAGAGAAACAGAAAGATGAGTAAAAGCCAATATAGTCATAGAAACCACTTGAGGAAAATTTTCTAGAAGTAAAGGTTAGTGATCATGAGGAAAGGAGCTCGAAAACAGTAAAAGGTCTAAATTTATATCTATGGAAAACAGAAAAGAAAGCTGATCAAAGAAAAGTTGAAAAAATTGCAAACATCTATCAACTGAGTATGAAAATACACATATGTGGTTAACCAGCGTTTATGACCAGGTCCTTCTGCTCAACTGACCCATATTTCAACCTTCTCTTTGTCTTGGGTTGCTTCTTAATCATGCGCCTATCATTATGATTCCAACTTCTATTGAAGCTTTTTTTGTTGATTATCATCTTGTTGAAAAGCAGGATTGGTTTTCCATTGCTCCCAAAGTCATGAGCTAAACAATCTTCATTAATGAAAGAAGGATAAAAGTCTTACTTGTTCTCTAGTGGACTCTTGGAGATAATGTACTACAAGTTGTCAACTTTCAACTGCCTATGTTTCTATCACCCCCAGACTAAAACATTAAGAGAAAAGATGCAGTGGTTTAGATGGACTTAATCTGTTTTTCATTTTCAGGCAGTGTTAATACTTATTCTCTGGGGAGTTGAGGTTTCCAGTCTGCGTGTAGGAAATGGCAAAAGCAGAGAAGCACAACACTACATTTCAGTGGCCACTCTCCTTTAATGAGTTTAATTGCTTCTTATGACAGAAAAAAAATTTTGAAAAACAACATTTGCTTTTCTTTGCAGATAATCATGGAAATTCACCAGTGTACAGTGAGCAAGTTAGCCACAAATAGCTCTACAGGACATACTGGCACCTACATGATGCCAGACATCTGGAGGCAAATTTTCAGAAGAAGGGTAGGTGGGGCTGTGTATTTTGGACCATAATCCCAAACATCTGGATATTTAAAAATCAACTCATTGCCCAGTTTTTAAACATTCACAGAAATACTTTGTTTTCAGTAGATATAGTCACTGAAACTTACCCTTAAAAGTAATATCATGATTTATGATTTTGTTTTCTCTATTACATTTTGAAAATGTAATAGAGGCGGCATAGACAACATTGTTTGATCATACCTTTTTATCCCAGAAGTACAACAAAATAGGTCAAATAGGAAAAAAAAACCTGGTCATCAATCTTAAGATTTTAGTTCCCACTGATAAACTCATTTTGGTACTTGAACCATTTAAATATAATTAATAATATTTGCCAAATGCAGGCAGAAAAATTTTACATATAACAGACTATTTAACATCTGCAATTATAAACGATGCTCTCAGTTTACAAATTCATAATCATTAGAGCAACTGACTTGTCACTTTTTTCTTCATGGTTTAGCAAGGACAAATGATGTTACACATATGCCAAAGGTAAACTTTTTGGATAGGTGTCCAAAAATTGCTTATAAGCATAGTCCATTTCAAATCATAGAAGAACATCCATAGAAATGTATTTCAAGGTTGTGCATCATATAGAAGATGACAGTTTTGTGATAAGCACCAATTTGTTGTAGCCCAGATCTACCATTTTTATAAAGACACTGATCATCTTTTAAACAAACCCTCAAGAACATAATCATAATAAAGCAATCCATGTAGGGCCTCCCCTGGTGGCACAGGTGGTTGAGCACAGCGCTGTGAAGCTGTCCGCAGCCTCTGCAGCATGGGTTCGAACCTGGCCAGCCAGCAACGGTCCTGCACGGCCCAGCAGACCTCTCCTGTCTCGCCCAATGTTCCCCTCAGCAGTGTATTTCGTCAACCTGCCTGTTCTGTTCCCCACTCTGTCTCTGGAGAATCCTCTCACCCTCCCACACATCTGGTCTGTACCCCGTTTCTTGTATACAAGTAAATAAATCTTAAAAAAAAAAGGTAATCCATGTAGAGTAATTGCCCAATTCCTATGTCCATGAAATTCTGTTCATTGTCAATTAGAGGTTGTTTACAAACTATGAGTTTCAGACATTGTTCATATTTTAGGTTCAAACAAGTTTTATTTAAAACTCAGAAATTTCTGCTTAAGGATATTATGACCTTTTTTCCCCTTTCCTCCTAGTTTTTCTTCCATTTTGTGGTATTTGGTTGAGCACTAGGTCTTTGTTTTGCATAACTTACATATCAAGGAAACCAATCATCTACAAATATGACAGGGATTTTTTTAAAGATTTATTTATTTATGCATACAAGAACTGGGTCAGAGGGGTCGAGGGGAGAGGATTCACCAGAGACAGAGCGGGGAACAGAACAGGCAAACAGTGAAATACACTGCTGAGGAGAGCAGTGGGCAAATCTGGAGAGGTCTGCTGTGCCATCTCCCTGGTTGGGGATCGAACTCATGCTGCAGTGGCTGAGGACAGCTTCATAGGTTGTGTCTTAATCTCTTGTGCCACCAGGGAGGCCCGAGACAGGAATTTTTAAGTAGATCAGATGGTCTACTTCTCATGGCTGCTTACAGAAGCCCTTTTGTAGCACTAAATTTCCCTTCCCTAATTGCATGGAGTTTTGATTAGAAATTGTGTTTGAAAAGAATCCTTCCTTATACTTTTTTACCAATATTTGGTAAGAACTGGGATATCCAATCCAATGTATTTATAAATTACCCAAAGAGAAAGTTTTATAGATTTCATAATGTCTGGAATTTCTACAAGATCTAGTCTTGATAATCCAAACAGTCAGCATTGATATCAAATTTTCAGGAAATGAATTAGCCATTTTTATCCAATAAATCAGTGATTTCAGTTAAGAGTTATGCTTGAAGGTGTTGACTGCATTGGTTCTGATAGAATTGAGTGTGCCCTTTATTCTTAGAAACTGGTAATATATGCACTGTACCTAGTCAAGTATAATTAGAGACTGAGTTTAAGTAATTGGATAGAATCTCAGTATGCAGAAACAGGGCATGACTGAAGAATTTGAAAGTAGAATGATAGAAGGTGGTTTTCAGATGAACTTTTCTTCTCTAGTGCTGGAAATGACTGCGACCAAGATGTTAGACTAGACTTTCTCTTTCCATTCATTCAACTCATTTGTGTTCCAGAGAAATCACCTTGTTTTGATCTCCATTCCATTGGTGCTGTTGTGGCTAGTGTTACTCAATTCTGATTCTGAAACACAGGGACACTCTGGATTAGGAAACTTGACTTTTAGCACCACTTATGCATGATGATGTGTAGCTACCAGGTCTTGGCAGACAGTGCTTTCAGCATGTCTACTTGCACGTGATGAATGTGGTGCTCTCCTGTTCTCTTTTTTTAATTTAAGATTTATTTATTTATATATATATTTTTTTATACAAGAACCAGGGTAGAGGCCAGGAGGGTGCAGAGGACTCACCAGAGACAGAATGGGGAACAGAACAGGCAGATCTACTGAAATACACTGCTGAGGGGAGCAGCAGGCGAGACAGGAGAGGTCTGCTCGCCATGTGGGTTGCTCTGAGGCCAGCGGGGATCGAACCGGCACTGCAGAGGCTGAGGACAGCTTCACAGAGCTGCGCTCAACCACCTGCACCACGAGGGAGGCCCCATCTCCTGTTCTCTTTTTCCAAGAGGGGAGGAGGTATGTTGAGATTTAAGCATTCATTTAGATGAGACATCTTGCCTAGGTTGGAGGAGCAAAGTCAGGTGAAATGGAGAACCAAGGCAAAAGTACTTGCTTTACAGCAAGTGGACATATTCAAGATCACTGGGGAGTGAATTTGGGGTGCTGAATTGTAACTAAATATGTAGGCAGGTGGGCAGACAGATTGAAAAATCCTGAAAGTAGCCCAGGCTTTGTTACAAACACCTGTATAAAATTAGAATCATAACAATATAATAATAGCTGGCACATGCATTTCTTAGAAGGGTGCCTATTTGTTATGCAAGCCTGCTTCTGTGTTCATTTTGAGGTATGTACGCTGAAGATTCTGTGCGATATTTCCAATTTTCAGGAATTTGAGATTGTATGAGCTGTATCAGAGTTCCCTGCTTCTTTTAGCTGCATATATGCTTTTAATAAATTGATTTTTAGTAGTTGAATAGGGTGAGTAAAAATGTAAGGTCAGAAAAAACCCTAGGAAGCATTTTTTTCATGTAATCTAATATTAAAATTCTATAAATTCTCAAGAAAAATTATAGCAACTGTAGAAATTTAGGCAGCCACCTATTAGTGAAAAATGAAGAACTGAATACAATGTAATGTGGTTAATAATTTACACATTTTGAATTAGGGTCTGGCAGAAAAACCTAATGGAATTATATAAATGATGGTTTCATTTATTTTAAATTAAATTATTTTTAGATTTATGTTTTGACATTTTATTGACATTAGATTTTCATCCTAGTTGTTGACATTAGATAGTTTTCCTAATACCCCCCCAAATAATAAGAGTGGAGAATTTATTTATATGTGTATATGTTGAAGATTATAATCCTTTAAATATTTATATAATCACTTCATTTGAGGGGAAAAACATAGTTTGAATGGGATTTAGATCCTTTATTTAAGAAACACTTTGAAGCAGAATATAGAGTTATTTCAGAACAAATGCATTTCTCCATGACCCTTACCTATACAGTATTAGAGTGAGTATGGGACATTTTGTTCAAACTTGCACTCTTTGATAATGAGAGAAAATGTATGGGACAAACAGCCTAAACAGGGAATGTTCTGGGTCACTGGGACTTGAGACACCCTCTCCAGAAAATTGTTTTTGAATACTGATCAGCAGGCTAAATACTTTCATATCTTGCCTTCTCTGCTGTTCACTCTGGGGGTAAAGGGGAAATGAAGAAAACTGTGAAGACACAAAAAAGCATTTATAAAGCGACAATCCTAATATAAAGAATTGACTGGGGGCTGCTGAAATAATGTATTTTGAATTTGCTCTTTTGTAACAACAATTGGGGCAGGTAGTCTTTTTTCCACATCAGAATAACAAGGGGTTCCATTTTCAAAGAGTGTGTTCCTTATTTTAGAACTTGAAAGTCAGAATGACTGAGACTCAGAACCCATGAATGTGTATGTTTACATACTGTCTAGTTGATTTCCAGATACAACTACGAGCTGGCTTTAGTAGAGAAGGATTTGTCCAACCTAGAAAATGTCTAAATCAAATTCAACCCTTATATCACAGCCTTTCAAGTTAAATATTTTATTATTTTTTGTGACGGTGTACATCAGTGTGAACAATGAAAATCCAAATAGATTAAATGTAGAATTCTCGGGCCTCCCCAGTGGTGCAGTGGTTGAGCGCTGGGTTGCGAAGTTGCCCGCAGCCTCTGCAGCACTGGTTCAATTCCCAGCCACCGGCAAGGGTCCCACATGGCGCTCAGACCTCTCCTGCTGCCCGCTGCTCCCCTCAGCAGTGTACTTCGGTCCTTCTGCCTGTTCTGCTCCCCGCTCTGGCTCTAGTGAATTTTCTCACCCTCCCGTGCTTCTGACTGTACCCAGTGCTTGTTATAAATAAATAAAAGTAAATCTTTAAAAAAAATGTAGAATTCTCATACAAACATAATTTTTATTTCAATATGTGGGCATTAGTAAGTTTGTATACTTTTTCTTTACCCTAAATAAAAGGGATTAATTAAATAAGATGTTCCCACCAGGAAGGATAACTTGATTCAATTTACTCTTGTTCTCTTTCTATCTGCATCTATTCTTGATTTTTTTTAAAGACTTCTTGATTTATGCATATGCTGCAGCTCCTCCTATAAGGAATTAAGCCTAGTCTAGCAACATTAAATAAATTTTAATACAATAAATTCTATGTTAGAAGTATAAAAAAAAGAGTTTGACAATCTGGTTCATGCTATGAGATTAGATACATATTAGCATTTTTGATCTTTCACAAAATATGCAAACAACTTTTCTTAGTAGTGTGGTACTGAAAAGTCAGTATCAGAGAAATGGACCAGATATGATTTTTCTATGGCTTTTCTGAGGGTAAGAGTTCTCTTTGATTGAGTACCTTAAAGAGATCTCAAAGAAGGGGAGCCATAAACAGGAGAGTTGAAGACTGGAAGAATTTAGAGAGATGGAGTATGATTTAATTAGGATGTATTTCAGTTCTAATAAGGATTGTATCCTCATAGATAAGGGTACACATTTAAAGTGTATACATTTAGTAGAATATTTATAGAATTTACTATTAGGCAATTATTTGAGACACCACCCTGCCTTTCCTACCAGCCAGCAACCTGCCCAGGTGTGCATTTCTGTGTCTAGATATCAAGTTACCCCAATCTGAATCTGAGCTCCAAAATCTCGTGGAGTATGTGCTGGTTTATGTGATACTACTATGACTAGGGTGACATCTTTCTTACAGTTATAAAATATCCATAATTGTATTAAATCTGCTGTTATCTAGTATTAATATGAAAACATTTTTTCAAATATTGCATATTGAATGAGCATATGCAAATTATTGCATAATAGGTGTGAGATGGACCTTCTGGTCTGCATTTCTAAAAAGTCATCAGGTAAACACGTACTTCTGCAGCGCAGATCACACTTTGAATAGAAAATTCCCACAATCAAATCAAAAAACTGAATCCTTATAGTATTGTTCTGTATTTTTTATTCAACTTTTTCCTTATGTAGTTCCCTATTCTCCAATAGCATTTAAATTGTTTTATGAAAGAGCTCATTCCTTGTATTGCTCCCCTCTGTCAAAAAAAAATCATTTAAATTAGTGTTAGGTAGATATATGTACAATTATGTATGAACTATCACATATCAAAAAAAAAACCAAACAAACAGTAAATCCAAAAGAATATGAGAGCAAGTTAGATCAGTGAGTTGCTAGATCTAAGTGCAAATTTAAATTCTGATAGATTTTTCTTTAAAGATTTATTTATTTATACAAGAACTGGGGTACAGGCTAGATGTGAGGGAGGGTGAGGGGATTCACCAGATACAGAAAGGGGAACAGAACAGGCAGACTAATGAAATACACTGCTGAGGGGAGCAGTGCGTGAGACAGGAGAGGTCTGTTTCGCTATGTGGGATTCTTACCTGCTGGCCCAGATGGAACCCACGCTGCAGAGGCTGCGGGCTGCTTTACGGTATGGCGCTCAATCGCCTGCACCACCAGGGAGGTCCTAAATTCTGATAGATTTTTAATTATAGTCCTAATGACTGTATTTCCAAATAATGAATTTTGTCCTTTTTTTTTAAGATAAGTCAAATTAGCATACATCACACACACACACACACACACACAATAATGGGGTCAAAACAATTTTACTATCTCTATATAGTTTAAAGAGAAGACCTTGGGATCCTCACTCAAGATCTGTTTACTCTTAGTTTGTTTTTATTTCTGATCACATTGATTTAGAATACCTACAAAGAGAGATGATGCTTTTATTAGCTGCAAAAATGACACTGAAAATTAAAAACGTTCAATATGATATGAAGGAAGAGATGATAAAATAAGAAAAGCAGTCCCTTGCATATTTAAAACTGAAGAGTTTGATGTGATTTTCTGTAGAGGCAAATCGCCCTTCTTAGTCCCATGGGCCCTGGGGTCTTCATGCTAATATAGCTCAGTTACATTATTGGTATTATTAATTATGAACCTAGGGAACCAATAAAAGATTGAAATATAGTCAATATTTTTCAGGATAAATAGGAGATTTGTGATGAACGTAATCTGAGTGCTCAAGTTGTTTAAATTACCATTAGGAAAATAAGTGAGTTTTGTATTTTCTGCGATTTTAATTTTAAGTGCTTATTTTTGTTTTTGTGCTTAAAATTGTACATTTTATTAGCCAGAAAGTATTACTATGAAAGACAGCATAGGTTTTAGTGAAATAGCTAGCACTGCTAAAGGATTTAATACAATTTTTTAAAAAAAAAATCTACTTTGAACTGACCCTCCTAAAGGGAAAACATATCTGATTTTTAGACCAAAATTATTAATATTTTATCAAAATATATTCTTTACAGAACATAATTTAATAGCTTATATATAAAAGGTTCATATAGCATACAATATAATCTAGTATTTCAGTTAAACCTTAACCAAGCGGCAATCTATGTGAAATGCCTTAAACATTCTGTTATTTCATATTCATCCATACAATATCAAATTAAAGCAGTATTATTCTAATTTTACATTTGGTAAGTACATTTCCTCATAGATAATTGTCTCCTATTGCTCTTAGTGTTCTTACAGTTCTCGATTTACCAAAAATGCATAATTTCTATATTCCATTTAAGTATCTATTTCATAAAGCAAGTTACACATCTAATTCACTGAGAATTGAATATCAGAATACTTTCAGTGTGGGGGTAATTAAATGATACTTAAATGTAAATTGAGGTTATAACAGAGCTTGGAAACAATACCGTGACTTCTATGGAACAATGATTTTTAAAGAAAACTCTCATGACAGCGCAGAGTAAAAAGTCCAACTTTCTTTTAGCATGTTTTCCATATTATCAACCCATTTCTCCTCCGTTTGCATTTAGGTTCTCTTCATTATGCAGCATATGCTAAGTCCTGACCCTTCTCCCTGTGGGTGCTCAACATGCAACTGATGATAATACTTACAGTGATTGTCTTGGAGTGGGGGGTGGGGTGGGGGGTAAGTGTTAATTTGTTCTGACATCTCCAGATTTGAATCTAATGAAATGAAAATGTAGACCAGAGTGGGTTAAGCTCTCTAGTGCTTTTCCTTCTCAGAACTAGGGTAGTTTCCTTTTGCCTGATTGAAATCATGTCTATATCATCCTCTTAATGTCTGTAGTACAGTGCTTAATGGCTTCATCAGGATATATCACTTTCTTCAGTGCAGAGCTGCCAGTGGAACACAAATCATTTAGAGAGAGAAATTGTTAGAGAAGACAGGGTGCAGAGGCTGAAGGATCACAGATTTAAAGTAAGGAAGTAGAAAAAAAAGCCCAGAGTGTTCAGAAAATTAAGAAACAAGAGAAATTCAGTGGAAACATTAAATTTTAAGATAAAATAGGAGATAGATGGCTACATTGATACTAATACATAGGTAGCATTTATTACTAGCAGAAAACCCTCTATATTTTATTTATCTTTCTCATCACTAAAGTATAAGCTCTGTGAAGCTGGAGTTTGTTATTTGTCCACTTTATCCTTAGGAACCAGAATAGAGCCTAGAGCACAGTAAACACGGTTTGCTAAAATTAAATAAGTAGACTCCTGGAATCTGTACAAAGAGAAAACAATTATCGCACAATATAGTAGGTTTAACCCACATATCCTAAAAGGAAGTTTGAAGTGTTCTCTTTTCCAGAGTTCCAGTGAATTTGTAATGGATTTTTTTCCTGAATATTTTCTGTGTTCCCAAATCCTGCTTGATAATGGAAAAGTTATCCTGTTTGTCATACTATATAAAAATTTGGCCACATTTGACATAAAAGCAAGGTCAAAAATAAAAGCCAAGCATCACTATTTTTGAAATAATGAAAATAAAATGTCCCAGGACATGTTTGAATGCTTTTATGGGTGTCCACAAGCCACTTATCTTCTCATAAACAAACTAGATTAATATAGATTAATTGAAGGCTTTGGATAGCAGCTTGACAGGAGGGATTAGAAGTGAAAAATATAATAGTATGGAGAAAGACTTTGCATATAATTGGTGAAAAAATCAGTTAATCCACTTAAAATGGTAACCCCTCTCACCCTAATTCATTGCTCCTGAAATCACTGAGCATCTATGGATGATGGTGCCTTTGGCCCAAGTTGTGAACTTAGTCATATTGTTTTGAGAGTGGTTCTTTAGGGGACTCATTCTGGGAATTCTCTTGAAGTGAGGAACCTGGGTTGCTGGAGGAGGCATTAAGGATTGGAGTTCCTCGCTACTTGTAATGTTTCTCCTTTGCATGAAGATTCAAAATAGAAAAATTTTTGAAAGAAAATCGTTTACGCTTCACCTAGTCTTGGAATGATGAGTACAAAATATCACCTACAAAGAAAAGGGCACAATGCATTTAGTAGTATTGATGAGCAAAATTGAGAGTTTGAGAGATAAACTACATTGGGGCCCTCTATATTTCCATATTTTTTTTCCCAGCAGATTATGGGAGCCAGAATTAAGAGAATAAAAATCTGCAAAATATTCATGGTAAATGGTTCAGAGAGGGTATAAAATGGGTTGGATCTAAACTATGATGATTGAAATTGAGATGTAGATGAGATGAGATGTGTGCATTTGCAGGATTTTTGCCTAACTATTGATAGTAATGGAAATCATGGGTAAAAATGAGA
This sequence comes from Talpa occidentalis, assembly GCF_014898055.3. Lineage (NCBI taxonomy): Eukaryota > Metazoa > Chordata > Mammalia > Eulipotyphla > Talpidae > Talpa > Talpa occidentalis. Next base: position 81,932,745 of record NW_023603184.1, on the reverse strand, counting down.
TTTCCTGAACGAATATACATAATGAGAAAAAGATTTAAGTAGAAATTCTAAGGAATAGTAACATGAAAGAAGTAGAGGTGGTAAAGCATTCAGAGAAGAATTTCAAAATGATAAAGACTTTAGGAAGAATTAAAAAACCCGAACATCTATAGATGTAAATATCCATATTCTCATTTAGTCTAAACTTCAGTCATTCCTACACAGCAGAGTTAAATATTTTTATGTTCCACATCAGCAAATTCTGGCTCAGAATTTGGCTCAGTTTGGCTAAGATCATATAAGTAGCAAAGGTTGAAACTGGTATTTGAACTAGTATCTTGATGACTCCAAAACCCATACTTGTGGTATTCCAAAGGAGAAGTCAATAAGCTAAAATTTGTGCCAAGTAGAAGAAATTTCTATCATTCATTTATGTTGCTGGAAACTTTATTTTACTTATATATCATTGGATGAAACACAAACTATGTTGAGAAAATCTTTTGAATAATTAAACAACAGATTTCTTTAGGTACCAAATGCAAAATTGACCAGTATAGTTGAGTCAGGTGTCAGTTTAGAAATATTTTAGATGTATCATACATTTTTTTAGTTGATGTTATTTCTCATTCATCTCTCTTTAGCATTGAAAACTTTTACATATTTCCTCCAGATATATCATCAGAACAAATATGAGATTTTATTAGAAACACATTGGGAAAAGAATAAAAAGGTAATAGGCTTGTAAATCTTCCTAAGACTTAATTGTATATTCAGAAGAAATGGTAATAGCAACATTACCTAATGGTGTTTAATACATATTTTATAATGCTTTTGCTTTTATTATAAATGATTAATAGGTGACAATAAAATCTTCCTTATAATGTCTCCTTCAGGTATGTCTTACAAAATGTCCTACTTCAGCTCTCATACTTGAGTTCTTTTCACACAGTTATAGTGGCACTGACTTGCTCACACTCTTATAGTTCTTATCAAATCAAAATATCTGTTTGCATGTCCACTTTTGTCAAAATTGCCTGATGAAACTACATATAAAGGAAAATGTCATTTTTTTTTCTTGGTAAAATCTATTTTTCTATGCAAAGTACTTTCATAGTGCTTTTTTCATTCCTGAAAAAAGGCACAATTAACCTTCATCAAGAATAAAGAATGACTTTGGAACTTTTGGTACTGTTTTGCTAAAAATAAGAAAGGAATTTATTCATACCCAGGTACTTGTTAGTATTTCAGTTTCTGTATCTTCTCAAGGATTATTGAGGAAAATAAAGATTCTTATACAACCTGTAAATGAGCGATCCCTGGGATAAAGCAATGGGTATTTTATAAATGCAAAATAGACGAGGGACAGATGTAATGACTGATAGAACACAATTGTCATCTTGCTTCAATTCTTCACTTTGTATGATGTTGCAATCATTTCTAGTTTTAAATAGCCCTGATTTTAAATACAAGAGATGATGTCAGGAGACAAGTGAGGAGGAGTGCAAATGAAGTCTTTACAGTTAAAGAGGTTGCTGTGATGCAAATAATTTTTACAGGGGATGGTAAATATTTCTGAAGTTGACAATTGAAATGAAAATACACTGTCAATAAAAGCCAGATAAAATAAACACAGAAATCATATGCACTCCTAGGAGAATTGTTTTTTTGACTAAAATGCTTTTCAAGGTCTTCACAAAGTTGTCAACAGCTCTTTTAAAAATCAAGTCAATACATTTAGAGCAATTGTTCATAAGACATGACTGGTTGGCAAACAATTTTGAAACTCCATCCAGCTGTTCATTTTACATAACTATTCACAAAGTGTGCAAGTTTTACAATAAATAATATTCTAAAACACTGTAACATGATAGGTTTCTTTTTAAGATTTATTTATTTATACAAGAACTGGGGTACAGGCCAGATGTGCGTGAGGATGAGAGGACTCGCCAGAGACAGAGTGGGGAACAGAACAGGCAGACTGACTGAAATACACTGCTGAGGGGAGCAGCGGATGAGACAGGAGAGGTCTGCCTCACCATGTGGGTTGCCTCGCGGCTGGTGGGGATTGAACCAGCACTGCAGAGGCTGCAGACAGCTTCATAGCACTGCGCTCAACCGCCTGTGCCACCAGGGAGGCCCTGATAGGTTTCTTATAAAGCATTCTGATTCTCGGCATAATGAAATAGTTGCCCCCTTTACTATATGCTTCCTTTGTGATGCATTATTTTCAGTGCATTGATCAACTTATTACATAATATTCACTACCTATTGGTAATTAATAAGAGTATTAATAAAAATATTAAAATTTTAATATGCTGAATTTATTAAGAGTTCCTCTTAAAAAAAGAAAAAAGCTACAACCAGGTTTCTAAATAGAACTTTGAAACTGAATTAGGGACACCCTCAAAACAGACCGATTTTGAATTTGGGGGAATACAGATTAGAATAAAACAGAGGATAAGACTTGCATGTCCCTGTCTTTTTGAAGTTTGATTTCTGGTAGAAAAGGCAGATAATAATTAAATGAGTATACATCAGAAATTATGATAAAGTAATGAGTATAGCAGAACAGACTAGTCAACTAGTCTGTGTGGGTTTTGGTATAGGTTAGGTAGCTATGACAGAATATAATGAGTGAGGTCTTTATAGTGATGGAATAGTCTGTATCTTAATAATTGTGATGATTACATAGTCCACACATATAATAAAATGGTATAGAACTAACTCTACACATATTGTATCAGCCATGGTTTTGGTATATTACTGTAGTTATATTAAATATAACCACTGAGAACAGGTAGGGAAAGGATACATAGTATACTCTGCACTATTTTTGCAACTTCCTATGCACTTTGACTTATTTTAAAAAAAATTTAGATCGCTTGATGGGCAGGTGGATCTATAATAAAGCAAAATGTAAAGTATCCCTCACTACCCAAAAGTAGAGCATTCCTATGGTATTTTTTGTAGTATTTGTCATAAAGAATCAATTACTATTCATTTGTATGTAAAACATTTTAGTTGTTCTGAGACCTAAAAAAAAAAAAAAACTACAAAATCTTATATAATACATATTACCAAAAATAATACATGCAGTAAAAGCAGAAATATAGATACGTACAGAGCCTGTGTTAATTCCTTCCCAGGGAAGGAGCTAGGTGGTCTCACTGCTGCTGTTCATGGTGTGTGCTGCCTTTAGGGCCACTGCAGGACAAGCATTGAACCCTATTTTCACTTTTGCCATTTGTCCTAAAAGTAAAAATTGTTTTCATGTGTCTTTCAATTAGTGAAAGCAAGTACTACTGTAAATTTGTTTTGAAAGTGAAGTGTTGGGCCTCCCTGATGGCGCAGAGGTTGAGCACTGGGTTGCGAAGCTGCCCGCGGCCTCTGCGGCGCCGGTTCAATCCCCGGCTGCTCCCCAGCCACCGGAGGAGAGTCCCACATGGCGCGCAGACCTCTCCTGCTGCCCGCTGCTCCCCTCAGCAGTGTACTTCAGTCCTGCCTGCTCTGCTCCTCCCTCTGGCTCTGGTGAATTCTCTCACCCTCTGGTGCTTCTGACTGTACCCAGTGCTTGTATAAACAAAACAAACAAACAAATAAATAAATAAATAAAACATGCCTCCATTAAAAAAAAAAAAGGAAAACAAAAAACAAATAAAAGTGAAGTGTTATAATGAGAAGTTTTGAAAAGAAGGAAATTCCTAGATACCAAAATGCTGACAATTTTTGGTTCATCCATACTGCAAATGGCAGGATTTAGTAATTTTTTGTAGTTGAATAATATTTTTAGCTGTTTATCAATTGATGGGTACTTAGGTTGTTTCTAGTTCTTAGCTATTGTAGATAGTTTTACTGTAAACATGGGAGTGCATTTTTCCTTTTGAGTTTGTGTCTTTGCATTTTTTCAGGTAAATACTCAAAAGTGTGATAACTGGATCATATTGTTCATTTTATACTGTTTTTCAAAATGGCTTTCCTTTCAGTGATTATGGTGGTATTTAATGTTACCACAATCTAATCAGAATGGATTTCTATAGGGAAAAAAATGATCCAATCAAATGGATATTTCACAGTGAATCCACTGAGTCACCAATCCCACATATAGTTAGTGCTATAGTTCTTATATAATTAAAATATTCTAAGAAACTGTCAGAATCCCAACATTGGTTCCCAGCCCATGGAAAAAGGACTATCATGGTAAGAATAGTAATCTTGAAATTCTGGACTTCAGTTTCCTCAGGAAAGCATCATGCTTCCAAGAGAATACCAAAACTAGAACCACCTTGAAAGACACTATTGTTATCACTATCATTCCTCCTCTTAATTGACCAGAATGTCCAGCACAGAAGACAAATGGATCTTAGATAATTGAAGTGGATTATCGTACATTTAACAAGGTGTAAACTCAAATAAGCCAATTGTTTCAGATGCAATTTCATTGTTAGGGCAAATGAACACAGCTCTGGACTAATTTAGTGGACTAAATTTGAGCTTGAAAGGCAAAAGAAAAGAGAATAGGATGTGAAAATAATCCACCCAAATAGCAAAATTTAAGCAAACTGGAAAACGTTTCTTGAATTCAGCCACTCTGGAGTCACAGTCAGGTGCCATCAGGTGTGCAGTGATGTGGGTTGAGCCAACTCTCAGTTTTGTATAAAACTTTCTTTTTTACATTTTAAAATGAAATTAAATTAAACAGTCTTCATATAGGGGTCATATAGCACCCCAAATTTCCATTGTCTTTCTCAAGTCAGTAAATCAGTTAACAGTTTTTCAATTGTATTTGCAATTGGCTCTAATGATTGTGACATTCTGTCAATGTAATTTTTCATCCCTCCTCCTCTTTTTTTTTTTTTTTTTTTTTTTATAGAGGCATGTTTTCTTTCTTTCTTTATTTGTTTGTTTATACATGCACTGGGTACAGTCAGAAGTGCGGGAGGGTGAGAGAATTCACCAGAGCCAGAGCGGGGAGCAGAGCAGGCAGAAGGACCGAAGTACACTGCTGAGGGGAGCAGCGGGCGGCAGGAGAGGTCTGCGTGCCATGTGGGACCCTCCTCCGGTGGCCGGGGAGCAGCCGGGGATCGAACCGGCGCCGCAGAGGCTACGGGCAGCTTCGCAACCCAGCACTCAACTGCTGCGCCACCGGGGAGGCCCCCTCCTCCTCTTTTTATGTACAGTTTTAGCTCTCAGACATAAAGAGACAACACGTCCATGATTTTATACTAGTCTTTTATTGAACAATATAAGTTAGTATTTCCTCAGTCTAATTTTCTTTTATTTTCATCTCCCTTCATCATATGTGCTGAAAGCAACTTGATTAAATGTTTATACTTTGTGATGTTAAAAATATACCAGTGTATACCACATAAGTTCATGTATATGTTTTCTTAATTAGTTTTCTGCCATGTCATTTTCCTTAATTTTGAGTCCAGGATTCCCTACGGTATGCTGATATTGTTAGTATTGTATCTAGCAATCATGTATCATTTAATTTAATTTCACTACTAATATTTAAATTACAAATCTGTCAGAGCTGTATTTCCCTTATGGATATGGTTGTCATGTAATTGAGTAATTGGATCTTAAATAATTCATCTAAGATTAAGAAAGTAGGAAAATATTCATTTAAAGTAAATATATTTACTGTTTTGTTCTTGAAAAAGGCAGCATAGAGTTTACAAGTGAATTTTTAGAATGACAAGAAATACTGTAATTCTTCCAGCTGAACCTTATGGATACAAATTGAAAGAGTAAAAGTGTGTGGAGTGGGGAGAGAGAGAGAGAGAGAGAGAGAGAGAAAGAGATTAAGAGATTTTTTCTTTAAAGAAATTTCCTTTCTGGAAATTTTCAAGCACACTTTGATCTCCACATGTACAGAAAAGTCCAGCAACATTCAATCGCCAATCCTTGGCAAAATAAATGAAAAAAAATTAAAATTATTAATTGTAGGACAATTACTTAATTTCAAAGAGAGAAGAAAATCTAATCAGAGATTTTTTTAAGATTTTACCTCCAGGGTTCTTTTTAAAATATAAAGTAGATGCTGACTTACCTGTAATGAATGAGGAAAAATATTTGTTAAATGCTGGTAGCTTTCATAGTTCATTTGTCATTTTATTCTTTTGGGAAAGTATAATCAGTGCAGTCTCCAAGGTTTTATCATCCTTGACTTTTGCCTTGATTGACACAGTTAATTAATCATGTTATCCTTCCATAGGTCCCATTAAATATTTTGATATAAATTATTCTCTCTCTCTTAATTTCTCAAGTATTAGCTTGCTTTCTTCTTGTTTATAATAAGATTTGAGATTGCATTGACAAAAGATTTTAATGATGCATTTTTAAAGTAAGTCGATTTCTGAATAATTTGGAAAGTTAGCCAACTTTTTCAGGCAAGATAGAGTTGAAAGTAGCCTGCAATTTTAAATAAGCCTTAAATGATCTGAAAAATAAAAAGTACCAAAAGCAAGGGTGATCAAATGAGCTGTTGATTTTTTCTTTAAAATTCAATACAGCTTTAAGAATAATTAAAACTCCCATAGGATCAATGTGGATAATGAAGTAATTGTTAAAACAAGGGAGGTGATTTTTTTAATATATACCTTAACCTCTGAAATATTTTTGCTGTCTTAGATTTTTTTTTGCCCTAAACCTTCTATTATTCATCTTTGTCCAAACTTCTAATCACATTTTGCTTATTTTTTTTCTCGTTGAGTCAGCAAAAACAAACCTCTTTAAATGTATCATTAATTAGAATATGACTAGGTTGTAACTTAGGGCAACTCTCGAAAGGTTGGAAGTATTTGAACATTAAAATAATAAGTAGTTGAGTATAGTCTTATTCAAAATTACTTAACAAATTTCCTGATATTCTTCTTGAATACATTAAGGTATTATCCTTCCCAAATTCCTCTGAATGCTGGTGAGATAATATAACTTGCTTTTGTAAAATTGATGTGTATTATCATTACTGAATAGCAAGGTTTGTATCTAACCATCAGGTTTCCTTCCCTTTATGGTAAGAAGTGTGTAAGCATGTACTGAATGAAATATGACTTACTTCTGCCTGAATCCCTCAGTAAATATGATGAACTGAGCTGTTTTATACTTGTAGCAGAGTGAGAAATAAAATTAAGCTGCTGAGATTCATTTATAAAACTTCATTGAAGCAGGCTTTGATAATAGAGGGTCTAATAAGTTAAACCAACATTATCAACCATTGATTTAATTCAACAATCTGAAGTGGAAAGGATCTCTAAAGCACTGGTTTTCCTAAATACAACAAAAGGCCTGTCCTTAAAATTTCTTCATATTATGCTTACCTTCAGTTCTTCACTTTCAATCAATGCCAATATCAATCTCTTTATGTGTATTTTAAGATCCACTTAAGCAATAGCTCTCAGACTAGGTTCAATGAAATGTAAATCTGAGAAGAAAGAGGATAGTCTTTCTTCACATTTGTATCTTCAGACTCTAGATCAGCTCTGGCACATAGCAGGCATGCAATATTTATTACATAGATTCACAAGGCAGAAATTATTTTTTCAACAGATAAAGCAATACTGGTCTCTATCTCTTCAGTGAACTACTGCACCTCTTACTATGCCAGGTAGTAGTAAGTACTCAATAAATATTTGATGAATAAATGGATGAAGGAACCTGCTTCTATAGCATCTATCTCTTTTATATTCTGTATTTAATTGCTCATTTATTATTCATTTATTTATTCAACACATATTAATTGAATGACTTCTATTCTCAGGATTTGTTCTCATTGTTAGGGAAAAAAAGATAGTCACTCTCCATAGTAGAAAGTGTCCCTACTTATAATCTGCAGATTATAATTGGGAGTACAAAGAGACACATTAAATATGCAATGAATATATAAAGATGATTTTAGGCAACAATAAGGGATATCCAACAATTAAAATAGGATAAAATTTTTGACTGGTCATAGAAGACCTGTGAATGTTAAGTTTAAACAAGAATTCAAATAAATCGTTAATATAATTTCTTCTTTCTCTTCATAAAATTTTGTTTCTCATCCAGTGCCTCTTGAAGACTGGAAAGAAATCCAAACTGTACTATCTGTACCCTTCTACATTTCTAGAATTAACCCTGGTATGTGTGTGTTTAGTTTTTTAGCTTTTATGTGTCAATCTGGTGGTGGTTAAAACTCACTACCCATCAGCATCTCCTGGAAAACTTTCTTTTTCTTGAATGATATAAATTTCATTCTTTTATAAGTTAAGCATTTTATTTCAAGATAATAGTAGATACCTATGCAGTTGTAAGAAGTAATATAGAGATTTACCATGTGCACTTTAATTAGTTTTCCCATGGTGAAACTTGCAAAATTACAAGAAATTGTCATGTATATAATCCTTCCATCTTGTTTAGGTTCTCTAGATTTTTATGTGTGTAAGATTGTTTATGTAAATGTATTTGTATTCATATCTATATAATTTTATTACATGTGTAAGTTTAAGTGTGGCATCAGTGTGAAGACACAAGAGTCCTATCAGCACAAGTATCTTTCATATTGACCTTTTGTAACTGTCTTTATATTACAAAAACTCCACATTCCCCATCCCTGACCCCTGGAACCCATTTTTAAAATTTTGTCATTTTAAAATGTTACAATGTTATATAAATGGCATCATAACAATATACAATCTTTTTCTTTCACAGTTTAATTGCTTTGAGATCTTCTAAGCCACTGGGTATATCACTAACTTGTTCCTTTTGATTTTTGAGTAGTGTTCCACATTGTAGATTTACTTCAGCTTGTTTAACCATTCACCCAGTAAGGGTCATTTGGGCTGTTTCTACTTTGGGGCTATTATGAATAAAAAATGTCTATGTATACATTTTTGTGTGAACACAAACTTTTCTTTTTTCTGGGATAAATATCCATCTTCTCCTGGCCTCATTCATCAGTTTTCCTGATTCTCTGACCTTTAGATTCAGTCTGGGACTTCCATCATCTACACCCTGATTCTCAGTTCTTCAGAGTTAGGTTGAATCACACCACTGATTTTTATGGTTCTCTAGCTTGTTAATAGCAGAATGTTTCATTTCCTAATGCCATGAGTTCTAATTCCTCTTGAGTTCTAAGAGTAAAAGAGAGATATCCTCTTATCTATAACTGTATATAATCTATTAACTATATCTCTTTCATAGATCTATCTCTTACTTCCTCTGTTTCTTGGGGGATTCATGACCAAATAATTCTCATAGAGATTTTATCTCCAGTTTCACCATAATTGTTATATTTATTTTGTTTCATATCTTATTCCAATATGAGTTCCAATTACCACAATATGAGGAATCTTACATAGTGCTTAATTCTAAAAAAACTTATAAAGGGGTGACCAAATCTTTCTGCTGCCCAGGACTTTCCTAGCTTTAACACTGAAATTCTGGGATTTGGGGAAATCCTTCAGTCTTGGGCATATTTGAATGTAGTTGGTCATACTATTTTAAAACCAGTAGACAAAGTTTAGAAATTGTGTAAAATGTATTGCTTCAAACGTGTTTGAACATAAAGCTAATAATGCAGCAGCATTTTTTAAACATACAGAATGATTCATTTTATTCTTCTTCCCACCCCAGTACAGTAATATATTATTATCTAAAACAAGCTGAAAGTCTACCCACTAAGAATTCCCTGTATTTAAACAGAAAATCATTTAACCACATGCAACAAATGTTGCCCCTTTTCCCTAAAGCATTTCTTGTAAAATCTATCTTTATTGCAAACATCCTTTACTTTTATTAATATGGACCTTATCTGGATGTTGAAACACAAGCTATATAAAAAACATGCTTTGTTAATATTTTGTGATTTTCAAATTAAAAATAAATAAGCTCCCTTAAGATAGTTTTATCAATTATTTCTTATAAGAAATATGACACTAAAGACTCTGTGTTTGTATTTTTTAAATTCATATGTCAGAGTTTTCTTCCATTTACAAAAATAAACTCATTATTCTGTTCTGGTCTACTGAATTATCCAGATATCTTGTTTTCATAGTGTATAATCCTATGTTCAGTTTTGAGCTAGTATTGCTTTAGACCTTCCAACAAATCTCACCAAAACATGCATTAATAAATGGTCCTGGGGATTCCATTCATATGTCACAAATCATTTGTTTTTCACTTGCCTGGTTTTATCACTTTTTAATGATTTGTCACGTGTCCTAAAAGTCCATGCAATTAATCTTATGTAGGTTCACTAAATTAGCCTGTAAATAATGTAACAAATCATTAAATTGAAAAGTAAACTCAAAGCATTTAAAAATAAATATATCATATTGCATTAAAAATCCTAAACTGTGAATGGCAGTAAACTAAGTACATCAAGAACAGAAAGTATTTCCCATTTTAGAGAGGAAATATGTGGACTCCCTAACCTGGCACAGGAGGATTGTTGATGCTGGTTAAAGTTTGAATCTTCACTTTGACTTAGAGAAAATGTACTTTGGTAGATCCTTGGGGTAGGTAAGGGCTCACTCTTGTTCCCCAGTTTTAGACCATACTCCATCCACATTCATTTTCATGCTCTCCCTAGTTTTGATAGGCAGTTCGCTGTGATATTTTATTTGGATGGTGATACATGCATGTATATTCTACTCTATTGATGTACTTTTCCTCAAGACATTTTAATTTTGTTTGTGTGGAAAAGGTAATGTAAAAATAAATACACCATGACTAGTCTTGGTGTAGGGCAGAAATTATCAGCTTCTGCAAATAATTACATTTTAGGTCAGCGAGCTCTTTGGGGTGGAGGGCTGTCCTGTGTACTATAGAATGTTTAGCAGCACCTCTCTCTGTCCTCCAAATAGATCCTAGTAGCATTTCATAATTGGGAAGACCAAAAGTCTCCAGACATTACCATATGTCCTTGAGAAAGGTTCAGTTTACTGGATTAAATCACTTAGAATGTTATATTCTTGAGAATAAATGAGAAAATTGGCTTGATTTTTCTCTATTTAAAAATTAGAACAGGGGGCCTCCCCTGGTGGCACAGCGGTTGAGCGCTGGGCTGCAGAGCTGCCTGCAGCCTCTGCAGCACCGGTTCGATCTCCGGCCGCCAGCGAGGGTCCCGCATGGTGCGCATGCCTCTCCTGCCGCCCGCTGCTCCCCTCAGCAGTGTATTTCGTCTGTCTGTCTGTTCTGTTCCCCACTCTGGCTCTGGTGAATTCTCTCACCCTCTTGCACTTCTGACTGTACCCAGTGCTTGTATAAATAAATAAACAAATAAATAAATAAATCTTTAAAAAAAAAAATTAGAACAGGGCCTCCCCCGTGGCACAGTGGTTGAGTGCTGGGTTGCAAAGCTGCCCTCAGCCTCTGCAGTACCAATTTGATCCCCGGCTGCTCCCTGGCTACCGGAGGAGGGTCCCACATGGTGCGCAGACCTCTCCTGCCACCTGCTGCTCCCCTCAGCAGTGTACTTCAGTCCTTCTGCCTGCTCTGCTCCCTGCTCTCGCTCTATTGGGTTCTCTCACCCTCCCGCGCTTCTGACTGTACCCAGTGCTTGTATAAATAAATAAATAAATCTTAAAAAATAAATAATAAAGATAAAAAATAAATAAATAAAAATTAGAACAGTGTTACCTTTGGGAAGGTGTGATAAAAAAGTTCAAAATACAACCACATCATTTTATCCCAAAAATTATTTAGGAAGATTAGAAATGGTCTTCACACAGCCTTGATTATTTATCTAGTATCTAGTTGTTGTTGTTGTTTTTATAATCTAGCCAGTAAAACATTAAGATAGAATGGAATACTGGGGGTTGTTATTGATCTTAACTAGAACTGTCTGTTTAGCAAACATTTATTTCATACCATTAAAGCAAACCTATGATGATTCCTCCAAAATCTCTTGATTACATTAGACTCTCTTATGAATGGATCATGAGTTTCTCTAGATAGTTAATGACCTACCAGAAAATGTTAAAGGAAGGTTTTTTTTTTTTATAGCAGCACTATTTAAAGATTTTTTTTTTATTTATTTATACAAGCACTGGGTACAGTCAGAAGGGCGGGAGGGTGAGAGAATTCACCAGAGCCAGAGGGGAGAGCAGAGCAGGCAGACTGACGAAGTACACTGCTGAGGGAAGCAGCGGGTGGCAGGAGAGGTCTGCGAGCCATGTGGGACCCTCACCAGGCGGCTGGGGTTCGAACCGGTGCTGCAGAGGCTGCGGGCAGCTTGGCTTCGCAACCCAGCACTCAACCGCTGTTCCACCGGGGAAGCCCTAAAAGAAGGTTTTTTTTTCCCCAGCCAGTTATTTTTCATTGTGTTTCAAAATCATGACTTTTACCACTCAAAAATTAGTAACACTATTATTAGAGATTTTCATATTAAATCTGTACATGTATGTATGGTAGAGAAGGTAATAGAAATCAATTGTTAGTTTCTTAGTCTATTATCTTTTTCTTTACTAAGGTAATAGTGGGTTATAACATTATATAGGTTTCAGGCGTATAGCTTCTCACCTGGACATCTGTATCAATACCACCAAATGTCTAGTCACCACCCACCATCAATTGACCCTTTTACCTGTTTCACCCCAGTCCTACTCCCATCATCACCATTCTGTTGTCAGAGTCTAAGAGCACAGTTTTGGTTTTGTTTCTTTTTTTTTTTTTTTGGCTTTGTTTCTTTATGATCCCCTAATGAATGAGATCATTGTATTTGTCTTTCTCCTTCTGACTTATTTTACTTAGCACAGTTCATCCGTATTTCTATATCCCTTGGACAACAAGATAGCTCTGAAAAGAAGAGTTTCAAATTGGGCAAATCTATTGCAATAGTTTCATGTTGTCTCTATATTGATCTCAAGAAATACGACATCTATAAATTTTTCATCTTCTATGGATATAAATGAAACACAAAAAAACTATTTAAAAGAAGTAACTGCAATAGGGGAATAATTTGTTTGGTCTGCTTTAAGATGCAGTGAAGCTATAATACTGCATATAAAGTGGGTTTTATGTATTTCCATTATGTTCAGGATCTTAACTCACATAGTAAACAAATAACATATTATCATACAGAAGTCACCTTCAGGTATTCACATTTAAAACTATGGTTTTAAATCAGATTTACATAATTATAAGAAAAATTGGTTAAATACTCTATGAGTTGTTAAAATAAACTTACCTAAATCAAGCATTAACACTAATCAACACAATTTTATTGACTGAAAAGGCACTAAGATTTGTAGTGCTTAGAAGTATATTGCTAATTACCTGTCATATCAGAGTGACTTGGAAACATTTACATATCAAAGATTATTGCACAAAAGCCAATCCTCAGAGAATGCATGAATTTTCTCAATGGAAAAAAAATACCCGCACGTACATGCATGCACATCTGTACATATGTGTAATGTATAAATACATATACTTTGTACATGCATATAACTATATAGTTGCATATTATGTGTATATATACATGCATGCAAATGTGTATTGTTTTATATATATATATATATATATATACAAAGATAGAGTATCTATATTGAAAGAGACTTTAATTCTGCTTTAGCATTCATTCACCAAGAGTTTTCTTAACTTTAGTCCTTAGAGATGATCAGAACAAAAGCTCCCTTTATCATTATATCTTGAAAACACATTGCATGATTTGTATATAGATAATTAAATGGTAAATTAGAGACAGAGAGAAAGAGACTCAAATCCTTCCCCACTTAAATGACAACTTTTAGCATACTTGAGAACTGGTGATTTTCAGAACAACTTGGGAAAAGTGATTCATCCTTATTTAGATGAAATATCACAGTATTTTCTATTACTCTCATGAATTAAGATGGTCTTGAATTTGAAATCAAAAATACCTGGAATTTGTGTTCTGTTTTCAACATGATTGACTTTCAGAGGCTCAGATTTTTTGTGAGGCTATCCAAGAAATGAAATATTCTTTGTGAAAGTTTTTTATAATTTTACAGTGTTTTATTAGTGTTATTTCTTATTAGCTATCATCAAGCTCAACCTAAGAGCTTCTACAAGTATATAGCTGATCTATATCATTCAGATATCTTAAACTATATAATGACATATTCTTTAATTTCCTTCTGTTAATGTTTTGGCCTCCCTCTTGCAAAATAGCAAGAAACAGTTAAATGTTCCAATTCCTAAGAGGTTGAGTACTTCTACAAACAACAGTCAGAATAGGGAAAAAAGAAAATTAACGGCTTTCTGCTAATGACTCATATTAGGCCTCTTTGGTGGTCTAAAGCAATGGATTACATCTTTTTATCATTTCTTCCATCTGCCTGTCACAGGACTACTAGGGTGATTGCTAGTTTTGTTGTTAAAAATGTCACCCCCATTTTTTCAGAATCTTTAAAAGTAAACACAGGAAAAGTGGTGTATACCTGTCATTTAGATCAAATAAAACAAAGGTCGATGGAAATACATTTCTCTTTTGAAGAGGCTCCCCTGCTGATTTTGTTTATCAGAAAATGGCAAGTTTTTGTTGCTAATGGACTGAAATTTAAATAAAATCTGACCCTGGATATAAAAGCAGCCATTATGACGAAATAAAATTATATACTTTGGAGGAGAAATTGAATTAGAATGCTGGCTTTCTTTGGTTAAATTCTTTTACATAAGGAAATGAGCAGGGGAACTAAAACTGTTGGATAAAGTGAGCTTTTTAAAAATCAATAATTGCTTCTAATTTACTTTTTAAAACTTAGTTCTAGACATCATAGTGTATCATGAAATTTGTATATTTCCTTTACACAAGAGTTTAGCAAAGAGAATTCTCAAAAGAATCACAGTTTGGATATATTTATATTCTAACTATTTTTTAAAGCCTGAAGTCATTTAAGAATCAAACAGCTTTGGAAAATATACTTGATAGATGAAGAAAACAGTACAGCCCTTATAGTGTTATATTTGATTTTAACTGAAAGTCATCTGCTAGGAAAAAAAAAAAAAAAAGATCCTCTGATACACAGATAACTTCACTATGTTTTTTTCTTTAAAGTTAGATGATGAATGTCTCAAAATCACCAACTTTCTTCTAGTCTACTTGTTTTGACAACATTTATTTTTACTATAATCATGTCCACAAAAAAGAACTGAATTGATGAAATTTAATACTGTCATTAAATTACTATATCAAACCTTTTTGCATTCAGTTTATTTTGAAAAAAAAATCAGATTGTATATTCACACTTTGTTTAGAATGTTAAAATATTTATAACTGCAGTGGAGAAAATAGTTATAAAGTCACAGACTACTAATAGCTTAAAATATTATCTAGTCCAAAGTCTTTTCCCTTTTTTGGGTAAATTACTAAAACTTGGATGCAAAAAAATATTTATCTTGGGTCACCTTCATAATTAGGATACAGTCTTAATATAGTTGACAGCATAGTGGGAAGGAACAGTCTTTGTAGTAGGGCAGGTCTGGGAATAAGGCCCAACTCCTCACTTAGTAGCTATGCCAGTTTGGACACGTTTGTCAGCTCCTTGGCATCCCAACCTCCTTTTATAGTATTTTTCCATAATGTTTTGTCTTGAGGTTTCAAGGGGATAATGATTTAAAGATTACCTGGCATGTAGTATCAATAGATAATCAATGGAGTCACTGAACTAATATTCCTGGAATAAATAAAATGTGTTGGGCTTCATTCTAGATGATAAGGGTATATAGAGAAGAAAATATTAACTTTGTTTCAGTTCACATGGAATTTAACACCTTGTGGTTTGGCTGAGTGAGTCGAAATAATAAAAACGGGTTTTTAGTGCCATGGGATCAGTAGATGTAAAGATAGTTATAGTATGTGATGATCAGGAAAACGTCACTCAGAAGGAAATTCATATGGGACACGTAAGTGATAAAAAATATTGATTGTGGGCCTCCCTGATGGTGCAAGGTGTTAAGCATCAGCACTATGAAGCAATCTGCAGCTACTGGAGCAATTTCAATCCCCGGCCAGGGAGGTGACCCACATGCTGCAGCAGACCTCTCTGTCTCACCAGCTGCTCCCCTCAGCAGTGTATTTCAGTCAGTCTGCCTGTTCTACTCCCCACTCTGTCTCTGGTGAATCCTCTCACCCCCTGCACCTCTGGCCTGTATTCCAATTCTTGTATGCATAAATAAATAAATCTTAAAAAAAAGGAATTGATTGCTCTGAGCATCAATTGATGATAAATTGAAATAAGGGACCATGGTAGCCATTAGTATTTTTATAGACCTCATATGTATACATTCGAGGGCAGTATTGTCTATCTTTCTATTATTCCCTTATAGAAGACTGTTAAAGGAAGTATTAGATTTTCAATACTTATTCTGGATTTTTTTCATTTTTTTGAGATAGTCTGGCAATACTTGAAATTAGAAAAATAACTTTGATGGCTTGTAAGTCCATTTTAGTTAATTACTATAATTGGATGAATAAGATTTGATGATGCAAGCAGGAAATCCTCATATGAAAAGAAATAACTTTAGCTTCTGGGAGGGCAGATTATAAAGGCATTTATATAAATTAATATAAAAGAGGTGTTTACATAATATACAGAGTATATTTCATTATTACATAATATTACATTAATATTACATAATAAATTTACATATAAATTAATACAAAAGAGGTGTTTACATAATATACAGAGTATATTTCTATTTTCAATGATTTAATTGATGGAGTGAATCCATGGCTTTCTTGAGGAATCCCAAAAGCCACCTAGATAGACTTCCAGGTGATATCTGAAGAGTCCAATAAACTCCCCACTGTGGTGTTTAAGAGTGTTTGTGATCAGGTATTTTTTACACTGGCCCATATCATTTTGGAATCCATACCCCCAACCTGTTTTATTATTCTAGCCTAAAATATCTAGTGATCCAGATAATTTTTGTGTTCTCAAGGGTTGAATCTGCCCTTGCTGGAATTTTCAAATTCTTTTTCTTTTTTTTTTTTTTTTTTTGTGTGTGTGTGTGCATGGTAGAGAAACAGAAGACTACTAAGTAGGGCTGTCCTGAGCAGAGCAAAGAAATAAGGAAACTGATTATACCACATTTTTTTCCTACTGAGAGGAAATTACACAATTCTGGGAAAATAGGCAATCTGTTTTACCACAATGAAGGATTCAAAGTTATGATTTATCTTCCCCAGGTTTTTTTGTTTGTTTATAAAATGCAAGAGAAAAAAGACTTATACTTCAAATTTCAGGGAATACATTCCATTTGCTTTAGAAGAAGAGGGCTGCTTCCACAGGACTAAATGTTTTCTAGAACAAGAAAAGAGCATCCTAAACTCTGTGACCTCAGTTGTTTGATGATTTTAATCTATAGCTTATGAATTCCTTAGGATCCACAGAAAACACCATGGCTAATCCAATTAACTAATGCCTGAAATGCTTTCCCTGCGGATTCCCCTAGTTTCCAAAGTACTTCCTCAAAACTCAGTATTTGATCTACTTGTGCATCAATCAATTCTTGTCTGTATCCAAACTGGATGTGCTCAGCTCTTCAAAATGCACCATCTTTCTTTCCCTACTCTGACTCATAAGACCCTTGATTCCTAGGGCCAACATTTTAAAGGGCCACCCTCCTGTACATTTAACACATTTTCAAATGCCAACTGGCATTTGTGTCTTCCTGTGGGGTAATTAGGCATGCAAATGTAGCCATTGCACATGCAAATTTCCCAGTCCAAAAAGGATGGGAGGTTTCAAATTTCAATCTGAGAGTAGTATCTCAACATTTCCTTGGGAATTCCCTTCATTTGAAGCCAACACTCAGGATGGGTACAAACTAATGTTTATCTTTGGTTACTTCTGTGACTTTTGTATTTTTATATTTCAGAATATTAATCTCTATCCCCAAAATTTAAAATGTATAATTTTCTCCATCCTCTAGTGAAAATCCTTGAGTATAAACCATCGATAGCAGGCTCATAGTTAAGGGACACTTGTAGTTGGTGAATAGGATTTGTGTGAAGTGATTTTAAGTTCTCTAAGGAATGTCTAAGTGAGTTATGAAAAATAACACTGCAGTGAGTGTTAAGAGACCAGAGTTCACATCCCAACCCTACCACTAGTTTTATGACCTTGGATAAGAAGACCTAATCTCTCTGAGTTACAGTTGTCTTATAGTAATAGGGGAAGTTTTGTGCTTGTCTAGGTTTGCTTTATATTACCTTGCAGTTCCCTTACAATTTAAAAAATTCTATGAACCTTAAAAATAAAGGTTATGTTTTCTGATCATTTTTCTTTGGACAGGAAGGGCTGAGAGTCCTTAGAGACACATCCAGATATCCTCTAAGTGGCTGAGGTCCTGACCTTGCGAGGTACTTAGGCCCGTCAAGCATCTTAAATGTTCTTGCATCCAAGCATCGCCTCCTAACCCCAGGATTCCATCCATTTTCTGTTCTTTGGGGCTTTACCAGTTTGGTTCTCAATGGTTGCCTTAGAGAAGAACTCTCACATAAGGTTTTAGTGAGTCACTTGGTAACAGCTCTTGGATGTCACATAGATATCTGCTCTGGAAAGGACCTTAAGGATCATCTGGTTACAATTCCTTAATTTGCAGAAAGACAAACAAGGGCTCAGCTAATTTTTCAATTTAGTTTTTTCTGTCTCTCCCCCCCCCCCCACTTATTCTTATTTCAGAAGGCAACTACTTTTGGAACTCATGTTTCTTTTGGAAGGTTATGAGTTTTCTCAGTGTTTATTTTCATATTTCAGTTTAAATACATATTTTGAACCACTCATCCTATCCTTGTTACTTTATTATCATTAGTTTCAAAATGTTAAACCAGAAAGGATCAGAACTGCCTAAGTAGATGCCCTTTGCCAAGATCATGATCTGTACCATACATATGCTTTTAGCACATTAATGCAGAAACTATTTTAATGTACCTACATTTCACACGATAATGGGATTTAACTTTGAAAAATATGTCTTATACAAATTTTATTTTATAAAATGTACTCAAGATATTTTACACCTCTATTGTGAACATTCTAGTAATATTAATGTCATTCTTCAATTTTACCCTTATGTGAAGTATTGTTTTGATATATGCTTAGTGAATGTAGACAACTCACTCTGTAGTAGTTGTTTTGGTCATGTTTGTTTAAAACTAATGCCATCTAATCTGGGTTCTTTTGTTGCAAACTGTCTATAACTTTGGTGAATAAAGAGGTTTGCTGCAATTATAGTGAGTAATTGGGAAGATAACAATTGCAAAAAATGTCACCAAAACTCAGAGCAACTTCTTTTGGATTCATAAGGTATCAAATCTATTTCTGCATTTCAGTTTCCTTTTCATTTCTCTCAGATATTTTTATGTTGATTTATATGAGCAGTATTTTGTTGTGATTTTGCACACACTATCTTTCATGCCCTGGTCCTCCATTTTCTCCCCATCTCATCATTGTGATTTTCCTGTTTCTCTCCTCCCTCCAGTTGTCCTTACCTCCTTCTGATATTCCTGGAGCATGCCAGGCTGACTGTCAGTGGGAGTACCCTCTGCCTGAAGCTCTTTCCATTATATATTTGCTTGGATAAATCTTCCTTATAGTGTTCAAAATCTTTCCTCAATGTTTTAATTCCAAATTTATCTGTGATTTTCCTCTTCCCTCTCCCAGAAATTATGACCACCCTTATCCAGCTTTGTGTTTTCTTTCTTGTATACATAAGATTTGGCACTTTTAATTGAGTTTATGGTTTATTATCTTTTCTTCCACTGGAATGTGAATCTTTATCTCTTTTATATGCTAATGTGTCTCCATTGCTTAGAAAAGTCGGACATAGCAGACTCTCACTCTCAATAGATGTTTGGTGTATTAATGAGCAAATGATACCATCTCTACATAGGACCTTAGAAATGTAGAATATAGAACACTGTCATCTCATCTTAAATTATCAACTAAAAAAATCTGTGATTTGCTCTGCCCAGACAGTGGACTTTGTATTTGCTGTTAAATCTGTCAAGGTCAAAATAACTGAATTTCCTAACCTGGATCTGTGTCAGGGACTTATTCTATACTAAGTAGCATAAGGATTTTCTTCCCATCTCGACTTCTCCTATGTCAAATCTATCTATTATCCTAATCTACTTATACATACACACATGAGATTATATTTGATATTAATATATCCAAGAAGATATTTAAGATATTAAAATAAGGAGGAGGACACATCAAATTAGTGTTTTTATGACAGATCTGAAGAGATAGCTCATGAAAGAACCTGAGATAAATTAGTTGCAATAATACATGCATTGTATTATATCCATTTCTAAAAATGTTCTAAACATCTTCAAGAATGTTGACTAGAAATTTGAGAACTCTAGATTCTAACCTTAGTTCAGCACACTTTGTTACCTTGGACAAGTTCTCTTACTTTGTTTCCCTAAGTTTCTTCAAAAATAAAATGTAAGGTCAGACTAGATGATCTTACCCTTCATATGATTATGTGATTTAAACATTCCTACAAAAGGAAAATAATTCAGAAAATTTTATGAGCAAATGAAATGAACCAAATAGTTTGGTGGTGGACTTATAACTGTTAGATATCTATTTCCAAGATGAGAGTTGTCATCCATCATCATCATTTTGTCATATGATAAAAGAAAGCATAACATTTGGAAAACTTGTTCAATGCTAATTTCATCCATGGTACCCTTACTGTTCTGGTGCTTATAAAGCTGGCATTAATGCAATTGAAATTGAACACAATAAAAGAAACATATGTAAGGGAAAATGGAAGAGGAAATAGCATAGGAATAAAGATATTGATTCTTAATTTTTATTTAAATAATATATTATCTAGCATGGCTTCTTAATATAAATTAATGAATGTATATTGTTTCTCTAGTAGATTCTAAGATATCTTAGGCTTCTTCTGTCTTTAACCTAAAACATCTCCCTTGTGTGTCATTCACAGATATTAGTAAGACTTATAATTTAGCGAAGGACTAATATTCCATGTGGTAATCCTAACTCCCAGAGAATTTAATCCCAAATTTTCTCCTTAATCCCAGGACCTCTCCTGGATCCTTAATTATTGCTAAATTAATATTTGTATATGTCTTTTATATTCTTTCATTCAGTGAATTTTTAATAAGGTATAAATGTTAAACATTGGGGGAAAAGGCATAAATGCCAAACTTTGGGGAAAAAACTATATGAATAATACAAAATCCTTATCATTAGGGAGTGTATATTCTAATAGGTAAGTGTGAATATAAACAAATATCAAAATGAGATGAATATAAACAAGTTTCATGAAAAACTGAAGAGGGAATAACTTACTAAACGTTTCCTTACCCATATGCAAAACAGAGGAAATGATGCTTTCTTAGAGTTACCCATAGAGATGAAAGAAGCAAGGACTGGCTGGGGGAAGGGTTCTTAGAAGGCACTGTCATGAACAAGTTCAGTGTTCCCCATTTCAGTGCAGGAAGATCATATGTGAGCCTGCAGGCGAGGGTGGGAGGTTTGCAGAGTGGAAGAGCCCACTGACAAAAGAGGAATAAACAAAAGGTTTACAGTGATTTTGCTAAAGGGAAATTCTGATCAGTGGATTAGCTTCTCCAGATTTACATTTTAAAAATAACACTTAGGCAGGATGTCAAGAATGTCCACTTGAAGCATTCAAAGATCAGCTCAGGACACTGACGAATTCAAGTTTTAGTCACTAAAACACTCTTCAAAACCATTGTAATTTATTGTAAAAACAAAAAAAGCAAAATTTCTTAACAATTCTAACTCTATTCTACTGCAATTCCTATGCATTCATACTTTAAAATTAATTATTTAAATTGATTTTTCAGATGTTCCCTGTTTCTTCAGACTAATAAATCTTGACCTTTGTACAATTTCATAGAACTTAATAACAATTCATAAAATTTTACTGTATCCAAAGTACATCATTTTACTCACCACACCCATTTTATCTCATAATATGAAACAATGCCTAAAACTCACTTTTATCTTAGTATTTTTTTCTCCTGATTTTCTCTTACCGTCTGGTGTTGATAACAGAGTGATTGCAATATATTTTATGTGACTCAAATTGCAGAGCAAAGGGGAAAAGGAGACAGGCCTTCCATCCACCTGACACAAGACTGCAAAGGAGTTCTGGACCCCACTAAGGGAAAGTTACTTAAAGACATGCTAGCTGTGTAATGTGCGAGATATTCATCAAGCCTACCCCAGTTGAATGTAATTTGCAGACAAAATGAGACTGACTGAACCTTCTGCTGGTTCATAGGAGACCCACCTCTCAACTTGATTAAATCTTCTAATTCTTTAACAGTGTGATAGAAAGAGGAGGTTCAGGTGCTCTGCCCCACCCAAGGAAGGGTGGAGTGGCTTCTCCAGATTTATATTTTAAAAATAAAATTTTTAAATTTTTATAAAAAATTAAATATATTTCCTAGAAAAAGACTAGGAAATGGAAGGAAAGAGGAGGAAAGAGAGTAATGAAGGAGGTACCTGGAGCAGGGAGATATGTGTCAGCCTTGGATTTGTACCTGAGACTTGGGCAGCATAGCGTCACTTGAACGAGATAGAGACATGGGTGAGAGGCCTGTTAGGGGGCTGACAATGGCCAGCAATGGCGGGCTTTATCTGGACTTGCATTTTGATTTTGCTGTTTTCCTTCCAGACTTGCCTGGCCTCTTCTCCCCTTTCCTATGAGTCCCCACCAGAAGGTACCTTAGATTTAGGGCAAAGTTTTGAGCCTCAGTGGCCCCTCTTTGGCACTATTGCTTGGTTTGGGGCATTTGCCCAATGAGTGTTTCTTATTCTTTCTCTTCTTTTTACTGCACATTATTATTATTATTATTATTATCATTATTATTATTATTATTCCTATTGGGGCCTCCCTGGTGGTGCAAGGGGTTAAGCACAGCAGTGTAAGCTATCCAAAGCCTCTGCAACATGAGCTCGATCCCTGACCCAGGAGCTAACCCACATGGCACAGCAGACCTCTCCTGTCCTCGCCCTCTGCTTCCTTCAGCAGTGTATTTCAGGAGATCTGGCTGTTTTACTCCCTACTCTGTCTCTCGTGAATCCTCTCACTGCCCCTCCTCCCTCATCTCTGACCTGTACCCCAGTTCTTGTATGCATAAATAAATCTTTAAATTTTGTTTTTTTTCCTATTGAAGGTCTCACATACTAAGAGTATGCTTGTCTTTATGCTACAGATAGCAGAACCCATTTAGAGCATTCTGCTTTGGGCATCTCAGGATGCTCCTCCTTCTGCCCACTAACAATTCCACTAGAAAACAAACATGCATGCAACAATTAGACACACTGTCATACCAAAACATTTTGTGTGGTCAGTGTCAATCAGTAATTGCCAGTGATGATGATCACGGCGATGTTGATGATGATGGTGATGATGACTTTTATAATGAAGATGCTAATGCCATTCTAAATTGCAAAACTTGACCTTTCTGCTTCATTTTGGGTGCATGTCTTATTCAAAAATCCATTTAGTGAACTCCCATGAGCATGTTCAATCCATCATACAGCCAATTCTGAAAACTTTTTCTCTGAACCCTAATCCTACCTTGTACAACATAATACTGAAAGACTAGTTGAATACTTCCAACTTTCCAACCCAGTGTATGTTATCACAGATTACTGGTTTTTGATGATTTCTGAATCTGTGCCTGGCATTAATGGTCAAGTTAACATAGTCAACTTAATGTAACATTTCCCACTGACTATGTTTCCATGTGTGTGTTTTATCTCTGTGTACACTTGCATTGTTGTTTTTCGTTTGTTAATTCTTTTTATGTCTTTATTTTTCTCCTATTGTGGAAGATACTTATTGGAATGAAACCCTCTTAACAGATATGAGACCCCCAAGGAGCCTGGAGTGGTTTGGCAAAGAAAATACCCCAGCTTGCTGTTCAGTGGTACTTTGCCAAGCCAACATAGCTCTAATTGCATCTTTCCACTGGTTTACCCTATCCACCCTCCTCCGCACCCCACCTCTCCTTTCTTCCCAATAGTCTTTTGTATGTACTGAAAAAAATATGTTATTATAATAAGTACTGTATGTTTACAGTGAGTTTTAGTGGATTTGGTAGCCAAAAAGATGTAGATTTTTCATTAGCAGTAGCTTTCCAATGGAGATAATATTTATAGAATGGGCCTGCTTGTTTGTATTTTCAAAGATAAATAAAATGAATAATATCCAAACATGATAATCAACATGTCAGTTTCCAAGTGCATTGGCATTTAGCATGAATGCTTGCTACATGCTTATTCTGTAAAGAGGAAAGGATAGGCATTAGTACCAACTCCCTGGGGAATGGTATTTTCAGTATTATTTCAATGTGAACAATCTTCTTTTGTTTATAGCAGGTACAATATAACCATAAGAGGAAAATGAAAAATTGCAAATGTATGCATAGTTTATATAAAACCTTTTTTGACATGAGAATAATTCTCTACCTTTTTTGCTATAATTTTGATCTCTGAGTAATAGAACATTTGAAGGTGACTTATTTAGCTTTTGTTTTATCCAGAAGCTTTTTAGCATTTGTTCATTATGTAATATGTTATTTTAAAAGAATAGATGATGTTTCCCCCCTTCCAGTTTTTCAAATGAGCGTATTATATGGCATTTTTCCACTGGTTTACCCTATCCACCCTCCTCCACTAGTCTCTGCTATAAAATTAGGATTTGAGGTTGCTGCTTACTTAAAATGTTGGGTCTTTGATTAGAGTTAGGCACTCTTAGCTTCTGTGTGGAATGCATGTAGGAAAAATTTCTGCTCAAGAACTCTGTCTTGGTTGAAGATCCAGTTTCTTCCACTTCTTGGCTGGATGACCTCCATGATAGTATTAGCTTTTGTAAGCTCCAATTTGTGCATTTGCAAAATGGAAATATGCCTCCTATCTCATGAGGCTTGTGAGATGTACACGGAGCATTTTCACACAGCAAGCCACCTGTACAAGCTAGCTCTCTATACTCATCAATCTTGTATCCATATCTGCTTGCAGAAGAGTCCAGGTGATCTTGAACTGATATCACTCTTATTATCAAAGAAAATGTCTAAGGTCTTGTAATGTTTTATCCAAGGGTAAATTTTTGGACAAAACAGATTTACCATGGTGTTGTGGTAAATCTTTGATGCTATGGGGATGGGGCTTGAGCCAGGGTCTCTGTTTTGCTATGTTACCTGATTTTTTGGCAGGTAAACGCACCCACGACGGTCAATTTCAAACTATTTATGGGATGCCACTGAACACAGAGCTGGTAAGAAATGCACAGTGGCCCATCATTGTAATATATTTCTACCATACAAATGAAATAAATGTAAATAACTTCAAGAACATATAAAACAGTAAAATTTTAATAATATAATTAGGAAGTAACAAGTTGCATTTATTAATTTTATTCTATAATTTTTATGTAATTTAGTTGCTAATAATAGTGTTGACAATTGACTTCTAAAAATATTACTTTCTGTTCTTACAAGTCAGCACCAGCAGACGATCACACGTCAGCATATTTATCAACAAATCGCTGTTCCTATGAAGTTAGCTATATGAGGTAGAATTAATGCCAAGCAGCTCTCTAAGGGGAGAGTATGCTGATGAAAAGGACAAGTAAACCATTTATGTGTGCAACTAGTCAAGTGAATGTTAGTGACATGGTGCTAAGTGTTGAGAGTTTGTGCATAGATATGACACCCATGGGAACTCACCACATCTCATCTAATTAGCAGAGAACAGATCCCACTGGCCAGCATGCATTCCCAGGGAAATGGTCTTCTGCCAAGATGTTTATAGAGTACTCCAACTACCCTGTTCTGGAAGAGTTCAAAGACAGTGTGCACAACCCATTTTTTAAAATTTATTTGTCTCTAAGGCAGTATGTTGTAGGGTAGTAGCTCTTGAAGATAATATTTAATTTGTTGCATTAATTTAATTTTTCTTGTTTTTTTGCATCTGAAAGTTATTTTGCTTGTTGATCTGTTTGTTTTGCCTTGAACTTGTCCTTGTATGTATATACATGATGTAGATTATATCTGTTTATATATCAATGAAAGTAAACTTTTTTGCATTTGAAGTAGCAGAGAAATAAGTCCTGGTTAAAGGCATTTACGTAATCCCATTTCTCAGAGGAGATGATGTTGGTTTTCATTATTTAATTATTGGAAACATTTTCCTAGACCATATTGGGCAGACACTCCAATCACCTGTCTCCCCTTGATGATGTTGCTTAATCCAACAGAAAGGTAATTTATCTTTTTATGGGTATAAGTTTCACCTCCCAGGGTTTCAAACTATATCCAGGCCAAGATAATTAATGACCTTATTACTACTCTTTCAGTTCTGATGGTGGCATGCTGAGACCTATTTCCTTGAGGCAGAAACCTAATGACCCACCCCTTCTATCCTGAACTCCAGTGGAGATTTCGATCTCTGTAAATCATAAAAAAGAAAAAGTCACACATGATTTTCTAAAATAGATACATATGTTTTCATATACCCATTTGCTTGATTGGTAAAGTGTGGCAGAGAATATTACATGAATAAGATTCTGAAGTTTGGTTTTCATGTACTACTTCAAATATATATATGTGACATTACCTTTTGTTCTGATTATGACAGAATATATTCCAAATTCTTTTTAATTACTTGCTCGTTCAATATTCTTTATATACTTAACCTCACTTTTGATTGGATACAAGTAGAATGATTTTCAATTCTGGTCTTATTCTTACTATGAGGCAAAGGTAAACTTTCCTTTTGCACATGTTCTGAATTTCTGTGAAGTAGATTGTTTCAATTAAATTTGAGAAAAATGTCTAAATTCCTATTGTTTTATTGAATCATACTGATCAGTGTTGCAATGACTTTTTATTATATAAATTTACCAGGTTGAAAATGCCTGAATGTTTTGCAGAATATATTTTATTATTTAGTCTTAAGAAATCTTTGAGATTACTTAGCATCTTGCCCTCATTGTATACATGATAATGTTGAGACATAAGAGATTCAGCATTTCAACAAGGATCACAAAACTATTACATAAATAATCTGAAATTTTAAATGTCTTTATCATACTGTCTCCCTTTGCATTGTTCAAGCCTCCAAATATCTTCACTTCATAAAACCTTTTATATAGGACTCTTCTGAGTATCCCCCTGACTGCTTCTCAGCCTCAGTCCTATCTGGAACACGTGAACCCATTATTATACATTCCTGCCCCTGATATTTTTCCTTGCAATATTCATCATTATTTGATTACTTTTCTTTGGATTTATTTGTTTAGTTGTTTATTTTGTACTTTACTGTTGCATTTGCTTGTTTAGCTTTTTGTTTCATTTTATGAATTCCCGGCTTCATGTCAGCTAGGTCAATGCTTGATCAATTCATAACCCCAAATAACACATTCCTCACAGTACACTGGACACTTTGGGAGGGAGGGCAGGAAGGAGAGAGAGAGGGAGGAAGGGGAGAAATGTGGGAGGTGAAAGAGTTTGAGAGAGAAATATGAATAGATAATTAAAATTTTTCTATCAAATAACTGGATATGAATCAAATGGGTATATTCTGTACAGAAGTAGGAGATGTGTAAGGAGGGTTTGTTAATTATTTTTATTTTATTTTATTGTATTTATAGTGAGGTAACTTTGGCTAACAACACTGTATATGATTTAGGGGTATAAGTTTACAATTCTTCAGATGTGTATTACCACACCACACCCAACACCAAGTGATCCATAGTCCTCAACCAAAGTCCATTGCCTGCCCCCTCCCCCTTTGCTTCCCAAACCATCCTCCCCCTCTTGTAGCCTCAAATCTGCAATCAGGTTTCTAAGATTTATTTTGGCTTAGTATTGTTTCTTCCTTTGCTTGTCTTTTTATATTCCTCACATGAGTGAAATCTGAAATCGTCTGGTATTTTCTTTCTCCTCTGACTTACCTCACTTAGCATAATCCCCTTCAGTTATGTTCTTGTTACAAATGAAAAGATTCTACTGTTTTAATAGTCCAGTAGTGTTCCACTCTCTATATACCACCTCTTAATCCACTCATCTGTTGTCGGACACAGGGTGTATTCATAATTTAAGTATTATAAATAGTGCTGCAATTTACACAGAACTGAATATATCCTTGCAAATACATGTTTCTGTACTCTTTGGATAGATGCAAAGGAGAATAGCTGAATTATTTGGTGGATATATTTTTAATATTCTGAGAAACCTCAGAAACTGTTTTCCATGGGAGCTGTACCAACCTATGTTCCCATCAACAAAAAAGTAAGGATATTTTTCTTTACATCCTCAGCGACACTTCTTTCAGGGTTTTGTTTGTTTCTTTTTTTTTTTTTTTTAATGTGGTCCATTATCACCACTATGGAATGGGGTCTCATTGTGGATTCAGCTTATATTTCCCTGACAAGTGATGGTGTCCATTTCATCATGTGCCCCTTGATAATCTCTATGTCTTCTTTGCAAAGTATTTATGAGCTGTCTGTGTGATGGGGAGATAAAATATCTTCCATGTTTTGTGGTTGGTTTCTGTGGAATAATTTCACCTGTAATCTCATATTCCTTGAGGTCTCCAAGTATGATATGTTTTATATATATACATATATATATGTTTTTTATATATATATATATATATATTTGGCCCATTTTACCATTTTAGATTTCTTGATTTTTATAAAAATACTTGTAGCACTAACTTAGAGATGATCTGCTTTTACATTTCCAGCCAGTGGCACTGTTTTTGATTTTAAGTTTTCAACCTTTGCTATCTTCTCTAGGTACTAAAACTGATTTTACATTTGCTGAGTCATAGGATGGGGTGATGTCTGGAAAATCCATATGCCCATGCCAATTTGCTGGGAGGTGGGGGGTAGGAGGAATTTCTGGCTTGTGTTTCTGACACCACCAACAGCCTTCCTCTCTGTGATTCTAGACATGTGATCCTCCGGTTTGTGAACTGCTTCTTCCCTCAGGACCTTTCCTGAGGAGTAGGGAAGTGCAATCCAGCACACTGACATTTTGCTTGTTACCAGGATCCATTTTGGCCTGTAGGGAGCACTACAGTTAATTCCACATGAATTTTCCCTCAATTAAGGGTCTATGCCTCCATACAGTTCAGTTTTCCCCTCCCAAGGACCCCTGACTGAGCAGGAGCACTGACTGTCTTTGTCCTGTACCCCAAGCTCTAGCCTCCAGGTGCTTCTTTCCATTCACATCCTGTTTAGTTCCATGAATTATGACTCGCCACTCTGTCTCCCCTTCTCTGTCATAGTCAATGCTGTTTGCCAACGAAAGTCCAAGGCATGTCCAGCTTTCTCCACAGATAATGGATGTCTCTGGGTATTAGTGTCCCTCTGGTTAACTTTTCAATGAACCTTTCAAGAGCGATCAAGGAACCTGCTCTCTCAACATATTCCTCATTTCCTTAATGATCATTTTTAAACTGGTTGACTTCAGTTATAATAATTGCATACATTAAAGATGGCATTGCCTGGAAAAGCAATGACACATTTCCAGTAGGCTATTTAACCTTTCTGTTTAAATTTTATTTAATATTTTTATTTTTCACTGTTGGATATGTCATACGTACAAAAGAATGTACATAACATTGCAACATAAATATCAATAATAAATTAAAAAATGAGTTTCAAATAATTTTGTAGAACACTGTGTGACCCTCGTCACTACCAGTTACTTATCACTACTGTGTATTTGTGTTAATACACTAAATCCGTATCATTTTATCATATACATCTATTTTTAAAAACAACATGTATGTAGCTCTCTCACCTGCCTGTAACTATGCAGGTGTTAATCATCACCAGCCTTTTCTCCTTGCAAAGCAGCAGAGGCAGCTCTCCTCCCAAGCCTGCCCACCTATGTCCATGCAGGTATGTTTTTTGACAAACCCCATCCCTTTTGGGGGGCAACTCTTTCTGCTTATTTGTGTCTGTACAATCATCCTTTAATTTCCCTTTTTTCTATAATAAATACGCCTTTTACAGTATTAAAAAAACACCATGTGTACATTTAAATCAACTTTATCAAAATGTAATTTCATGTACTAAAAACCTACCTTTGCTGAATTTTAAAATAATCAATATATGTTTATACCAAGATGTAGAATGTGTCCTTTACCATGAAGGTGAACCTCTTTGTCAGCAATCTTCTCCCTCTCCCACCACAGGCTTTGGTCAACTTTTGTCATTCCACTTTTGCCATATCATGACTCTTAAGTGCATTGGCTGATTCAGTATATTGTCTTCCATGTTTGTCTTCTTTCACTTAACACATTTGAGAGCTATCTAATTTGCATTTATCAGCAGTTTACTTTTTCAGTTGCTCAATGGTAGTCCATGGTATGGATATACTACATTTTCCTTATCTGTTTATTAGTTTCCATCAATTTTTGTTGTTTCAAGTATTTGGCTATCATACATAGAGTGGCTATGAAAATTTGCATACTGTTTTGTATAGTTATATTTTTTTTCCCTCTTGAGCAAGTGCTTGGGAGTATA
Organism: Talpa occidentalis; assembly: GCF_014898055.3. Classification (NCBI taxonomy): domain Eukaryota; kingdom Metazoa; phylum Chordata; class Mammalia; order Eulipotyphla; family Talpidae; genus Talpa; species Talpa occidentalis. The sequence goes on along the minus strand of NW_023603184.1, from coordinate 81,902,232 downwards.
TTTGCTAAGTTTGTGTGGCAAATATATGATTAACTTTCTTAAACAAATGCCAAAAAGTTTTTCAAAATGTCCATACCATTATACCTTTTCACCAACAATGTATATGTTTCAGTTACTCCAATTTCTTTCTAGCACTTAGTGTCATCTTGTAGTTTTTCTCTTTCAACTTTCTAGTGGGTTTGTGGTAGTATCAAATTGAGATTTTAATTTACCTTTAATAACTGGTGCTCTCTCTATATATTTTATATTTGTTATAATGTATATATCCATTTTTATGAACATTAGATCTTTTGTACATTTTATTTTTAGTCACACTGTCTCTATTATTGAGTTTTAAGACTCCATTACCTAATTTGGATAGAAGCCATGTGTCAGATATGTGCTTTGCGATATTTACCTAAAGTCTTTTCCTTGCCTTATTGTGTTCTCAATAACATCTTTCAAAAAGCAGAAGCTTTTACTTTTGAAAAACTCCTATTTACATTTTATATTTATTAAAATTTCGTTATCTTAAATGTTAAATATTTGCTTTTTCGTAGGTCGCAAGATAATTGTCTGCTTTTCATTTTAAATTTATGTAGGTTTAACATTTGTTTAGATGTGTGATCCCGTTGTATTTTTTTATCCTTCTGCATAGCTACAATTTTTTGAATGTTAGACATTCTAAAATTTATACTGTTGAATGCTGAATTTTATAATATTCCTTTAAACAACATTAACTTTATCCTGCCATGCAGTTACTGGTGAATCAATTTGATGCTTCTGAGATACTTTTTAATAAAACTCTGCTGAGGAAGGGTAGCACAACACATCTATTCTAGTGTTAACTTAGCCAACAGTGGAAAATTCTGAGGATTATAACCAATGTTTAATTTTTTAACGAGATGTTTTTCATTCTGATACTGGTAACTTGACATATTCCTTGACTTTTGTTGGTGTCAGGAATCATTTGGTATTTTGGTAAATCATAATCTTGTGTTTTTTTTTATATATATATAACATATATATGTAATTTATTAATTTTTTACATCATTGTTCATTTTTAAACTATCTGTTCCCCCCACCCCAGTTTAGTCCATATAGAGTTTTCTTTACCAATGCACCCGTGCACCATCACCACAGTCCCCTGTGCTCCTCCCTCCCTCTCTCTGATCCCTCTCCCTTCTCCTCCCCTGCAGGATATCTCTGGTTTATAATTGTCTATTTTTGTTTTGTTGTGTGTTGTACTGTTATTATTTTTTTACACTGATGTCTTATTTGGTTCCCCTATATTCCTCCTATAACTGAAACCATCTGATACTTTTCTTTTTTCTTCTGACTTATTTCACTGAGCATAATTCCTTCTAGCTCCATCCACATTGCTGCGAGTGACATGCATTTATCTTTGTTGATTGCTTAGTAATATTCCATTGTGTGCAAACTATGTTCAGACTAGTTCATAGCCAGAGATAACTCCATCAGACCCTCTGCACATCTCAAGAGCTCTGCTTTTCCTTAGTTCCTTTATTTTCAATATGCTTCTTCCCAGCCTTTCTTCCCAGCATCTCCAAATTTTGGTATCTATCTCCTGTCTCCTAACCACATTGAGACTACCACTCTTTGGTTTTCTGATCTATTCTGTGGTCTGGAAATTGTACCCAGGAAGTAATTGTAAAGTTCACTTTGTCATCTTTTTCTCAGGAATCTCAGTTTCTAATAGTCTGTTGCCAAATATCTGTGCAAATAGTTCCATAAAATTTATATTGTTTTTAGTTTTATGATAGAATCCAGTTTTCATGGGACTGAACTGCTTATAAACAGAAATGGAAATCTGTTTACTTTTTGTTTTGTTTTTTAAAGAGTCATCCTGTATGTATTCCCTCCTAATTCTTTTTCGTTTAATATATTTTAAGATTCTTGCATGTTTCTGCATATAATATACTTCAATTATTTCTCCACTCTATAATATTCTACTGTATAAATGTCAACAATTGTCTGTTATCTTATTAATGGTCTCTCCCCACTGATATTTTGCTACTATGAAAATGCTCCTATAAACATTATTAAACATAACTTGCACTTTTTAATATATATGAGAAACATTAATTGAAAGAAACAACAAAGCAACTATTCCACGTACTAAACAGTATACTTGTTTTCTAAAGTGGATGTCCCAACTTACATTTACACTTCCAGACTATAAGTTCTAATTCTCAGACATTTAAACATTTAATATGGTAACTTGAAGTGGTTTGTTACTGATTTGCCAAATCTTGGATTATTAATGATTACTTTAATATTTAAATGTCTGGAATTGCACATAATTTCTAGGTTATATTAGAAAGAAATTGATTTCTTATAATGAGCATTTCTAGCCAATATTTTTGATACCTTATTATATTCCAATATTCAACTTATTTCATTATTATTATTTCTACAATAGGTATATTTTTTTTATAAAATATGTGACCAGATGCTTGATAGTTTTTTAATGTATTATCACCTATATCTGTAACAATTGACATTATATTCTGATGCTTGTGATGGAACATCCAAAATTCTATTACTAATATACAAATGTATTTTTTCCCATTCAAAAAAATATAGAGATGAGTATTCTGGAAATTATTTTTCTTAATCACAAAATTTTATTCTTATAGTTCAGGATAACTGCTAGAGCTCCAGGTTATAGGTACACATTCTAGCTAGTGGGAAAAAACAAAATTGAAGAAAAAGAAACTCTTCCCTTTAAAACTACAGCTTAGTTGTTACACAGATGATTCTGATTATATTTCATTAGATAAAACCTGGTCGGGGTGACTAGGAAATATAATCTTTGTATAGAAAGATACATGATTAAGTATTATATATTCTACTACTGTTGTATACTATATGTTTGTGATCCCTCAAAATTTCTATGTTGAAATCCTAACCTTCAATGGGATAGTATCAGAAGATGAGCCTTTGAGAGGTATGTCAGGAGGGCAGACCCTCACAAATGGGATTATTGTAGCTATAAAAGACACCAGAGAGCCCCCTTTGCCTCTTCTACCATGTGAGATCCCAGTGAGAGTCTGTCTCTGAACCAAGCCACAGAATCTCACCAGACATTGAATCTGCTGCTTATTACTTGATTTTGGACTTCTCAGTCTCCAGAACTGTAAAAAATGAATTTCTGTTGTTTCTAAGCCACCCAGTCAGTAGTAAAGAGTAAGACAATAATTATGAAAGAAAGAAGAAATAATAGTATAAATTCAACAGTCCTTGTGCCTTGAGTTTTCTTTTAACTGAATCATCTAAGTGTTGGAGAATTATACCCTAAGAATAGCACCCAGACAAATGACTGATGAAAGTGAGTCTATAAATGCCAGGCTCCCTTGCCCCATGGGTGGATAACTTTGAGGTACATTTACACAGATCCCTAGTGTTCCTCAACAGAAGTAAACAATTTGCTTGATAATGTATACCTTATTGCAGAGCGATGCCCTTTCTCCTCAGTACCACTTTCACTCTCTCCTACCAGTATTGTAATGTTCCTGGAGTGATCTCCATCCCTATCCCAATTTTCTCTCCCTCTTCTTCCCTTCCTCCTCCCAACCTTCTCCCTTCCTCTCTAAATATGGAGATTCATACATATATATATATTTATAAACACACATACATACATACACATACAGAGACATATGTGTATATATACATGCATGCACACATGTGTTTTAGAATGTTTGAAAATTACTTTCAGAATAAAAGAATAACAAACTTTATGAATCCTTACTTTAATAAGCATTCTACATCTTGAGTAGGTTTAAAAGAAACTTCTTTTTGTTTTCTCAGCTCAAATTTTTTCAGACAATTTCATTATTATTTTTACATAGGTCAGCTATAGGTCCAACTCAATGGATTTCTGGTAGATAATTAATATCTTAGTAGAGTGCTCAAAACAAAAGGACATTTACATCCAGAGGATTTTCATAGTCATGGCCAGACTACGCTGGTGCTTTGGAGTAAAGGCATTCTGTTCATTAACGTGCTGATAGCAAAAACAACCATCTTTCCTTAAGGACCTGGTTTGCCACTCAATGGCTTCTGCTGTGGCTTTGTTAAACATAAGAATCTTAAATGTGCTTATTGACTTTTTCCAATCCGCGTCAGCAAACCTCTCTTCTCCGTAGCTGGTAGTAGGCACTTGCTGCATTTCATTGTGAGCAACACTTACTGAAATCAGTAATAGAACAGTGGGAGTAAAATCACAGAGGGGTATAAAAGCTAGCACACTAAAATATTAAAGTCCAACTGTGAAAAGCTTTCCATGATATTTTTCCCTATATCAAAATGTGTTTTAAACACTTTTTGAGTATTATTATAATTAACTATAGTAGCTTTGTAAGCAGTTCCTTTTGAAAGAGAAAAACCTACCATCACTTAGAGGTTACTAGTTTTTGACATTGAACTCATAAGTGGATAATTACATTTATTGAGAGGTGATGCTCACTTGACCACTTGGTGTTTTGGTTTGGGCCAAGGGGAAACTAGGCAGGTGAAGTGTTTTTATTTATAATGTAACAGATATTGTTATTGTGACTCCATTTCTCAGGCGTAGTTGGTTAACTAAATCTTTATTTCAAGAAACTGCAATGTTCTTCTCTTCCTTGTTCTTGGAAAATTAAAAGCTTCTACCTTAGAGAAGTGAATGATACATTATCCACTTGCTCTAAATTGAACCCATTTGGAGCTATTTGCATCTTGTAGAACCTACAGCTGAGTGCTGTGCTCAGAGGTGTAATGAGTGGTTGTCACAACACACTGGAGGTGGCCCCATAACAAAATGATCCCCTGTCAATCCCCTCACAGGAAATGCTTTGGCAACCTGTAATTCGGGCCCAGTATTAACATCCTGCCTGGGTTTTGTTAAATGGCACTTTCTAGGAAGTAGAACTGGGGAACTTGTGTTTAATAATATTTTAAGAGGAATATTTGATGGAAGTTTTAGAAAGCATCACATGGGGTTAACAGCGATTTGTCATTTGTTTCTAATTAAAGGACCTAATCTCTTATCACTGAAGCAGTCTTTTTTTTTAATACTAAAGGCACAGATGTGAATGGAAACATATTAATGAGATGTCATACTACATAGTCATTTAGTGTTTTGTTTAACTTAAACATAGCAGAAAATGTGTGTCTAAGTAGACACATGTAATGACATCCTGATAGAATTATAATTTCCTGCATTTGCATAATCTTCAGTAAAATTCACACTAGGTTCACCTTGCATTGCTAATTTCATTCCCCAAATATGCATTTTTAGAAAATGAAAGAAAAGTCAGACCTAAAGTACTATGGGACTAGAAAGGGCTTATTGTTAGGTTTCTTCAAATTAAAACTGAACTTGTAATTTAAATATTTGAGTGCCAGGGGTTCTAAGAAGTGACAGGAGCCATTCAAATTGAGAGAAAGTTTTGCATTTCCTGAGCCTATTTAGAATCCTCTAGGCTAAATCATCCCATGAGCATGACAGGTCCTTGGTCTGAGTTAGAACTGAATTGTGACTTCTGGGGCTGGGAAATCATGTTTGTCTGATCAAGTGCCCTGGTGTGCCCAGTTCCAGGATTCCCTGAGCTATAACTTCCAAGAGTCAGTTAGGTAATTGGGCAATGAGGGAAGCAGCAGGAGCAACCATATTTAACTACCCCCTGATGGGTACCACATGACTCTCCATTATCCCAGCAAGACAGTTCTGGATACTGATGTGGGTTAAAATCAGGTGATCTCAAAATAGTTTGGGGATGTGGAAAGACATTGAAATTAGACATCTACCTCAGAGTATTAGTGTGGTTGCCTGTAGAAAAATCAAATTATTCCAATGTCTGGTTAAAAGGTACCTTAGAAAATATTTTTCAAGCTCTGCCTGCATGGCATATATATATATATATATATATATATCTTAAGTTCATTTTAAGTTCATCTAGGGGCTAAATATCATAGCAGCTACTATCATTCTCAGTTAGCTATGCATAACACTTACCCATGCCAGTTAGACATCAAATAATCTATCAGATTAAAGGAGAATCGTTTTTATAATTTCAAAATGAAAACTAAATGTGGAATGCTGAATGTAGTTGTATTACTTTTGTAAACTATGATAAACAGAAGAGAGAATTCAGATATCCAAATGAGCACTTCTCAATCTTCATTTAGCAACAACTCACACACAGTTTATATGAAGATACATTCCTTGAACTTATCACAGGAGATTCCAATCTGAGGGTTTTGTTTTTTATTTTTTTTTAAATTGAAGTACCATTGGTTTACATCCCTGTTGGTAGTTTGTAAATATATCATCTCCCCACCCACCAAACCCAGGCGTGGTCACCATAGTTCACCCACCACCAAAGAACCCAGAGTCTACCACCATAGTACACTGTCCCCCTTCCTACTTTGTTCTCACCCTTTTGCCTCTCCATCCCCCTGTGGATGCCTTGGTTCTAAGGTCAGCTTTCAAGGGTTAGAATTAAGTTTGAATTAAGTTTGACTATCTGACCCTTTATTTGTATCTCTGTATTCCACATATAAATACCCTATTTATTTTTCCCTTTCTGACTTATTTCATTTAGCAGGTTCCAAAGATGTTTATGTTTTGATATAAGACTAGACTTGAAATATTGTTTGGTTATCAATGTTTGTGTTAAAATTATTAAGTATATACTCACTATAAACTTTTACTAATATCATTAACAAAAACAGTTTGTTATTCATATATAAAGATTGTGAGCTAGATTTTTTTTCATTTCTTTAATGAATTGAGGAATTTTTTTCAGGTTTACATCTGTAATTCCCCAAAGACAGATAATTTTCTCATTGTTTATTTTCCTATGCTATTTTGCTATTTCTTTTTTCCCTATGGGCAAACCCAGCACATGCACTATCTATTTCAGACAAAAGCATTCTCAATATTAGAAATAATTTACTTGAAATATTTTTTTTTGATTGGTAGTGTTGTTTATGTTCTTGACCCCTCTGAGTTTTTTAATTCCTTGAATTTTTAGCAAAAGTTAATGATATCTTATGTATTTTGTGGGACTATCATATTTTTTACTATCTGTTCTATTTTTATTTTTAAATTGAATTTTTATTCATATGATTAAAAATTCACCTGCATTTATAAGAAATTATGAAGAAAGATCTTCATTATGCTTTATCTAATGTCCCCTAACGGTAACATCTTACAAAATTATGATAACACATTATAACCAGGATATTGATATTGGTACAATCCATTATTGTTCAAATATCCCTGATTTTACTTGTATAGATCTCTATATTGGCTGTGCCTCTACACTCAATGGAAATGTCTTTATTTCTATATCTTTACATTGTGTCTGATTTTAAATACTTGCCAATCAGATGGGCATGGTGCTCACACAGTAGAAAATCTCGATTTTCACATTTAAAAAGTGAAAAGAATAGTAATAGCTGCTTCACAATATGACTAGATTTAAGTTAAACATCTATATGAGAGGGCTCTCTGGTAATGCAAGCGGTTAAGACACAGCACTATGAAGCTATCCACAGCAGCACCAGTTCAGTCCCTGGCCAGAGAGGTGACCCATATGGCACAGCAGACCTCTCCTGACTCCCCTGCTGCTCCCCTCAGCAGTGTATTTTGGTAAATCTGCCTGTTCTGTTCCCCACTCTGTCTCTGGTGAATCCTCTCACCCCCACACCTCTGGGCTATACCCCAGTTCTTGTATGCATAAATAAATCTTTAAAAAAATCTATATGAAAGCCTTCAGTACAATGTCTTGTATCCAAAAGGAATTAAGATGTTTTATATCTAAATATGATGCATTGTAATGTGTATGATTTAAAATGGGGTTTATCAGGATGTCATCTTTGTTAATGTCATTGGTGGTGTTAATTACAGCCCCTTGCATTTAGACTTGATGGTTGAGTGTGATATTTCAATGTGACAGCAGGTTCATGGAACGTAGTACTGGTTCTGACTGTTCTCAGATCCTAAATAAACAATTTTCCTCCAATAACCCTCACTCCCCCCAAAAAAACCCCAAACTATGACCCAGTTCCACCTTAGGAAATGTAAGACTGCTCTTATCTGCTATTATTATTAAAACAGAGACCTCATGAGACTCTAGAAGAGGTGTGGTGTTCCAACAGGAGACTTAGGGAAAGACAGGGATGCATGAGTGAGTTATGGTGTTTTTCTTAGATTCCAGAATTGCCTCCACATCCTCAGAACATTCTGAGAACTAATTTTCTGGGCATACATTGGGATTGATTACAGTCACACTTGTAGCTATATAGGATTTCCTTTATTCTCCTTAAGAGAGCATATGTTCATTGGAGAGAGCATTGGCTGTGAACATGAGGTTGGTGTCAAAGACTAAGTATGGCAGAATGGATGAAGTGAAATTGTATGAATTCTGGATTTAAAGATTCAGAAAGAATGAGTTAGAGAAATATTCTGCCAGCTCTCTCTACTCCCAAGCCTGCTTATCAGGAGGGGTATCCTCAGGATTCTGGAAGAAAATCAAAACCGCTCACTGCTGGATTTAAAAGAATTTATTGAGGGTTATATTTATGGAGGTATTAAAAGGTTAAATGAATCCACCAAAAATTGAGGAACAGAAACCCAGGGAGTAATGAGCATGAGAAGCTATCACTATTCAAAGGCTCGAAGTAGAAGAGAAAAATTACAATTTCCAGAACTTGAGGAGGAGGGTCTAGAGCATTGGGATAAGAATGTCTGAAAGACCCTGTTGTTATGTACCAGTTCCTCAAAATTTCATGTGAACAAAAATCACCTTAATTTTTTTTGAAAGGGTACATTCTGATTTTGTCACTTTGTGGTGGGACCAGGTCCAGAAGTTTAAACAAGAACTCAAGTGATTCCAATGCTACCATCTCATCCTTGGGTCACACTATAACAAGCAAGATCAAAAAGAGTCTCTGCCATATGTAGGGCTAGGATATTCAAGCAAAGAAGGGTCTGGAAAAGAAGTATCCCTTCATATCTTTGTGTTCATTTGTCCATAGTGGGTTAAGACTGAAAGTCCCTTTTCATCATGTAATGCTGTATTCTAAGATAGTGTATATTATATAACATATTATTTTATTATATTTGATGTAATACTATATTCTAAGTATAATATATTCTATATTCTCATTGAACTAAAACTAAATTTACAAAAGCAAACAAAAAAAGCCTTTGATAAGAAATGTAGTTTTAATACACATTGATGTTAGACAACTTCATCTTCAAGACACTGCACAAAAAGTAGTGGCGAATACAGACACAAAATACTGTAGTTCCCATTTGTGCGTAATAGAACAGAAATGATTTTCATTTTCCTGATTATACATATTTTTCATTGTTTTTCTACCCATACTATAATATTAGCAGAAACAATATAAATGACAAAATAGGAAAATACAAAGAATTTGGTCATTTTAAATTCAAAAGAATTTTTGAATATCTACTTCTATAAATTACAGATATCTATAATATTTTAAGGGAAGCATTGAAAACATAAACCGTTTTTATCACTCATGTTCAAATCTTTCATCGTGTCATAGTAAAATAAACTTTTGTATGATAAAATAAAACATCAAGGTATAGATTGAAATCTTCTGTATTGCTTCCCAGAGCTGTTGATAAAACAAGTACTTTGGAGAAGAACTATTGGAAAAACAAAGACAATCTACCACTGGCTATAGATGACTCTTTATCTCTTCAGGAAATCACAGTTAATGTTATATCCATTGGATAGAAGAGAAAAAGAGCATTAGTTATTAACACAGAAACCAAGAAAAAGCCCTTTCTCCCAGCTTTGGAATTGTCCCGTGATTCCACATTTGGCTGTCTGCTCTTTACAATCTTGTTCCTACTGCTTAAATAGTTCTTTGTAGCTGATTTTTCAGAGCTCTAACTTCTGCTTTGACATGGCTTCCAACTTTTCTTACTTCTTGACAACTTTGGTATTCCTTAGTTAGTATGTCCGCTGAAAAGTAAAGGAAGGATGTGGGAACAGCAAAATAAATCTTTAAAGAGAGATACAAATTACCTACTGTGTTCTCGATATTACAGGGAAATAAGTATACGTGAGAATAAAACTTTTTATGAATGAGTAATAATCAGAGTGGTATCTTCTTACTCACTGGAAATATCTTCAAAGTCCAAAGAGAAAAATGACTTTAAAGTTAGAATACCAAACTCACATTAAATGGATGGGAAAAAGAAAGTCATTTCCAGAAATGTAAAGACTTAGAAATTAAGTCTTTGGGTATAAGACTATACCCAAAAGAAATTATAAAGGTGGTACTTCGGCAAAATATTTTTTTTAATTAAAAAATATAGAACACAAAAAATAAATTTAAGAAAATATAAGAAACAAGTAGGTCCATAACTAAGAAATGCTTTTTTGGTTCACAAAAGTAATAAATACATATTTGAATACTTAGGAATGATATGGGAAAAATTTAGTCAACAAAATTCAGAATTATGAAAACATCACATCTTCCATTTGACAAGGTTTTGTTTAAAATAAAAGTAGTCAATTTGCATTTCCAGATCCAAGAACCTGAAATTCAACTAACAGATATTACTTAGGAAAGAATTAAAAGGTCTTAAGGTCAGACTTGCATTTTTTGTTTGAAAACAAAACGAACATGTTTATACTTAATTTAAACAATCCTGAAGCCAGCATTATTGGCCTTTTCTTGATTCCTATTTTTTTAAAGATTTACTTATTTATATATACAAGAACTAGGGTACAGACCAGCTCGGGAGGGTGAGAGGCTTCACCAAAGACAGAGTGGGGAACAGAACAGGCAGACTGACGAAATACATTGCTGAGAGGAGCAGCGGGTGAGACAGGAGAGGTCTGCTGTGCCATGTGGGGCAGAGGTCGCCAGCTGGAATCAAACCAGCACTGCAGAGACTGCGGACAGCTTCACAGTTCTTCGCTCAACCTCCTGCACCACCAGGGGAGGCCCTTTTGCTTCCTATTTTATTAGGATTAACAAAAAGATAGTTGTTCATTTTAATGTAATACTTATTCCAAGAGATAATACAAACCAAATAAGTAATAGATTGTTTACTCCTCAATACCCGGCCTCAGTGCTTATTTATGATCCAAAGTCTTTATGTCATAAACCTTGCCCATTCCACTCAGATCCTGAGTTTAAGAACTATCACATACTTGTCCAGAATAGGCAGGAAAACATTTGATACCCTGCTCTTCTGTCTAGATAGTATTCTTTATCACGCCTTCATTTACTTAAACTCAGTTTGTTTCATTAGTAAGTGTAATTTTGGGGGAGGCGATGATAGATAATTGGTTATGGAATCATCAGGAGACTCTTGCTATAAACTGATATGAAGATGGATGCTATTACCTATGACACAAAGCCAGTACAGCATTATTACTTCTGTTACAACTCATATTTTCACAGTTTGTGGTCACTGGGAAAACCTCTATCCTTCATTTTAAGTAGTATCTGGTTCATTGGTCTCTACCTAAATTGCCTAATCACTGCAATCCATCATTAAATATTTTGGTGACAATACAATTGGTTTATCTAAAACTGAATTCATTAGTTAATGATAAATTTGGTCTATCTTATTGAATTCTTTATTTCCCTCTATCTTATCCCCAAATATTCAGTATCAGGTGTTTGATATTTGTTTTTATTTTGTGATGTTTTCAAGACTTTCTCTACAAAAAGGTGGGATTCCAATTATTAGTCATGAAATAATAAAGGTGGAAACAACATGGTTTCAGGCACCCATGAAGATGTGTATTTTTCTATTTTCTGGTAAAGTTTAGCATTTGTACTTATGGGTACCCCAACTAGAGGTAATAACGAAATGAGTTGGAGCCAACCTTAGTATTTCTCTGACATACACTTTACCAAGTATATCAGAACTCTATAAGTTCTAATTATCTCTAAATTAATTGTTGAAATATCCACAGGGACTTAGGTCATGCTCAATCGTTCTTTCACAGCATGTGGAATGTAAATCTTTTCTTTTTTTCCTCTACTCATTGTGACAATACTTCCATTAACTGCCAGTAACTAAAGGAATCACACCAATATTGCCAATGTGTTCACTATCACTGCTGATACTCATAGAAGCCACGTGAATTCTATAACCCAAGGCCAAAATCATGGATGCCTTTGCCAACAGTACATATTTTCTTTACCCCAAAATAAGAAGAGATTGTTGTCATCCCCTACAGAACTGTGGCCTGCTGTAGTACTAGTACCATTTTTCCATGTCAGTCATTTGCCATTGCCATACTTGCTTCTGCCACTAGCAGGGTCAGCAATGGTAAGATAGTTCTCTCATTGTCCATGGGAATTAAACAGAAGTGAGTCTTACTCATTTACGATATCCCTTCCTCAAAATTCAGGTCTGATTTCTCAAGAAGTGGCCCCAGGGAGCTGTGGTTGAGCCATAGCATTGTTCTACTCTGACTCTCTCTTGATTGGCTCTGCATTATTTTTGAACAATCTTTTTAAATTTAACATATATCTATCCTCATTTCCATATTTTAAAATGTCTATTCCAGTTGACTTATATTAATCCCATTTGATCTGCTTTCAGTAAACCATGGATATCTTTAATTCTATAATTATATAAATGTTCAAGTTGAATATTCTGCTTAAAATAAGAGGCGAAAAAGAAATTTGGAAAATTATTTCTATTCTGTATCATATTTCAGAAACTTATCAAAAGAAGTCCACAAAAATGAACACACATACAAATTCTGGTATTATGTTGAAAATAGTAAAAAAAAAATGGTGATTTTACATACATCAGGTTTATAGTAGAATTGACAAAATGGCAAGAATAGAGGAGGACCAAGGCGTTCTGCCAGCAGGCAGCACAGTGCTGATATCTGCAGTGCTGGTGACTTGTGAGCAAATCCTTGAGAAAGAGAATGGTGGGGTCTAATGTCAGCAGCAGTGGAACAGCCCCCTAGGGAAGGCCTGTATGGATAACACAATAATAACTGCAGGGTGGACACAAGAGGTTACGTGGCTGTTAGCTGCATTTGCGAAATCAATTAGGTAGGCTACGGCGAAGTTTAAATTGGAAAAAGAATTGTTTGGCATTTTAGTTGATAAACTCACCAGGAAACTTAAGTTGAGGGCTTAAGGGAAAATTCTATTAAGGATTCTGGGAAGAACTGAAGTATTAAGTTCCACAAATGATAGATATATATCTATCATTTGTGGAAAAATGGGGTTTAAGGAATACTGTTTATAAAAATAGTAAAAAATGATACATTAGGAATCAGAAGACACAGAAATGAAACCAGTTTTCTATCTTTAAAGGCAGTTCTCTGGTCTTTGGAAGTATAATTCTTGAATAAAAATTTCTTTAAGCTGGAAGTGTAGAAGACGTGGTTGTGAGGATGGTTGCCTTACAGTAGCCTTGTTTCTGGAAAGCATATAGGTCATTGGCATTGGATTCCAGAAATGTGGAATGGACTTGCAGCTCTTGCTTGATTTGAGAGTCTATTTCTTCATCTGTAGAGAAAGGAGCACCTAGCTTTCAGGTGTATTTCAAAAATAAACTGTGTGACTAAAACCATATAAAAGCACCCAAGACTGATTTTATTATTTGAAAAACCATGCACTAAAAAAAAGAAATGAATCTTAACTTTAAATTATTTCATTTTCCCAAATAAGTATTGTAAAAAAATAAAACCTCCAGGAAAGTTGAAAAAATAATTCAATGAACACATATAAACTCTTCAGCAGAATTCTTCATTTGTTAGCATTTTTTCACATTTACCTACCTGTTACTCCAGCACTCATCCTTAGCAAGTATCTCCTATTTATGAGAACATTTTCTTTTCTTTTTTTTTTTTTAAAGATTTATTTATTTATTTATACAAGAGCTAGGTACAGTCAGGGGCACACGGGAGGGTGAGAGAATTCACCAGAGCCAGAGCGGGGAGCAAAGCAGGCAGACTGATCAGGTACACTGCTGAGGGGAGCAGCGGGCGTCAGGAGAGGTCTGCGCACCATGTGGGACCCTTGCCCAGCAGCCAGGGATCAAGCCGGTGCTGCAGAGGCTGCGGGTAGCTTCGCAGCTGAGCGCATAACCCCTGTGCCACCGGGGAGGCCCCCTATACGAGAACATTTTCATACACATATTGCAATTGTTATGCAATTTAGCATTGATCTAATCTTGTTATCTATTGCGTGTTCCATATTCAGATCTCCCTCATCATCCTAATAATAATGTCATCTGTGGGCCTCCCTGGGGCGCAGCGGTTGAGCGCTGGGTTGCGAAACTGCCCGCAGCCTCTGTAGCGCAGGTTCGATCCCCAGCTGCTCCCTGGCCACTGGAGGAGGGTCCCACATGGCGCGCAGACCTCTCCTGACTCCCGCTGCTCCCCTCAGCAGTGTACCTCATCAGTCTGCCTGCTTTGCTCCCCTCTCTGGCTCTGGTGAATTCTCTCACCCTCCTGCGCTTCTGACTGTACCCAGTGCTTGTATAAATAAATAAATAAATCTTTAAAAAAAAAACATGTCATCTGTGATTACTTTTGTTGTTTCTTCACATTTTCAATTTTGGGGGCTTTTTTTATTCTAAGATGCAATTAATTTAATTTGTTGATTTACCAGAATATTTTATTTATTTATTTATTTTTAAAGATTATTTATTTATTTATGCAAGCACTGGGTACAGTCAGAAGCACGGGAGAGTGAGAGAATTCACCAGAGCCAGATGGGAGAGCAGAGCAGGCCGACTGATGAAGTACACTGCTGAGGGGAGCAGCGGGTGGCAGGAGAGGTCTGCGTACCATGTGGGACGCTCACCTGGCAGCTGGGGATCGAACCAGCACTGCAGAGGTTGCAGGCAGCTTCGCAACCCAGCATTCAACAGCTGCACCACTGGGAAGGCCCTCATCAGAATATTTTAAATTAGTATCACTGGTATTTTAAGACTACATGCATAATATCTCTCAATTTAATTTGGATTCATCTGATTATTTCCTCATGATTAGACTCTCGTTAAATATTTTTGGCAGGACTGTTGAAGTTAAGCATCCTTCTAAGTCCATCAATCAGAGGAAGAACTATCAGTTTGCCCCATTATTAGAACAATGATCAAATGGTCATTTAATTAAGGTGGTGTCTGCCAAATTGCTCAATATGAAGGTAGTTTTGTCTTTTATAAATAATCAATATATGTTCTTCTTTATTTTGAAAAATAAAATTACAAAAATCCATGGAAGATTATTTTTAAAAGCTTAGAATATCTGTTTAGTTTTAACCATAACCCAATATATCAGAGAAGCAGCCTCCCAGTCAATGGATAATATTCATTGCCAGCTCCATGGGAAGGGTGGTTTGTGTGGCTTCACCCTCTGACTTCCTGAACAAGGGCTGCTGAGAACTAAGGTTGGAATAGAGCTACCACAGGGGCTTGCCAAGAATTGTCCACAGGTGAACCAATCTCTTTCTTTCTGCCACACGCTGCTCCTGGTTGGGGGATAGTCAGTGTCCTGCCATATACAGCTCCCACTTGCAGCCTGGTCTCTGTTCAATGGATGCTATCTGGGGTAGAACCACAGCATCTGGGACATCCTGGACAATTCATTTTCTTTTCAGTCTTGCAGCTGTCTCTTTTCCTCACTTTCTATGTAAATAAACCACTTGTCTGTCTCTGTATCTGCTTTTAGGTCTTGTCCAGTAGTCTGAAAACAGATTATCTACTTTTCTCTCAGGTCTGTCCTATACAGGATAAACAAATAATTATTAAAATACTCATAACATGCAACAAGTCAGTGTAAATAATATATATTTTAGTCTCACTGCCGTCTCCCTAACCCAATAAATGCAATTGTTCTATTCCTAATTTCTATGGGACTTTTTTTTTTCTTGACTTCCTAGGCACAATAAATGCCAAGGCAGTCTGTTACACAAATACATTAGAATTTGGAATAAAAAATATTTTCTACATAATGGGGTTGATATATTTTCCAATATTTATCTTTTTAAAATAAATACATTTGTTCCTGAATATTTATTTTCTATAATGATTCAAAGTGTTGGTGTGGAGGTGAGTAAAGCAGGCAGCTGCAGTCCTATTTCAAGCTCCTTTGCCATGGGTAATACTGTGTTTATGACTCAGAAACACAAGTTTGCCAGTCCCACCTCCTTGAATTGCATGAAACTGGAGCCTGTTTCATACCTCTGTGACTAACTGGAAGTCCTACTAATATCAACAACGTACCTTCACTATCCCTCCACCCTTGCCGGTCAAAATAATAAGACAATCACAAAATTCCCTTCTCCTCATAAGCTTGTATATTCTCTGATGGTTAGTGGAATTATAATGGGTTATAGCTGCTCCAATTCTTATTCTTCAGAAAGCTATCTCCAGCAAATGCTGCCTGTCTAGTAATATGCCAATGGTTCTACAACTGTTTTCTTCCTATACCTGTTCTAGCAAACAAACTCATAGACAATCAAATGATATCTAGAACTAAATTAAATATATATCCTTATATGTATGTATGTATATATGTATGTATGTAGCTATGTAGCTATCTATCTGTCATCTATCACCACCTATCTACTTGAAATTATATATTCCTCATATAATTATGGATTATATTAGTAAACCAAATTTGAATGTATGAATGTCAAAACTAGAAAAGTTAATGAGTAGATAACCCCTTGTTTTAGAAAAATCTCTCAAATTAATTGATTTATCTCCATCTCTATGTTGTTTTCAAGTTTCTACAATAGATCACTTTGACTATAGCAGCCTGCTTCTTTCCAAACATTTCCCATATTGCAAAAGGTCATATATTTGAAATCAAATCTAAAATCTGTATCCCCCTGATCACCTTCAAACATCAAATGGATGTCCATTTGAGATTAAATAAAAAAAGATATAAAATTCTTAGACATGTCCTTCAGTTTCCAATAGGCTAGGATACTGCCTACCTGAATAAATTCTAAATTTACTAATTAAATCTGTGGAAAAATGAATTTATATAATCTTTTTTTTTTTGAAAAATAAGAAACTGGCATTTAAAAAATGTTCATTGGCACTTACTAGGGAAATGTAAATCAAAACCACAATGAGATGCCAATTCACTCCTATAAAAATGATCCATATCAAAAAGAACCAAAAACAACAATTGTTGGCAAGGATGTGGAGAAAAGTCCATACACTTTGGGTGGGAGTATATACTGGTTCAACCCCTATGTGAAACAATAATGAGGTTTCTCAAAATATTAAAAATAAAGCAATATGGGGGTAATTTTCTCTTTAAAGTTTTCTTTTTTGTGCCTCCTCCCCACTCTGTTCTCACCTTATCCCTTCCAGCACTCCCTCTGCATTCCTCAGTTCTATAGTCATTTTTCAAGGGTTAGCTTTTTAAATTTCACATTCTCTGACCCTTAACCCAAACCCAACAAACACAAGTACAAAAAAAAGCTACAGACCAATCTCCTAATGAACACAGATGCAAAAGCCCTCAATAAAATCTTAGCAAATCTAATTTAACAATTTATTAAAAGGTTTATATACTATGAGCAAGTGGGATTTATAATTGGTATTTTGAAGCTGTTTACATAGAAGGAGATTATTGAGACTTAAATGTTTAATGCCATTTTTTTAAAGATTTATTTATTTATACAAGAACCGGGGTACAGGTCAGATGTGCAGGAGGATAAGAGAATTCACCAGAGACAGAGTGGGGAACAGAACAGGCAGACTGACTGAAATACACTGCTGAGGGGAGCAGTGGGTGAGACACGAGAGGTCTGCTGCGCCATGTGGGTAGCTCTGTGGCTGGCAGGAATCAAACCAGCACTGCAGAGGCTGAGAACAGCTTCATAGCCCTGCGCTCAACCACCTGAGCCACCAGGGAGGTCCAATGCCATTTTTTTTAATGTTTCAATTTTTGTATTTTTTTCATCTTTTTATTTTTTGGTATCTTCCCTGTTTTGTTGAAGTTTCATTTCCATTGTCTGTAATGTTACTTTCATTGATTTTTTGTTTGACTTTTCTGTTGGTTAGTATATGATGGTCTATTTTTGTGGCCACTGGATGGTTTGATCTGAAACTCATTCTGATGTGCCATTTTTACTCTCTTCCTCCTTGTTTTATAATTTAGGTGTCTTTTGTTGCTTTTCTTTTTTTTTAATAACTGAAAGGAGCTATTTGCTGCTCTCTAGATATTCCACAGGTCTTTTCTTATTTTAAAGCTTTATCCATCCATGCACACAAGAACTGGGGTACAGGCCAGGCCAGAGGTGCAAGGTTGGGGGTGAGAGGACTCACCAGAGACAGAGCAGGGAACAGAACAGGCAGACCAAGTGAAATACACTGCTAAGGGGAGCAGTGGGCAAGAGAGGAGAGGGCTGCCTCGCCATGTGGGTAGCTCCCTGGCTGTCCAGGGATCAAACTCATGTTGCAGGGGCTGTGGACAGCCCCACAGTGCCATGCTGTGCTCAACCCCTGCACCACCAGGGAAGCCCTGTTGTTGCTTTTTTCCCCCCAATTTCTTATTTTTTCTTTTTTAATTATTATTATTTTTATTTTTTTACATCATTGTTCATTTTTAAACAATATTTTCTTCCCCCCACCCCCTCAGTTATAGGCCCCATAGAATTTTTGTCACCAATGCACCTATGCATTATCACCGCAGTCCCCTGCACTCCTCCCTGCCTCTCTCGGATCCCTCTCTCACCTCCTCCCCTGCAGGAAGTCTCTGATTCATAATTATCTGTTTTTGCTTTGTTGTGTTTTGTATTATTTTTTTGCACTGATGTCTTATTTGTTTTCCCTATATTCCTGCTATAAGTGAAACCATCCATTATTTTTCTTTTTCCTTCTGACTTATATCACTGACTGAGCATAATTCCTTCTAGCTCCATCCACATTGCTGTGAATGGCAGGAGTTTATCTTTTTTGATAGCTGAATGATATTCTATTGTGCATATATTGCCACATCTTCTTGATCCAGTCATCTATTTTTGGGCATTTGGGTTGTTTCCAGGTTTTACCTATTGTAAATAGTGCTGCAATAAACATATTTTTTTTTTCCTTTCCAGTGAAGCTGTTTTCCCTTCCTTCTGTCTTGAAAGAAAGTCTTGCAGGATAAGTATTTTAGGCTGATATTTTTTTTTAAGCACTTTAAATATCTTTTGCTATTTTCTTCTGACATACAGACGTCCAAATATATCTAATAGGTGTCCTGTTGTAGCTCACTCTAATTTCTCTGGATGATTTTAATATTCTGTCCTTGTCATTGACTTTCAAAAGTTTTACTATAATTGAAAAAAATATTTCAACATTTTATTATAATTACAGCATATCACTCTGGTATTATTTTATTTGGAATTATTTTGTCCTCTTAGATCAGAATGTCTGGTTCATTTCCCATTTTGAATTGTTTCTCAAAAATAGTATCTTTAAATAAAATTTCTATGCCTTTTTTTCTCTTTCTATTTCTTCTATTCTCTATTTCTCTTCTATTTCTCTTCTATTTCTGCCCCCCTCATGATAAAGATATTAATTTTCTTTAGATTATCCCAAAGATCTCTTAAACTCTTTTTATTTTTTTCTCTTTTTTGTTCTTTTTTTTGTTCCTCACTCTGCTTTCAAACTCACTAATTCTGTCAAATTTTTTATGTACTTTTGAGATTCTCTATTGCAGCTTTAAATTTAAATTTAGTTAATATTAATTTTAAATCCATTCGTTTTAGATGTAATAGTGGTATATTCCCTCAAACTTTTTTTTTTATCCATTATTTTTATTAACTTGCAAGCATGGTCATAACGGTATCTTAAACTCCTATACATGCATATTCTATAGTTCGACTGGATGGAGACTTTTCTTGCTTGTTTTATTTTTATCTAAAATCTATGATATGTTCTTCATTATCTTTATTTCTAGCTTTTATGGATTGTAATAGTGAGGTTCCTTTTTGTATCTTCATAAATTGGTTACACCCCTCCTATAGAATGCTGGGTATAATCCTAGGTTTTGGTTCTTAGGATTTTTAGGGGTTTATGATTTCATAAACTGATAACTTTGCACATATTCAGCTGAGAAGGGCACAGGTGGTAGTAAGGGATAATAAGGATAAGGGAAACTGGGGCAACAAAATGTTGCCTCCAGAGAGTATTGAAAATTCAAGCTTCCTACAGATTGTAGATACCTGAGGTGTGTTTTGGGAATCCACAGTGAGGGGCCACTTCCTTGGTCAAAACAATTCATAAGTCTCATACTTGCCACAGCCACTTGTCGCCTAGATGGGAATTATAGTTGAGGGTCACAAGCCAAGAATTGCTTGCTTTTTTGAGTACATAGCCTTACCCTGGGCTGCTTGCTCCTGTTATGATGATGCAGGTGCTTCAATTTCCTGTTTTAACAGTCTCATCTTGTCTCAGTTTTGGCACTGGGTGGGGAGAAGGCAGGTGTTTTGCATAGCACATCTTCAGTCAGTCTGCAAATAATGGCCTCTTCTATGATGAACTATCAGTGCTCAGGTGGGGCTTTCTCTGTCAGTTTGGGGTCCAAATGCTTTAGTTTAGTTTGGGAACCTAAGGCTCAGGTCAGTAATGGACAATTTGCACTTTTACTCCTCTAGTGCTTCAGTAGTTCACTCTGTCCTGCATGCCAATTCTGTGCCACACCCTCTCAGTGCAATGCCCAGTTTCTAAAGTTCCCTCTGTGGGGGTGCACCATTCAGTCAGCAATTGAGGAGCTTCTTACAGCAGCTGTTCCTCCTTTTCATGGATTTTACTGTCCAGCATCACTCCAAACACAATTCGGTTGCATTCTCCTTCTTACTCTTCTTGCCATGTCATTTATCTACCTATGGCTTTTCTATCTGCTGTTGCCCTTTTTAAATTGTAATTTGATTGTAAGTATATGAAGGAGGCAAGCTCCATTTCTTTACTCTGCCATCATATTTTTTTTAATATTTATTTGTTTATTTATTTATTTATTTATTCAAGCACTGGGTACAGTCAGAAGTGCGGGAGGGTGAGAGAGTTCACCAGAGTCAGAGCGGAGAGCTGAGCAGGCAGAAGGACCGAAGTACACTGCTGAGGGGAGCAGTGGACAGCAGGAGAGGTCTGCGCGCCTTGTGGGACCCTCCTCCGGTGGCCGGGGAGCAGCCTGGGATCGAACTGGCGCTGCAGAGGCTGCGGGCAGCTTTGCAACCCAGCGCTGAACCGCTGTGCCCCCGGGGAGGCCCTACTCTGCCATCATATTGCCTGAATTCACATTTCTTCCTTGGGAATACACCCAGTTCTCTCTTGATTTGTACTGTTATCTGGATACATGAAGTATTAAGATTTTTTTATGAATAAATGTACAAGCTTTCACTTAACTAATCGGTTAATGAAAGGACTAATAAGATATTATAAATATTTTAAAAGAGATTTCAAAGATCATATTATATCGATATACCACACACATACAAATCTCTCTCTCTCTCTCTCCTCTGTGTGTGTGTGTATGTATAATGGGAGAGGGAAGATAGAGAAGTGAGGAAGAATAATGACATGATTTTACAAATAGATGTAAAACTGATCAATATCCATAGGGTAACAATCATTTGTCACTGGAAGAAATTTGTTTGCATTTCAATGAATAAGAATTATTTGCATTACTATTTGTTGTTTACAATTTACTAGACTATAAAATGGCCCAAATACAATGATAGGCTCTAAATCATCTGGAGCTACCAAGTCATGATTTCCAGTGGGATTTTGTGCCCCTTTCACAATTTTCCTTGAGCAGCCCTCTCATAGTGATCATAAAATTCTCAAAGATTATCCTTTAAGGTAGTAAGATTAAGATATTAAGATTACTAAAACCATAAATTTAATCTTCTGGATGTTTTCAAAAAGAATCTCAGATAGAGTTTTAAAAGTCTATATAATTTACTCTCCCAAGGCAAGGATGCTAAGTTTCAGAAACTCCATCAGATTTCACCAGCTGTACCTGTGAATTCTCATGAATGCTGCCCTTTGCCGCACCTGACTTTTTTTTAATTTTATTTTTATATTCCCCATACAATTGCAACCCCCTTATTTTGACTCCAATCCCTCCTTCCCCCTATAGTGCATCTCTGGTTTATAGTTGGTTGTTGATTTTGATTTTTTCTTTCTTATAGTTATTCTTTTTCCTGGTCCCTTATTTAGGTTTTCTAGAGTCCTGCTATGAGTGAGACCATCCAGTACTCTTCTTTCTCTTTCTGGCTTATTTCGCTGCTCAGCGAAAACCTGACTTACCGATAGTCATGGCCTGCCATGAAATGACTTTTCTTGATTCTTGTAAGGCCAGAACCTGGTATGCCATGTGTCAGGTCAGTTTCCTTGAGAGGACTTTGTTGGCATTGGCTTCAAACATAAACCCATTTTTTTCTCTTAAAATCACCTTTTCCTATCTGATTAAATGACCATAATTCTCCAATATAAAATTTATTTTTTGTACAATTGAGTCCCCTTAAATTTATTGACACTAAGTAAATAACTGTATTGCCAAGAATTTGTTCTTTGAATGATCAAAATTTGAAGTACCTGCTATAGTACTTTCCTACAAGTTCCTGAGACTGTCCTAGATTGATGACACAAACTTTAACCTAAAGTTCATATCAGAACCTTCATATCAACGTGAAAATAAAACAATCTCTCTTTGGTTAATAAAAATTTAATGCCTGTGGCTTACTTATTACTGGTATAGAAAATATCAGAATGGAGAACATGGTTTTCTTTCAAGGTAGAGAAAAAAAAAGATTTTTAGAACAATTTTTATTAGTGTTCCTGATGAGGGTAAAATATAGTGTAGCCAGCAATAGCATTGACAGATCTCCAGGGGGTTCCTATGAAGCATACCATTTGTGTAATATGCACAATAATAACAACTTGCTTATACAAGTTTAGCATAGGCAGATGGCATGTCTCTTCTGACTTGACAGCTTTTCCGATGTAACACTTACAGTTGTAACACAGCAAACAAATCTAGTCATTCCTACCATTTTCCTCTTTCCTAAGGTGAAAGAACAAATACTTTCGACTTTCTGAGAAATTTGAAAAATCAATTTATGTTAAAGTTATCCTGAAACATTTTTTGCCATATTTAAGATTTAATTTAGAAAAGACAATCTTGAGATCTGGGCACTTACTAAGATAGCATCATTAGTGTCTGAAGACAATGCATAGCTACCTATTTAATCACAGTGACAAGAAAACTTAACAATAAACATCAAAGTCAATGTGATTGTAAAGAACCCAGAGTCTTCCACAAATAAGAAAACTTCTTTTTACTTTAATAGCCATAGGTACTATTAATTCAACATAAAGTACAGATCGACTATTCTGATAAAATATAGACTCTTTACTTTCAAGGCCACGTAGGTGAAGTTGGTAAAAAAGCTAACATTTTACAGTAATTAAAGGCATTATTTATTAAACCAAGGAAGTAAACCTAGTAAGATTAAGCAAACTGCCAAAATGTTAATTAACATGTTTGACATTTCTTTACATACCTAGGTGTTATATACCAGGAAAAATAAAAATTTTTTTCCAAGATTTCTCTTGCATTAGACTCTTTCATACACTAAAATATACTGACATTTCATTTGAGAATAATGGTTCTCACTCAGGGTCTGAATAAAAACTTTTCAAAACAATACCAAGATGTTGTTTATGTTAAGAGGCAATTGTCCATTATTGTAATTTATGGATAATTCAGTAAATATATCATTTATTGATTCAGTTTTATACTTTATAAATTAATTTGAAAGTCACAAGAGTTATAGTTAAATGTTGGAATTTATGTGGTTTATGGGAACAAGCTTTTTTGGGACAAGAGCATACAAGAGATGGTGGTAGGTGGGGGAACCACACACACACACACACAAAATGAAACAAACAAAAACATGTACTGCATGTTGGAGAAAACAGTTATATATAATCACCTGATAAAAATTCTGTACAGTATGAATACTATAAGAGAGATATGTATAGAAAATAGAGTAAACAGGAAAAGGGAGATCTGCGGCACCATGTGGGTTGCTCCCTGGCCAGCCAGGGATCAAACTTATGCCGCAGAGGCTGCGGATAGCATCACAGGCTGCATTTTAACCCCTTGTGCCACCAGGGAGGGCCCCAACTTTTATTTTTAATGTGGAGAAAAATTATCTTTAGAAAAACAATTATTTTTCATCAATTTTTCCAGTGTTTCTACTTAGTAACATTTCAACAGATATTCCTATGATCAGAATTTCCAAAGCAACATTTAAATGCTGTTTTGATATACTAAGTCTTAGGGTTTTTTGGTTTTAGAGTTTAACTAATTGCCATGGTATAGATTGAACATTTCACACCAATCATCAAGCCTAATATATTATAGTTTTTCCCCAAGAATTAGTGTTAATTTTTATCATATTTTAAACATCTGTTATTATTTTGTGCTTTATTTTTATGCCTGTTGCTATAGTATTTAATTACAGTGACCAATTCTTATTATTCAAATTATATTATCCTTGGAATACGGTCATTTTGGTTTGGATAGTTGATGAGAAATAAGTGATAGATAGTGTCTTGATCAGGAGCTCCATGAATTAAAATAGTATTTTGAAAGGGAAGCACAGCTTTGTAATCTAATTGCACTGAAGTAGGATTCTTAGCTAAGAGTCTTATTTTCTTATGGCAAGATTCTGTGACTATTGGGACAGAGTCAGATGTGGAAATCTAATTGCTATAACCACAAAACCCTCAAAAAAAGATTTGGGGGAGATAGTGAAGGCTTTGGTATATGAAGTCAATGAAAAGCATTTTTCACTGAACTTTTGACAGAGTGCTTTGGAAGCCAAAATTGTCAGTAGTTGTGACTCAGGAACAGTAAATACACAGCTTGTTACATGAAGAAGAAATACTGTAAAACACCTTTTAAACTCTTGCTTTTTTTTTTTTTTCTTGGCAGTTCATCTAGTCATAATTTTGTAGAAAGTAGGCTATCAAAAGCATTTAAAAATAAATGAATATAATTTCTGTTTTTTTAAAGATTTATTTATTTATGCATACAAGAGCTGGGGTACAGGCCAGAGGTACAGAGGGTAGAGCATTCACCAGAAACAGAGTGGGGAGCAGAACAGGCAGATATACTAAAATACACAGCTGAGGGGAGCAGCAGGCAAGTCTGGAGAGGTGTGCTGCGCCATGTGGGTTTCTCCCTGGCCGGCCAGGGATCAAACTCATGCTGCAGAGGCTGTGGATTGCTTCATAGTGTGGTCTCCCTTGAGCCACCAGGGAGGCCCAAATGAATATAATTTGTTTCAATCTTTCATTTGTCTTTTTAACCATACCTACATTTATCTATTTGATATAACATACTTTAAGTTATATTATTTCTCAGTCACTGCCAGTAGTAGAAACAGTTATATAGTAATTCAGGGAGAACCACAATAAGGGTATTCAATTAGATTTGGTGGGAGACAAGGGGCTATTCTGATCTTAATAAACAGAATCCTGGACATGAGAACCCTATTACTTTTCTCATTTGTTCACTACTTTGTTCTCCCCAAGGCAATAACCATCGTCTCCTTTACTTCATACATGCAAATATTTTAGAGGCATATTTTTATAGTAATCCATTTTGGTGTTTTCATAAGAATAATACTTTAAATTTTATAGCAGGGATTGTCTGCTATATGCTACTGTTGTTGCTTAAAGTATATTCCATTCTTATCTCTTATATTTACAAGTTACTTTTTAAAAATATGCATATGTTCATTTAAGTAGTGTTTTTATAATTTATGAAATATCTTCATTGAATTTAGAGCTGAGAAATACTTTTAGAAATCTAGCCCAAATTTATCTGTGGTTTCACAGCAGAAGACAACCAAATCTGAAGTTTCCTACTGTATGTAACTGTCCCATTCACATGTACTCTGTCTTCTACAGTATTCTGATGCAGTCCCACCATGAACAAATAAGGTGATATATCTGCTTGCATTTGAGAGTCGATCCACTATGGAAGGTTAGTAATTGCTGCTGATGTTTCCCATCATTCCAACTTGTACATGCCTGTCTCTGCTCAGGATTTGAGGAAGAGTCTTCTTCGTAAGTACCAATATGTACCAATTACTTTGGGTATTGATAAAGGAATTGAGGAGTAGAAACACAGGCATATTAAATATGAACATCGGTTTGATGATGTATTTTGTTTCCTAAAACATTTCAATATGGAAAAAAAAACATTGTTATAGTTTCTCCATGTTTTTCATGTTCCTTCAAATTTAATCTGATCATGATATACACCATGCTAGCTTTAATCTTATTTAGATATAAGTTTTGCCATTAATCACATTAAAAAAATTCATATGATCTAATGTATATAAAATGTTAACTCAAAGAAGGCATTCAGAAATAGATTTTTCAAGTATTTCTCCTATTTCATTATTATTAATTTTCATAGTAAATGTTAAACTTTCAGTAAAAGTCCCACCTTTCACCAGAAATAGGTTAAGAAGATCGTGCATTTTCTTTTCCTAAAAAAATTAAAATCAAAATAGGTTTAAGGTAAATTCACCATATTTTCATTCCAAATACCCAAGAGCTTAAAATCTAAGTGCTGTGATTAAAGAGTTTGGAAACTCTTGCTCTTCCAAAGACACGGGGAAATGAGTTTACTAGAAATGTGTTTACTATCAGAACTCAAATGCTTAATATATATGTTTCCACTATTTCATAAGCACAATAAAATAAACCACTGGAGAGAAAAACAGTCTCTTTTGTTAAGTTAGTGAGCTAGTTCTTCAGTTCTCTCTAACCTCTCACTAGCTATAAGAGCTTAAGGAAGGAATCCTTCACAACATCTAAAGTAAAGGTAAGTGTGTTTTTATTTATGAATTTCTAGAGGTAGTACTATTCAGATTATATCATAAAGAATTTCTAATATTCCATAAAAGTTTCAGTCTTTCTCAAATAAGCTATGCATTTAAATCTTTCAGACAGATGCAAATTATATTAATTTTCAGTGTTGTTATCCAGTGTGAAATCATAGTTTGGCTTAAAATTCATGGTATTTTTTTCTTCATGACTAAAGAGAGGTAGGGCCAAAAATAAGGCACTTGAAATATCATGATTGTGGCTATCTCTTCTATCTGAAACACACGGACTAGGTGGCCTGCAGTTGTCCTTTCGAGGCCTATGATTAATATGATGTACATTTCAATCTTTTCCTATCAGCATGCTTTTATTTCTACCATATTTTTCAAATTTCCCATCAGTTGCCTCTTCCTCTTAAAATTGAAGAATTACTAGTAACTGGAAATAGGGCACAGATATCCAGGAAATGTAATTTGGCAATAAATGCTGTTTTGAAGTACACTGCATGGTTTGTGGATAAATATTTCTTTAATGCGTGTAATTACTGGATCAGCAGAATAAATGTGGTCATGTCCTTGTAATTAATACATTGTCAAAAGTTCATTTAAGTATAATAATTTTACTGGGAAAATGCTGTCTATGTGTTTCCTGCAATAATTTGTTAAATTAAGTGCAATAAATATAAAATTACTCTTAGAAATACATTTTTCATTTTTTTTTTAACTAGATGTCACGTAACGCTTTTAAGAAACCCTTCCACAGACACCCAAACTGTAGCCCTTGCCTCTTCAAATAAAAATACTCAAGAAAGTATGTAGGTAGATACCATTACAGTTGACTTTTCTGAAAATTTAATTTCAGCTTTAGAATATTATAACAAAGCATATGTTACAAGTAGGTAGGAAATTTAGCCAGGAATTATGCAAAACTGCCAAGAGGTCTTGTCTTAATACAGGCTACTTGTGAGGCAGGGCTGCTTTCTTCTGCACTCAGCTGAACATTTATCTGTGGAGAAGAGAGTCACAGCACAGGCTGGAAGGTATCTTAGAGATCACCCCATGCAACCCCTTCATTTTATAGTCTTGTCACATTGCTCCAAGCCCTCACAGAAGGATGCTGGGCTCTGCTAAGTGAAACAGCTGTGGGCACTCAAGGAGGACATGATAAATTAAAGGTGCTTTCTCTGTAATATTATGGCCAAAGGGCTGTAGGGAAATATGGTTTACATTGCCTGACATTTTACCTGTGCTGGGCCTGTAGCTGGAGTTCTATAAATAAAGGGCAGTGAGGAAACAAGAGACACTCAACGGGATCAGGGCTAGCATGCACATTGTGATAGGCATTGCTTGAAATGGTAAGCAGCTAGCAAAGACCTTTTTTTTCCTTGCATTTCCCAAGTAACTGATAGATGAAGGATAAAGGACAAAAATTTAAAAACTACAGTAGAGAGTGTAACCTGTAAGGAAAAGCGATAGTTGTTAAGCCAGTTAGCATAGATTGATAAATTTTGTCCACTTCATAATATCTTCTTGTCCACTTTGCTTATGGTTTCCCTTTAAAAAGTACTCAAACACTGTGGTTCCAGATCAGCATTTGGAGTTCTGTAGTCTCAATTTCTCTATGGATTTTTATGGGCATTATAAATACCTTCCAATGCAAAATCTATCCTGCTCAGAGAATATGGTTATTCTGTAATTAAATTCAGTTCTTCTTACTTTTCTAACCCTAAGATAGACTAATATATCCAGTGTACCATTCACTCAAATGTTGATTGAATTTTTAAAAACTGGAGAATTATTTGTCCCTAGCAAAGTGAAAAGACATCCTTTAAGTCCAGTATTAAGCACTATGATACAAAAAATGTGTTAGTATTCCCCATCTTGGAAAACATCCCCCTGACCTCTTTGCATAAAAGTTGGCCTCTTCATCTCATCCAGCTCTCTGTACATCTTCTCTCTCACTCTCTCTAGTACTGAACTTCTTGTCAAAGTATTGTTCTACTATGATTATGTACCATCATTCCGTTGTTCTCTCTTTATATTGCCCACTTTCCCAAGATCACATGCTGATGAACTTGTCCTACAAACCAAGAGACATCCAGCAAGTTTCCCTAAATAAGAAGCTATACCTTTTTAAGGAAATTCTGCTATTCTCTATTTATATGAATTTTACAAATGCTATGTGATATGTTAATTGAGGACTGGTATGAATAGCCATAGGAAGTATATGAAGTCAGGGGAAAGCCTTAACAATAACTTGGGGAAATTTAAATCAGTTGTAAAAAAGTTTGTAGTGACTGCAGAAAGATGGACAAATGATTGACAGCTAGATAAACAGAGAGATATCTGAGAAACAAAATAGCCAGTTTTTTAAGTACAAACATATACACATAAGGTAATATACACTCTGAGCACATGAATACTTAGAGAATAAAAAATTGAAAATTCAGAGAGAGTTTGTGGAACTTTCTGGGGTGTTTTGGCTCATAGTCACAGCACTTGGACATGGGTCAGAGAAATGTTTTTTTTTTTTTTTTGTGCCAGTTCATGAGTAATCATGTACATATCATTTAAGTGCAATTTTCATTGTATTATCATTAATTTTATAGAGGTAATGTTGGATTACAATATTGTATGTGATTTAGAGATACAGAGCCGATTAACTCCAAGCTAATAAAATCAACCTTTGAGGTTATTCACATACATGGATTCCGGTACTGGTAGTGGTTGTGGCTACATGCTTTTGTGGTCAAAATGGTAAGAAATTTGAACCATAATGTTTTAAACTGTTCCTATACCCCACTCAATTTTCTCTTCCTTGCCATTTCCCTCCATTCAGGCGTGTTGTGGTGTAGAGAACACTCGGGGCCCTTGCTCTGGTAAAGTGGAGGATTATGGTTATCTTGGTGATGGGTGTTGTGTGGTAACAACACACATACACAAAAAAGGCCCTCTGAATCATATGCAATATTTTAAACCAAGGTTACCTCAATTAAAAAAATAATAATAATAAAGCAAAGAAACAGAGTAACTGTGATTCTGTGTCACTTACCAACTCTGTGGTGTGATGGTTGGACATTACCAGTGGTGTCAGATTGCCTGTAATCTTGCTAAACCCCATCCTCTTTTTACTTTTGTGAGTTTAGGAAAATTGCTCTCACTTTGCATCTCAGTGAATAGGTTATCATTAGTACTAAGTGAGATGATGCATTTGATCCTTAGAAGAATAGCTGAAACATAGTTTAGAGGCTCAGTAAGTTGTCAACAAGTCTGTCACTGTTATGATGCTATCATGAGACTAAGTCCTTTATATTTTTTCAAGTTTGGTTCCATTTAATGTTTAATAAAATCTTTGCCATAAAAAATTCACCTGATCTAACCCATTAAAAAACAGCAGGTATAGTATGTTAGACTTACCATCTCATAGATCATTTAAAAGTTACTTCATGAGATTGTCTACATGAAGATAGATAGGTTTTAATAATGGAGAGCAAAGAAAAATGTGTGACCTCAAGTGCCCCTTTGCTGTGCACTCCAAATGAAAACCATCGAGAAACAAAGGGTTTTGTTCATATTGTATTTGGTCTGTCTTCTGGATCTTGGGGGCTTTTCGGTTTTAGGAAAAACTACTGTGATTCTGAATCAGTTACCTACTACCTGAGCTCAAAAGGCAGAAATGTTATAAAGGAATTTTTCTTCTCAATGTAGAGGAGAAAAAAAAATCATAGCATATGATACTCTACTTTAGAATGTCAAAGTGATTCAATATAAAATTATACCATTTAAAGCCACATTTGCTCAGGTCCACTAACACCACATTCATAATTGGTTTTCACAAGTAGAAAAAGAAATTGACCATCAGTCTGGATGATCTAGAGGCAGTTATGCTGACCCTGAAAACTGCTCATAAACTGTTCTAACATCCATTATCTCAGTATAGAGATTTGATGGTAAGCATTCACCATAGAGTCAAGTGATGTTTCTGAAGTAAAAGAAACAATGATTTTACATACAAGGAAATTGCCATAGATATTGAATAAGAACAACATAGGCTTGTGTAACATAAAGTTTATGTTATGGACAGATGCTTGTGTCATCCTAAGAATCCATATGATGAAGCACCAAACCCCAAAATAACATCTATAGGATCCTTGAAAGATAATTAGTTTTACATGACATCATGAGGGTGGGACCCCGTGATGGGATTAATGTCCTTATAAGATGGAGAGAGACCAGAGCAGTCTTTCTTACTGCCCTGTCAGAAGATGACCATCTGCAGGTCAGAAAGAGGATCCTTAGCAGGGAACCAAATATGACAACACCTTGATCTTGTATTTTCAGTCTCCAGACCTTAGAAGTAAATTTTCTTGTTAAACCACCCAGTGTATGGTATGTTGATATAACAGTCTGAGCTGACAGATATTATGGATGGAATATATCTTCAATTCTTTTAGGAAAACTTATAGTTGACTTCATTATACTATTTACTCTGACATGATGACATTCTAGGTGATCGTAACCTGCACGAGTTTTATCTTTAATGTGTTCTCTTCCATTATGTTGCTCCCCATGTGCTCTTCGCCATGTCATAACATTTACCATGTAAACTATAATTATAGATTCTGTCTCTCCACTGGATTCCAAGTACTTTTAAGTCCACATTTCCCTGAATCCCTAGTGACTATTACCATGTCTTACACAATGTTGCATTTTCAATGATGTTGTTTAACTGATAGGGATGAGGTGTGGATATATGTTTTACTTTCTTAACAACTCACTTGGCTGCTTTTATATCTGTGTTCTGCCAACTGTAGTCACATTATAATTATAGGGATAATTCATATTGGACCTTTCCATTAGTATGTAAAATTCACAATTCCATTTTGAATGAGAACCTCATGGTATAGGAGTTGTAGTATGCATATCTAATATAAGTATATCAAATAACGTTACTGTACTTACAGGGCACAACTAACATGAAATATATGAAAGAATACAACCTTGATCTTTAAATTTAGAATATGATCCCAAAGTTTCCAACGAAGTTGTGGCAAGTTGCCAATAAAACAAATTCCCTCTAGAAGTCTATATTTCACTTTTTTTTTTTAGATATTTACTGTCTTGGCCCACAACCATTCCTAAATACAAATTTAAAAAGCACTGAGTTCTTTACTGACTTCCAAACGTCATCGGCACAGGGACAAATGCTTAGCTAAGGCTCACATCTATCATTCTGGTTGGTACATATGGTAATTTTCTCTAAATTGGCTGGTTTTCTCAGGCTACTGTATCATCCTGAGATATTAAGTTTTTAAATTGGCTCTTCCCACCTCTTTTAAAGTTAGATGGCTGATTGCTGTCACATAATTTAATGATCTAGTCCAATCTATACAATGACTGTGTAACATGGGCAAGATAATTGTAGATGAATTGCATGCCATTAATCAGTTGGCTTTTTGTTCTTACATGTTCCATTGCTTATCATTCAAGGAAGAAAATTGTCTTTTGACAGGGGTCCCGTTGCAGGCTTTTTACTGTCCAATAACATCAAGGCTGGAATTTCAAAAGATAAATGAGAATGATATAAGTGGTGGTGGGGAGGCTCAGTTAAATGGCCTGTTTTCCTAGGAATTATTTTTGGAGAAGTTGGAAATTTGTCTGTATTATTGGGGAATATATTATAGAAGGACTTTATATTTTAATTCATATAAATTGTCAAAATGAAATAGTTTGTCTCATTAGAGAGTCACCAGTTTATGAGAGACACTCTTCATTATACAAAGGAAAGCATTCTAACTCTTGGTGAGCTTTCCCAGTTCCATCCACCCACCCGAAATGACTATATTGGCGATGGAGCTTTATCTTAAAGGATAGCCTAGGCGCTCTGCTCATTGTAATTCGACTTCCCTCTCATACATAGGAAGCATGCCTTTTTCATAGTTGTATTCCCACTGTTTGAAGTATTTAGAATTTGTCAGGTTTTCAATTAATATTTCTTCAATGAAACCAATCTATTTTTGATCTGCAAATCAAGGGCTTACTACTAGGGGAATGACTCATTAGGAGACATCTATAAGGAGAGTCAAACAATGAAGAAAATAATGATATTTCTACTTAAAAGGCATTAGTAGCAATTTGAATGCAGGCCAAAGGCCTCAGTTGTTCTCAGCATATGTTGTGGAGTTTTTTTCTAATCTTTAAGAATGATAACATGGTCAAATGAGATTTTAAAATGATTTTTAGCAAACATATTCACATAATTATATGTATATCCACATACATATGCTTAAATGTGTGCGTATTTTGTTGTTGTTGTTATGTTAAGTCAAGTCGACCCCAGATTGCCCAAGTTAAATTCTTGAATGGGCCACTTGTAGTAAATTACCCCTCTAAAGCATCTAATGCAGGACCAGAAAAGGAGATGGACTTTGCCTGTCTCCTAGACAGATCTTCTTGATGTTATACCAGATGTTCCTCTTCTTTGAATATTTCCACTTGTAACCTCTGGGGTAAAAATGTTTCTGTGGGAATGATTGTCAATAAGGAAAAGTGTGTTTCTTGATAATAACTTCAAGGCAGAGTCTCACTGTTGTGAAGAGACCGATGGGTCCTAACAATCAAAGAAACAAAGTTAAAAATCTAGATGGAAATATTGTTATGAGGTTATTTCAACATTAGCATAAAACATTTATTTCTTTTAAACAGAAAGTACTAGATATCTTCCAAATGTCATTTGTTCTTTTTACACTATTAAAGTGAAGCAGTTTCTAGGTAGAAATAACAACAAAAAAAGATTACCTATTTCTCCTGGTCTTTTAAAGCAGCATCTTTACCTTTACAAATCTTTACTTATTCAATAACTCCTATTGCTTTCATCTTCAAACCTTCATTTTAGTATAAGCTATAAGATGGCGTCCCTTGATGAAAAACAGATGTTTTTTGTTTCTTCTTTTTTTTCCTTTTAAGAGTGTTTGGATTTTTTCAGCAAAATACATAATGCTAGCTCTTTTTAATAAGCAAGAATTTAGCCATGCACTTAAGTAAAAACAGGGCAGAGAAGCTGGCAGTCATATAAGGAGAGCTTCATCAAACACCAGGACATACGAATGTGTAAGAATGAATGATCAGAAGTGGGCTTTAAATCAATTTTATCTTCACCATTTTAGCATTAAGAAGAGTTGTTAGTTGTAAACCAATTGTTATGCAACTTAATGAACTAATTAGGAAAATCAGTTGCAATAATAGTATTGGTACAAACTGATCTGAATATAAAAAGTAGAATTAGAATTCTAATACCAAACTTTTCCAACTAGAAAGCCTACACAATAATGCTCATAAGATCTGTTCTTTGTAAAGTTAATCATAGGCAGTTCTTCATTCGTTGCATCTGATTTTTATAATCCACTCTTTTGTAATTGAGATACACCACACTGTTATACTTGTGATATTTCTGCTGTATGTAAATATCTTGGGGTCTGCCAAGATGGTCTATTTAATTTCTTAAATGGCATTGCATAAACTGGCTCCAGCATTATTTTTCCTATTCCATTGCTTCTGTTAGTGAATGAGTGGCTATCATCCAGAGATATATAATATCAAGACCTCTGCCCAAAGACCACACTTAGACTGGCAAGAGTGCTATCACTGCTTGGTTGAATCAGACAGAGCTGGGGTGTTCCAGAATAAATTCACAAATAACAGAGAAAAGTCATCTGTATACTGCTCAGACCATTTTTAACATGGAATTTTCCAAAGACGGAATCATAAACTCCAGAAGATATATGTCAGCTGTCATTTCTATCTTTTGTTCCCTAAGTTGTGCATTTTTAATATGAATGAAATATTTTCCTCAGAGGTGACTGGGTAATTGTTTTGATAGTTACATAATTTTATATCTTAGTGATGAAATATTTATGCATGCAATTCAAGTTATCTGTTACAAAGGGAAACTATTTAACCATGGTGGACTAATGGTACATAGGGAAAATGGGTGTCAAAAAGAAATTTATTATATCTTCCAAGTACTGCTTTCCATGATAAAATACAATTTGTATGATTGTGAAGTAGCATTGTTTATTTTTCCAGTCAAAAAGTCACTGTCAAAAGTATGTTTGGGGAGGAAAAAATGGTCTTAAAACAAATGTATCACAGGAAATATCTAGGTTGTTAAAAAAAAAAAAAAAAACCTAGGGCAGCATGTTAAAAATGAACATTTCCAATACAATTTGTCACCCATGCATAAATCTTGCTGACATTTTCAGTCACTTTAATAGCCTGCCCATTTTATAAATCAGTATGAACTTGCACAGTTGCAAAAAGTGTGTATTTTGAACATCTCATTTGCATACTTTACCAAAAGCCAATGAGGCAGTGGGAGCAGCACTGGTGATCATAATACGTGTTTGGGGAAAGGCAGAGAAATCACTAATGGCTTTGCCTTTAGGGATTTCTGTACTCCATAGGGGACGAAAATGAGAAATATTTTTCAAACAGCAGGGGTAAAGGTTTTAAAACTAGAAACACATGGAGTGATAAAGATGTTAGTGCCACAGGGCGCATAGCAGGAAAAATTTACAATGTAAAAACTGTAATTTCAGCATTAGGAAGTAATAATCGTGTTTCATCATTGTTATTAAAGCATGACCCTTAAAGTCACATAAATTAGATATAAGTTTCAAGAGAAGTTTATTAATCTTTAGCAGGAAAATATTAGGAAAGTTTATTATCAGATAAGAGTTTCGGGGGAGACATGTTCTTTTGATTGTGTGTGTGTGCGTGTGTGTCCCCGTGTGTGCTCATGTGCACACACACTAGTGTTCTAAAGGAAGTCTGTATTCTTTCCAAGGGTAAATAAAACTTTACTCATTATTAGCCAGTGGGTATGAAAATACCCACAGTCAGACAGTTCTTATTCCTTTTTATTAGTGATTGGATAAGACGACATGCTACCCAACGAATGAGGGCTGACCCACTCGCAATAGTTACACTTGTCCAGAGAACAGTAGATGGAAGCTAAAATTTACTTTTAATATAAAATATTGCTTACATGACATTGATGGTAAACCAGTGTTTTTCATTAATAAATTACTAAAGGATTTTAGGCTTTATGGGACATTGCAAAATTTGTAATAAATGATGAGGTTTTATTAGTAGCTCTGTTACATTTGTGAAAAGTCGTAGCTTAGAGAGGAGCAAGAGCCAGTGATTGTCAATGGAAATTAAGGAAATAACTATTTATGTAGGAAGATATTTTATGTGATAGTGATTATGCTAATTTGGAACCCAATATCTAGATTATGAATGAAATAATACTTTTAAAAAGACTCCTCTCAAAAATCTGTTTTCACAAGTTGTGAACTAGACCTTAACTTTTCATAATTATTTAGGTAGAACTCCATTTTGCCAAATTAGGGGAAAAATTTTGTTCCTAGGTTTATAGTTCAATTTTCTTCTAATAATTTGTTTTAATGTTTATGGAAATAGAACAGTGACTTATAAGACACATAATTTATAAAAAAGTATTTTAGGGTAGTAAGCATTCCCCAAGTTCATTATAAAAGAGCAATTATATATATAACTTTGATTTTGTAAGAGCAAATTCATATATATATATCTTTGTATATAAGTGAAATTGTTGTAGAAAAGATAAATAACAAAATAACTATTTTATGTAATGCATAGTCCTTTAATATTCTTATAATCTTAAAAGTACACATATATACATATATTAAAATTCTGAGTCTTTTGAAATGTTCATATACACTATTCTAGAATTCGTTCTAAGAATAATATGTTGTATAAAATCAGCCTATGATTTCTAACTAAATATATATGTAATAGGTTTTCTAGATTACATGTAGTTAATAATCTATAATTTTCATTTTGCAATACTATATAGAAGTACACCTTTAAAAATGTATGATAGTATTATTATTTTTTTGGCATGCACAATAAATGAACTATAGATCAGCAGAGTGTGGACAAGTAGAAAGTATTCAGAATTTGATAGAATGAAAATTCAGAAACATTTAAAATTAGATTAATTAAATGCAAAATACTTCCAATAAGATATTAAGCTTGTCTAATAGACCTCATCTTAATAATGTCTGCTACTGATTTATTTAATAATGCCTTCTTGTTCACACATAATGCTTATATTGTTCTGTTATGAATACATATTTTAAATGTTTTGTGATATATTAAAAATGCTTTCAGGTAGATGAAAATGACATTAATCTTCCTTATAAAATAATAGCTATCCACATTGTAAATTGCCTAACAGTCCATATCCCATTGCAGAATCAAAAAATAAAGTTTTTATTGCATTTGTTTATTTGTTTCAAGAAAGACAGAAAGTGCTAGTGTGAGAACATTTTGGAGAGACAAGGTGGAGAAACTACAAGTGCTGAGAAAATAACCATTCTTGTGTGCTCAGTCTTTTTAACTAGAGTGACTACAGATATAGGACTAGATTGCAATGGAAAGAAATAAAGTGAGTCTGAGTTGGTAAATGTTTGTAGAGAAAAGGACAAAGTATGGCCTGTTACACATAAATGCTTAGTGAGACAGAAATAATGAGGAAAGGAGTAAGTTGGTGAATTGAGACCTATGATACTTCAATCCTAAGTGATTTCCATTGAGAATATCTTTATGTTGCTCTGCCATTTGCTATTTCTTTCTGTTTAATAACTATTATATTTATGCTATTTTAGTGAAATCTTCATTCTATTCAGCAAAAATGATATCTTAAATTTGGGTTAT
This sequence comes from Talpa occidentalis, assembly GCF_014898055.3. Taxonomy (NCBI): domain Eukaryota; kingdom Metazoa; phylum Chordata; class Mammalia; order Eulipotyphla; family Talpidae; genus Talpa; species Talpa occidentalis. The sequence goes on along the minus strand of NW_023603184.1, from coordinate 81,864,582 downwards.
GTCCTTGGTGAAATCACAATGTAAAATTTAACTATAAACCAAGATTCCTACAGAATTCAGTGAGCTCTTCTAATATGTTAGTCCATTTTTCAGGGTTATGTTTCAGTAACAAATCACATTAATTTTATACAAACAGTTATTTCTCACTAGATTACCTGCCTGCAATTGTGCATTTTCTGTGTCTCTGATTTGCATTCATTTTTGGTTCCAGTCCTAAAGATCACAATGAAATAATAATACATCTCTTAAATTGTTTTATCGAGTCTTCTCACATTTATTAGCTAGAGCAAGTCACATGACAAGCTGATATCTCTGTCATATCCATGTGACATCCCACAAAAAGGCTCTGCAAATGACTGGAAAATTAGTTGCAGTGTATAACCCTTGACTGGAGAATAGGAAATAATTTGGGGCAATAATAACATTTGTTATATCTGTAAATATAATATAATTTGTCACATTGGTAGTTTAAAATCAAAGTACCTAACTGCAAATGTTTTTTGTCTCCTTTTTGTTAGATTTTGAAAGTGTGGATTTTATTCTAAGCCTGACATGGACGGGAGGTGAGAAATACAGTGAGTTGGAGAGATCAGAAAGTGGTGCTGATAATTTTATTAATTGAACAATCGGATAGGAACTTGGTGAAAAAAATATTTCACCGAGAAGGCAAAGGAAACTTTTTAAACTCACTTTGTTGTTTCAAAGGGTGTATTTGGCATAAAGAGTGAAGTTGTGAAGTCTTCCAGCTATCCAAGATATTCTGTTCTCTTTTTTGCTCAGTGTAGTGGAGTTACATCTGAGATGTAACTGCCCAGCTAGAGGATAAAATCTCAGCCTCTTCCTCCGTTAAATCTGGCCACATGACTAAAATCTCTTCAGTGGAATATTTGTGGGTATGATGTCTGGCATTTTTATGTCTGTGCCATAAAAATTCCCATGGCACTTTTTTCTTCTTCCCTGGAGATGGAAAGTGATGAGTATTCTGTCTGTAAACCATATACTGACCATGTCTGTGAATATGGTGTTGCTTCCCCAGTCTACTTCCCACCAGAAACACCTGCTCTGCATTGTTACATGAAAAAGAGAAAATCTATCATGCTTATTACTGGAGTTTACTTTTCCTAATACACTTCACTTCTTCCAATAAGTTCCCTTTTTAGTTATTTGTTATTTTCTCTAAAACATGCCTTTTTGCTTCCTTCTCTGCTCAAAAAAACCTCCTATGACTACTGTTACCTACAGAATAACATTTAAAGTATTTATCTTTCAAAACTTTTATCCATTTTTCTACATTCTGCCACTCCCTGCTCCACATTCTATAAATATATTGCAAATGCTTGCTTAGTTCCTCTAGTACTATACTAGTTTCTATGATTTGGAGTGACTTTTAAGTTAGAAAATGAAATATTTTAGAAGATGAAAGAGTTTCAATGGTCTGTTTTTCTACAGTACTGTTTCAGTAAGCTATGACAAAAGATGATATATAACTCGTGAAAAATTGGGTATCAATTTACAGAAGTTTTTCCATTATTTACAAATTGTTACTAAAAACAAAAATTACATTTGTTAACTCTCAGCTGTTTTGATACTGAGCATTGTAACATCTTCCACAGGATATTAAAATAACCAGGAAGTCATGTAATGAATGTTTATTCGGGAATATAACAGAATGGGAACAAATTTTTAATTAGTAGTAATAATGAATTTTTCAAACTTGAGAAGAAATCCCCAACTTACAGCTTATACAAGGCAATTATAATTATTGATCAAATTAAAATTAGGATAAAATATCACACATCTTAAAGTTTATGAAAATCAATCAGAAATTGCCAATACAAATTTGGATGATTAATCCTGATTTTGACTTGTTTCTATTATTGTCATTAAGGTCTTTGACTAAAAGTGGAACAATCCAAAATAAAATGTACATAGTAATTTTGTAATAATTTATCAACAGAAATGGGTAGAAGGCCTGCATTAACAAATCCATAAATTATCTTCTTTATATAAAGCACATACATTGCTACATACAGATGATTATTTTAGAAGCTATACTCTTTGGCTGTATCATTAGCATATATCTTATACTCGGATTTCTGAAAAAAATCCTTTATTATTCAATTTTGGTTTAACTGATTGTTGAATTGAATGATTCAATGTATTAAGTGCATAACACATATCAGCACTTGTACCAGGTACTTAGGATAAAAATACAGGCATAAATACTTAGGATCTTTTAAAAAGTAACCAACTATGGAGAAATGTCCTACTCTATCAGTTAGCATCTCAAAAGGAAAAACAAATGGTACATTTAAATGTAGATAATTCAGTTAATAAAGAGATATAATTCAAATTATATAGCAGAGATTAGATATTACACAAGGGATAGAAGATAACTTTAATTTATTAAGGGGCATGGGTAATTCTGCCACCCTGGGCCTTGTGGAGGAAAAGGATTGAGTGGTTACCAAAGTTGAAGACAGTGAGGACTAAGATGGAGATGAACCCCACAAGGAATAATATAGGAGCCCTCTTCACCCAACAAGGCACTCCTGTAACAGGGTGGGGCCCTGTAACACTCCCATATCCATTCTCTCTGCAAAGCAAGCTCCAAAAACCAGTAAACCAGCCAGAGAGCAAATATGTACTTTGAAGTCTTTAAGGTTAGCCTCAGGGCAGAGGAAAGAAATGTAGAGGGAAGGCAGGGTAAAAAGACATTTAGCATAATGATTGTTTCTATTTTATGGATGTGGAATCTAGAAAAGTCATAGATAGTGAATAGCAGAGCCTGGATTAAAAGTCAGCTGTGTCTCATTCTAGAGCCTTTTTTTTTTTTTACCTCTTATCAAAGGTTGATAAATGGCTTCTGCTCTTCAGAGAGTTTAGTATCATAAGAACTAAACTACAGAGAAGAAAGCTATGCATTGTCGTTGATAACAAAATGTCAAGTAAGTTTTCTAGCCTATATCCATGGCTTCCATTGCCCCATCAAAGATGCAGGAGGAAGAATTGTTACAGGACTGGGGAAAGGGACCCCTGAACCCTCAAACCTGCCCACTCTAAATAGGCTCTGCCCGCTTCATCAAGATAAAACATACTCTAGTGCATAAGACTTTAAGGAAAGGGACTTTAATACAATTAGTGTGCAATACAGAAAAGGGGAAGAATAGGGAAGACTAGAGTTCAAATCAAATACCCGAAGTTACCCATCCCCTCGTGGGTAAATGCTCAGTCAATCAGGGTTGGCCCAAAGCAAGGCCTCTGAGACCCAAAAGCCTGCCACAAGTTTAAAGCACCTTCTGGTGGATAATCATAGAAAAGGAGCAGTCACAGCCAGACAAGTCTGAAAGAAAAAGAGCAAAATCAAAATCAAAACCAAGATCAATGCTGCCATTGTTAACCTCCCTGCAGGTCTCTTACCCACATCTGTTTCAACCAGTTCAGGACCAAAAAGCAAGTGCAGTTTATTCACATGTCTCTCTGCTCCTTGTGCCTTCTCCAGGTCTCCTTCTGGCTCTCCATCCTGCTTCCTTCTCCGTCTCCTCTCCAGAGTCTACTCTGCCCTGCTCAGCTCTACCCTCCCTTGGGTGGGGCAGGGAACCTGGAACCTCCCCTTTTCCTGGGGACCACCTGTTACAGAGCAACCCATTCCGTTTATTTGTGAATAACAAAGTGATCACATACTTGATACCGACATTCATTTAAGGATATTGGTTGCAACAGCAAGTTAAGCTTGTTTGTCCCGTATCTTCTCTTTCTGCAACTTTTAACCAGAAATGTTTTATTGGGTTTGGCATTTTGAGAGACTTAGTGGAAGCTGATGGAGGGTAAAAGTAGAAAAGTTGGAAAGGCGGCACCACAAGACCAGAAACCTGGCTCAAGCAATGCTGGGAGCTGGCAGCAAGGGTAGAAGTGATTAACACAGTCATTAAACCAGCTATAGAAATGAAAAATCCTTAGGCACCAGCTGCTATACCAAGTATCAGACTGCTGTAGATAGTATCAAAAGGTGCAGACCCGAGATGGGGATATGGAGATGGAGGGCCTTTGCAGAGAATCATGGGTCCTTACAAATCAACTTAGTCACACCCTAAAAGCAGTTAGGTTAACAAAAGTTAACTCCACAAAGGAATGAGCCCCACCCAAAGAGAAGATTTTATCTGTGCAATTTCTGCCTGCCTGTGCCTATTCGGGTACTCCTTGCTGCCGACTTTCTTCCTTTGCAGAGCAGCAATGCTCTTGCTTGCCTGTGACCTGTGGCCATGCCAGTGCTTCTCTTCTCTGACCTTCTCCTTTGTAAAGCAGCAGAGGCAGCTCTCCTCCAAGACTGCCCACCTGTGACTATGCAGGCCTCTCACAGAAAACCTGTCCCTTTCAGTGGTAGCTCTTTCTGCCTGCTTGTGTCTATGCAAACATTCTTTCCCTGTCCCTCCCTTTCATAAAAAACTTTGAGATCTTTAGATTGTTGTTGTTGCAATTGTTATTGTTTTTGAAAATCTGTTGCAGGGCAACCCCATTTGCGGAGATTGTTCAGGACTTCCTTTCCCCCCAACAGATCCAAGTAGTGTGAACTTTAATTCTATTATTCATACTCATTCTTCTAATCTAATGCTAAGATTGCCATAAAAATACAAATTTTGCCAAATGGCAAAAATTTTAAATGATCAGAAAGTACATAGGAAAAGATGAAGTGTGTTCTTTTCTCTCAGTCTTGCATGTGTGGAAATAATTCTGTAAAACCCCACTGTCAGCATCCAAGCATTATAAAGGATGCCACAGTGCATTCATAAAACACTTACATTATACTATGGGATCATTTTCAATCATTGTCACTGTGCTACAAAGGACAGCTTAATAACTCTGATCTAAACTCTGTGATTACATACACTCAGATGCTAATTTGATGTAATCGGGTGCACTCTTTTGTTGGACTCTACATTCCGTTTATGTTCAATACATAAAGACTATATTCAGTAGTGCTTGTCAAGGGTAGAAAAAGTCCCACAGGTGCTTTCCCCAGAATCAGCTTTCTTAGTCACCTTTTCTGTGAGTTGCAGACATTGTTAACAGCTGAGGCAGCTGGTGCAGCTATGAGAGAATTCTGCAGTTCCTTTACTTGGGACAAGAATCATTTACTCCAGAGCTGAATGTTCTTTTTCTATGGCACATCTGTGTAGGTGACACAAAGTGTGAATTTTTTAACATCATAAGCATTTTCAGTTTTGTATGTTTATCTGTAAAAGATGCCTAATCAATTCACAACCTTCAGTTTGTATGGTTTAATTTCTAAATCCCCACAAATACAAGATTCAGATGAACGTTGTCACCAAAGGTGAGGAGATCTGTATTTTGAACTTTGTTAATTCTGAATGCTTGTATTTGTTTGATTTGAGATTCACACAGTTTCAACTACATATCTGTTTGCAATTTCATGATCATAGCATGAGGTGACAATAAAAGTTAATCTATTACAAGTAGTATCATTATTTCAATAGCTTTTTTCAAGAATATTGCCTAGAATCTAGGGTTTTTTTGTTTGGTTTCTCATTTTTCACTTGCTCTTTCCTCACAAACATAAAAACACAATTTATTAAGTTTAAGCTTGATTGCTATAGTCTTAAAATGGAAACATTGGATCCAGTTTTAACACTTTCACATTAATTATGGAATTATGGGTTATAGTAGACTATACTATTATTTGAAATTATTTATTTATCTCTAGACAGGTACATTAAACTTCAGCCCATTTGGGGAGGTTGGTCATTTGGTTAGCATTGATGTGATCAGAATTGGCATTCTTCATGTCTGAGGAAAAACTTTAAGAATAATCAGGTCATTTCATTTTCTTTCTGACATGAAAATGGCATACCTGGGTGTGACATCTTCAGCCTTTGCGATTTCTTCAGATTTCTCCTTTCATCCTATTTGAAAGGAAAGTGAAGCAGAGATGATTTACAATTTACATGCAATGTAACAGTGGACTATGGTGGAGGACTGTGGTACCTTTGTAGTAGGTATGATTTAGTGACGTGTATCTGAAGAGACGATCCTATGCTTCTAAACTTCATACAGTTTTGTAAATCAGTAAATCAATGTTATTGTAATTTAAAAAAAATCAATGCAAGCAAAATATAAATCTTTACATTGTGAAGTATACATAGTTTTTGTTGTTACCAGAACATACCTAGGAAAAGTGAACTAGAATAGAAATGGATACCTTTCAGTGAGATGCTGCTGTAAGAAAAATCCTAAAGTATATGGAACTGGCTTCAGGGTTATGGAGAGTGGAAGTATGGAAACTCTTTAGAGACTGAAAAAGTGGAGAAACTTTATGGAATGGTATTTAGTAAATCTTTCTCCTGTGATACTTGAAAGGCTAATAACATATGTGCAAATATGTTGTTTTAGATACAGAGGAACAAAATGTGATTGAAGTGACTTGGTTGCTTTTAGCAGCATTTAAGAAGTTAATGACTTGTGGGGGGGTTAAAAATAGTGGGAGGGAAAACGGATCTAAAATTTTCAGAATTTTCAGGATTGAAAGATGCAAGTGTGAGTTTTCTCTAACCAGTAACTCTAAAATTGAGAAATGTTTTGACTAACAAGATTGACTGAAGATTGACATATAACAAAGATTAAATGAAGGTGTCTTAACTAAGTTAAACTCCAGAATGGGATTAAGTTGAATCTCAGAAAATATTTCCAGCCACTATGGATCAGGAATGAGAAGTGGATTTTGATTATTATAAGATTATAGTTGAAGAGATTGCCTAGCTGAGTGTTACATGAATATTTTGAATTCTCTTTTTCATGTTCTACTTTTATTTGGTAAGGGTATGAAAGGAAAATAAAAGTTCTCCCAGTAAATGTTAAAGAAAACAGCTAGGCATTATCAACAGTAGTTTAGATGGATAACAGAACAGAGTAATGGGGAAAAAGAGGTCAACATCAAAATATGATCTATGGTTTCTTAATTCCACAATTTAAGCCACAGGAGAGAATTTTAAAATGAAGCCCCAAAGTGAAGGTTCTGTCCTTTCAGCTTTTGTATAATCATTGTATCACTCACTGCTATAAACATTGGTGAATATACCAGTTTCTGTATTAGAATGCAACCATTTTCTTCACCAGAAATGTATTCCTTCACTTTTCATCTATTTTCTTCAAAAAAGTCTCAGTTAATATTAAGATGCCCTTGCTCTGTGAGTTGTCCACACCATTCATCTGTGGCATTTCAATAGCTCATGCATTTTGCAAGTCAGCCTTATTACTATTTCACCTTCTAATAATGTGGTTTGTAATGAGGTTAGCTCATCTACCACACTGTCTTGACATAAGGAAAACTAGAATAAAATATTGGTCTTCAAACCTCAAGATTTGAATTGTACTATTGCAACATTACCCAAGAATGTACATTAGAAAAAATTGTCAGAGGCTTTTAAGGTGTCAGAAAGGGCAGGGTCTGCATGGATAAATTATGAGATTTTTCTTTTTTGCTCTTTTCTATTGTGCCAAAAATATCACTACCAGCCTGCATTTTGTATTATTTAGCCTAAGTCTTTGAAATAAGAAATCCTAAGTCTTTTTAAAAGTATTTTCCTATTTATGTTGATTTTCTTTTTGTGTTTCATTTATGTATGATTCTGAGTATATCTGAATTTATTCAAGTTTCCACTCAGGTATCCGGGTTTTATCATATTAGTCCTATGATTGACTGATTATTCAGCATGGACAGTTATGAAATTTTCATTGAAATTTGATTTCAATAAAATACTAATATTATGTCACTGTAATGTGATTTTCTCAGAGAAACACTGTAATGTTATTCAGGAGCATTTGTTAGTAGTTTTTAATGTTAATAGGAGAATAATTTTCAACATATATTAGCAAAAATGAGGGTTTTGTAGAAAGGAGTAAAGAATTACAATGGTAATGTTTATACATGATTTATTAGTTCTACTTGATAATAACAGTGATTATATCACATATTTTTATGGCCTTTATTATATACCAGGCATACTTGTAAGCTCTTTACGTAATTCATTTTACCTTAAATACTCACGAGAAGTTACCATTATTATTATAGCTATTTTATAGATGAGGAAATTTAAGCACAGATAAGATAAGAAACCTGCCTATAGACACATAATAAGTGGTGAATTTATCAAATCCAAACTATTTGAAGCAGAGTCCCTCTTTTAAAATATAATAAATTCACAAATACCAGATTTAAATTTTTGACTTTTCTGCAGATAATCTTCAGCTAATGCTCCGAGAACCATAAAGCCCACTGCTTTAGGGTTTTTTGTTTTGGGGGGGTTTTTTTGAAGGAAAAAATGATTAGTTGGCTTTGGTATTCAATCCATAATCTAAACTTTATTATCTTTGTTAGAAGTGTTCACCAAAGTTTGTGCTTATTTTTCACATACAGAGTTTTCTTTGTTATCTTAAGTTACTGGGTTTTTTATTTATGGGTCTAACTCCCTAAATTAGGAGACTCTAAAAGACAGGGAGGGTGATTTATTTATCTTGCTGAGTCTACATCATCTGTACCTGTCTTTGTAGCCTCTTGTAAGGAAAGACAATGTCACATTAGTTATGTAGCTTTACTTTTCTCTAATTTCTAAGTCAGTCTAAGATTTGGCATGATGGGGTGGTTTTTCTTTCCTTGTTACTGTTCTGCATAAGTGGACTAAATATGTAATCCGCCTGGATTTTAAGGCAGCACCTTTTGAATCATTTATTTCTCTCCTATCAAAACAAGACCTATATAGATAATATTACCTGTTCTGACTTCTGTCTGAAGTTTTTAGTTCCTCTCTTTTATTTCCCCCAAAAAACCAAAAAACAAACTACTTTGTCTTGTGCAAGGCACAAAATACTACATATCCTATTTACTCCTGCATCACCACCACAGCTATTTTCTAAATCATTCATTGAGTTTCCACTTTACCCATGTCTTCTATTCCATATTTCCTTTACTCCAACATTGATGAAAGTGCAGCAGTCTCAAAATGCTGTGTGACATAGGAAAATTCATTCAACATAGATTCACAAATTCACTCAAAACATGTTTTGAGAATTGAGTTGAAATTATTAACCATAATCTATAAAGAAGTGCATTTTACCTAAACTCATTTGAAGGGGTATAGAGTTAAATTAGTTGAATTTTGAATTGAATTAAACTGTTTTGCAAATTTGCAAGAGGATATTATTTAATCTTTAGTCATTAATGCATTAAAGATTTTGGATGACGTGTATTAGCTATAATGAATTATAGCTGCCAATTACAATGTGATATGGTTTCCCCCCACACCATAAAGCATTTTCTTGACACAACTGGACATTCTACAAATTAACATAATTCTGACACTATCTACCTGAAGACAGCATAAAATTCTATAGATTTAAGACCTCTGTTCTTCAAGATTGCTACCCGCATCTCTCTCTCTCTCTCTCTCTCTCTCTCTCTCTCTCTCTCTATCTATCTATCTATCCCCCACTCCCTGTCTCCCCCACCCCTCACCATACACAAGTCCTGTGCCTCTGATCAACTGGCTATAGACAGGAGACTCCAATGATTCCTTTCTTTGGATTGATGATTTTTTGTGTGAGGTTCACAGAAATCAGAGAAATGTTTAACCTATTAGATTACAGATTTATTTTAAAAGTATATAACTCAGAAAATCTGATGATGGAAGATTTTCTCTATTTGTTAGAAATTACCTGTTTTCCTTCCCTTTTATGAGGATTTTTTTTTTTTTTTGCCTAAATATATGGGCTAACAGTTATTTTCTGTTAGCAATAAGATGCCATTCCACTCTTTTTTTTATAAAGATTTATTTATGCATATAAGAGCTGGGGTGTAGGCCAGATGTGTGGGGGTGAGGGGGTGAGAGGATTTACCAGAGACAGAGTGGGGAACAGAACGGGATCTGTTGGATCTAGTGAAATACACTGCTGAAGGGAGCAGCAAGGTCTGTTGCACCATGTGGGTCACCTCCCTGGCTGGCCAGGGAATTGAACTCCTGTTGCAGTGACTGGCAATAGCTTTTAGCACTTAATTTCTGTTGCTAAGTCTCTCTGTTGTCCCTGTTTAAATAAGGCATTCATTTCTTTAGCTATTCTTAAGATTTTCTATTTTTTATGTGTTTCTTCAGTTTACTTGGTGTTTTCTTGTTATTTCTTGTTCTTAGGTTTCACTAATCTTCACAAATCTCTGATTTGACATCTTCCATTTGATTTGGAAATCCATTGCCATTATACCTGGAAATATTACAACCCATTTTCTTTCTCCTATTCCTCTAAGTCTCTACTCATTGGAATTATTTTTTTTTTTATTTTTTTTTTTTATTTTTTTATTTATTTTTTTTTTTTTTATAGAAGCATGCTTTATTTATTTGTTTGCTGGTTTGTTTGTTTTGTTTATACAAGCACTGGGTACAGTCAGAAGCGCAGGAGGGTGAGAGAATTCACCAGAGCCAGAGCGGGGAGCAGAGCAGGTAGAAGGACCGAAGTACACTGCTGAGGGGAGCAGCGGGCGGCAGGAGAGGTCTGCACGCCATGTGGGACCCTCCTCCGGTGGCCGGGGAGCAGCCAGGGATCGAACCGGCGCCACAGAGGCCGCGGGCAGCTTCGCAACCCAGCGCTCAACCGCTGCGCCACCGGGGAGGCCCACTACTCATTGGAATTATACTCAAATATTTTAACATGTTTTATATGACTCATATTCTGTTTTTTTTTTTCTTTTCAGTCTTTTTTTTTTCTTTCTTTGTCTCAGTGTTTATATTTGCTATTGAACTCTATTCCAGTTTATAAATCCTATACTTTCTGCTCACAATCTGCAATACAGCCTGTACATTGAGTTTTAATTTTCAGATAACTTATTTTTCAGTATAAAATGCTTCTTTTTTAAATTTTCCAATATTCTGTTGAAACACCATTCTTTCAACCCTTTCATATTAATTCTCTATTATTTTAATCATAATTATAATGTATAGTATTAAGTGTATGCTTGTTAATTTTAATCTCTGTGTAATCTTCTAGTAAACTCTATTTCCTTTTGATTATTTTGTTTGATTCCCTGTCTCTTTTAAATCTTGCATATTTTTTGTCATTGTATTAGCTTTTTTTTTTGAAATAATTTATTTATTTATTTATTTATTTTATTTATTTTTTTTTTATAGAGGCATGTTTTTATTTGTTTGTTTGTTTGTTTGTTTTTGTTTATACATGCACTGGGTACAGTCAGAAGCACGAGAGGGTGAGAGAATTCACCAGAGCCAGAGCGGGGAGCAGAACAGGCAGAAGGACCGAAGTACACTGCTGAGGGGAGCAGCGGGCGGCAGGAAAGGTCTGCTCGCCATGTGGGACCCTCCACCGGTGGCCGGGGAGCAGCCGGGGATTGAACCGGCGCCGCAGAGGCCGGGGGCAGCTTCGCAACCCAGCGCTCAACCGCTGCGCCACCGGGGAGGCCCTATTTTGAAATAATTTAGACTTAAAGAAAATTGTAAAAATAGGGCCTCCCTGGTGGTGCAGAGGTTAAGACGCAACCTATGAAGCAATCCGCAACCACTGCAGCATGAGTTCAATTCCCAGCAGGCCAGGGAGAAACCCACATGGTGGGACAGACCTCTTCTGTCTCGCCCACTGCTCCCCTCAGCAGTGTAATTTGGTCCGTCTGCCTTTTCTGTTCCCTGCTCTGTCTCTGGTGAATCCTCTCACCCCCCATCTCTGGCCTGTACCCCAATTCTTGTATAAAAATAAATAAATCTTTAAAAAAAAAGAAAATTGCAAAAATAGTACAAAGAATTCCTGTGTACCCTTTACCCAGATTCCCCAAATGTTAATATTCTATCACAATTACTTTACCCTTTTCTTTCTCTCCCCTACCCATGGCCCCCACCCGCGTGCACACGCACACCGCACACATAGCAGATATTTAGAAAACTTGAATAAGAGACCAGGAAAAAGACGACTTATAAAAAAATCAAAATCAAAATCAACAAGCAACTATACACCAGAAACACACGGTGGGAGCGGGGAGAGGAGGGATTAGGGTCAAAATAGGGGGAGTGGGAATTGTATGGGGAATTTAAACAAATGAAAATGCATACATTGTGCAAAAATGAAAAATTATATAAAATATATAAAATTTAAAAAGTCTTGCATATTTTTTATTGTAGGTCACAAATTATATACAAAGGAAACACAGTAGTTTAACACTGTTACCCTCTACCCGAGAGTCTTCCTCTTTCCTGTGCTAAATAGATAGCAAAGGGCTGAAATCTTAATAAAATCTTAAATTTGAATTTTAGGTACTTAAATATTTGGTAAATTTCATCAAATGAAGCCATCTCATATTTGTATTTTAGTTTTTTCTCTGTGCGAAGATTTTTAAGTATACATATGAATTCTTCTATAGACATGGAGCTATTAACATTGCCATATCTTCTTGGGTGGCTTTATTATTTTGTATGTCTCAATAACTTTCCCTTTCATCCATGCTATAAATGTATTAGTATAAAGTGAATAATATTCCATTATCATCTTCTTAATACGTTTATAATCTATAGTGATATGCCTCTATAGTCCTGATATTGATGATTTCAGTTATCTCTAAATTATTTCTTAATCCATCTTACTGGAGTGTTTTTTTCTGTTTTGTATTTCTTTGTCTTCCACTCTTTTCATTATCTTCTTCCATGTACAGTATATGCAGTGTCCAAATTGCTGTTACACCTCTTCAGTGTTCTATTTCATATTTTATAAGTATACATAAGATCTTTTGAATACTTTTGTATCTTTTATTTTTAAATTCAGTATTTTCATGCTTTCCTCTACCTTATTATATATTTATGACATATTTTTAATATATTTTAATATCCTATCTTATAGCTGCAATTCTCTGACATTTCTGTATCTGTTTCCATTGACTGGGTAATCTTCCTGTTTTTTTTTTTTGTTTTGTTTTGTTTTTCTATATTTGATCAGTCATAACCAAGTACTAGGTGTTGTAAAATTTTTGTTGTTCATGGCTAGGTTTTATTATCATATGATAGTAGCATATTTTTTTCCTTCAGGGCAGGTAGATTGCTTGGATTCAGCCATATCCTCTTGAAAATTGCTTTTAAGATATGTTAAGACAATTCCAGAGCAACCTTTAGTTTGAGACTAATTTGCCTTATATCAAAGGAATACCAAATAGGAATTTTGATCTAATATCCCATGTTTGAAGGTTTTTATTATTGTTCTCCATTATGGCTGTTGAGAAAAATAATAATGTCCAGCCCTGCATGAAATCCATGCATTGTTCTGCCTACTCTCTGCTGTGGTTCCTCCTCCCCTTGGTCCTAAGTATTTTTTTCTTTTTTCTCATACATGTCCAACATATCAGGATTCAGCCAAAGAAGTTAAAGTAACCTATTTGTGGATCTCTGGACTTCCCCCCAATGTACCTCTTTCCTCTTTCATATCCTTCCTTCAAATTCTAATTGTCGAAGACTCACAGAGCTCTAAGCACCTTCTCCTAGACTTAAGGAGACAATGACTTTTGTACTTCATTTGGATTGCACCTCTGAATACTTGGTCTGGAAAGAGAAAATCATCCAGTAAGATTAAGCAATTTTAGGACTAACCTTATTTATGTGCAGACCTCAAAAATTGAAGTTTTTTAGCTGTATAGTACCAACTATCTGAAATATTCTTTTAAAATATTTCATCTTGGGGCCTCCCTCGTGGCACAAGTGGTTAAGCACTGCGCTATGAAGCAATCTGCAGCCTCTGCAGCACTAGTTCAATCCCGGCCGGCCAGAGAGCAGCCCACATGGCGAAGCAGACCTCTCCTGTCTCACCCACTGCTCCCCTCAGAATTGTATTTCAGTCAGTCTGCCTGTTCTGTTCCCCACTCTGTTTCTGGTGAATCCTCTCACCCTCCATATCTCTGGCCTGTACCCCAGCTCTTGTAAGCATAAATAAGTAAATCTTTAAAAAATATATAGTTCATCCTGTTTTCTGTTGGTTTAAGATGAAAGGATAAATATTGTTTCTGTTACTGTTTGTTTGCTAGAATAAGCAGTCTCAAATAATAATGCTTTGATCCCCATTTTATTCCTTATAAAAATTTGGCATTGTTGCAGGGTTTTCATTTGTAATTTTGTGTCAGGAACTACTGAAACAGCAATAGCAGGCAAATATATAGGTGTTGTGAAGATTGGTAGCACTTAGATAGTTTCCAACAGGGGACATGCTCAGAAATATCCCTTACTCATCCTGGATTTTAGTCATTCCTGTCCATGTTGCTGTTTTGGATAGGAGGAAGAGCTTAAGGACTCATTTCCAGTGTTCAAAATTAACATCTCACCTTTTATTTCTCCTCCCCATCTCAACATTCCAATTTATAGAGCCAATGGACGTTCTTTTACTTACGAAGGCAGACAAGGACAAATATTCTTTCATAGTTATTGTTTACCATGAAATTTACATAGGCTCTGAGGCCCATCCCAGAGTTACATTTATGGAAGTTTGTAAATCTCTGAGTCATGTATAGTACTGTATATCAATGTTAGCTAAATAAAAAAATAATAAATTAAAAAAACACAAAAAAATTAAAAAAAAAGTCAAGTGTGCTTGCTGTTTTTGCTACCTCGCTCTTATTTCTCCATATATGCTTAAATATCTATGGCTAACTACTTACATTCTTGATCTTTTCAGGAGACTTAATCAATTTCAATAAAAACTACTTCACAGAGGTATATGAACAGTTGTATGACCTCAAAGCCCACAACAAAAACTTACAGACAATTCATCTGAGATCCCTTTGCCTCAACATGGGACAGCTGAGAATCTCAGACCATGCTGCATATTTTAGCAGAAACTATCTCCTTGCCCCATCCTTTATATTGCAGTCTCCTTTTCCTTGCGAGCTTTTCCTGTGAGCATTCCTTCAACCTATACATGCAGTAAAATCCCTGTTTCAGGCTCTGCTTTTAGGAAACCAAACTAAAGATAGCAAGAATTTCACTCATGCATATGCATATCCATTCTTAGGGCAAGTTTTCTCCAATGGTAGAGGAAGAATAATTAATACCTGAAATTCTGTGGCATGAAAGTCATAAAGTACTGACATCAGATTTTATGCAGATTCATTTCATTGTAAGGTGAAATTTTTTTCTGGAAGATTTTAAGAAATATCTAAATAACTGTTGAGTCTCATGAAATAACTAGGAATGGACTGTTTGTCAAAGTGATTCCTTTCCTAAAACCCGGTCAACTTGGCAGGTTAAGAGAAGAACTGTAGCTTTGAAGTTGTGACCTAGCATGAAAAGACAGAGAAAGTATCATCCCCTACTGAACTATTGTCATTTTCAAAGTTTTGGTCTGAAGTTGCATAATTTCAGTTTCTAATTCTCATTGTATGCCTGCATAATTATCATTCAAATTAATTAGAAAATGTATTTAATATCAGTGTTGGATTGTTTTAATGTAAAGAAAAGTTATTCTAATAATTAACCAAAAGTTTTAAAATTTTACTTATGTGCATTGCACACAACTGTCAAGTGACTAACTTAATACCTGTCACAGAGGACAATTTTGCAGCTCTAATTCATCAGAATAGCTCTCACACTGAGATAACACTGTGGAAAATAGTAAGCACCACTTGAACACAAATAAACTAGAGTGGTAAAAAAAAAAAAGCGTAATTGAAACATGATCCTTTTTTGTGATTAAATATATATTTGATTTTCAGGCCAAAGAATTTTCCAGTAAGAACTACACCATTAAAAGTAGAATCTGTAAGACTATTACACTCAGTGTATTTAAACAAAAGCATTTTTTTCCCAAAACCCAAAACATACATTAAGATAATTGCAAGATTCTGATTAGTCTTTCTCTTAAAAATGGCTTGCCTATGAGGAGTTTAATAATGAATAGTTTTAAAGGGACTATAAATAAACTGTTAACCAAAATAGGAAAAAGTGCTGAAGGTATCACAGAGCCTCATAATTAAACAGAAACCTACAACTCGATTAAATTGAAACATCATTATGTATGAAAATTCAGTGACTACTAAGAACTAATAAAAAGAAGGCCTATTGATGTTAATAGACATAAGTTAAGAAATAGTACATTAGACCAAGCACTACAAATAGAGTTAGGAGAAAATGAAATTCAGTCCTCTTTATTATAAGGTAATGAATATATCTTGAACAGAAGGGCTATGAACTGCTTGAAATATATTAAGTTTAAATAAACTACACTGCTATTGTTTTGATTTTGCATAAACGGGAGATTTTAGGCTATGAAAAGTAATATATTTGTATGTGTTATTTAGAAAAAGGAAAACAGATGACACCAGACACATCCAATTTCAAATAGCAAGATATATAAATAAAATAAATAAAATAAATAAATAAATAAAATTCTACCATTTTAAAAATTCTTGCACTCATCAGGAATTATGTATTTCTGAGGGAATAAGAGGAGTTTGATTTCTTCATTCACCCCCATCTTCTAATAGATTTGGTAAAGACAGAATTAGAGAACAAATGGTTGTATCTAAATAAATAAAGAATTAGCAGTAAATGCACTCGAGGACTGTTGTGAATTACCAAACACCTCTCTTATGTTTGCCATAGCTCAGTGAACTTTTGGCTTTAATGGGTGGAAGGGATGACTTTGTCCCTGAAATGTTTGTAAATGTATCACATTTTAAGATTTCCATGAGTATGCATCATTTTATCGTCCTTTATGAGGGCAAAGATTGATAATAGGACTACCACATCAGTTGAAACCAAACTTGAAATGAAACAGTCAAACCCATTTATCAACTAGATATTTTATCTCTTATGACAAAATTATCTGTGGCCATTTAGTTGTGAAGAGAAAATGTGATGAAAATGCTTGCGGCAAAGAAATGTTTGTGAATGTACCTAGAACCCTTCTAAAGAAAGGTGGGTTAAGACATAACTAAAAATGTCATTAGAAAAGCTAACACCATGTTAAAAATATTTTTATAAGTTATCTCTTGTAGATAGGTATTTGAGTAGAAAAATGATAGTACATATAGAGATAGGTAAGATGTAGTTGTAGGTATATAGTTACAAAAATATAAATCTATACATTTTCTGTTTTATATATCTACAGCTCATCTATAAATACATATTAGTGATTAAGAGATATCTGGATTAGCAAATTTAATCCCCTGGGTCTTGGTTTTCTCCTTTTAAAAATATGGAAGGTGTCCTATATGATTTTAAAATTAGTTTGCCCTTTAAAAGTCTTTGTTTTGTTTTTAAAGATTTATTTATTTATGCATATAAGAACTGAGGCACAGGCCAGAGGTAGGGAGGGGCCGGGGCAGTGAGAGGATTCACCAGAGACAGAGTGGGGAGCAGAACAGGAAAATGTGCTGAAAAACACTGCTAAAGGAGAGCAGCAGGTGAGACAGGAGAGGTCTGCTGCTCCATGTGGGTCACCTCCCTGGTGGAAACAAACTCATGCTGTAGTGGCTGTGCATAGCTTCTCAGTGCTGCTATGCACAGCCAGACTTTAAGGAAGTCCCCTTAAAAGTCTTTGAACTTAAATATTCTCTAAAATAGTTTCTATTGCAATTTTTAATGAAATTCTAGTTCTTACAAATGGATTTTATTTGGTTATAGAAAAGAAATTCAATTGCTTAAATAATTGTATTAATCACTACCCAGTCCCTGCCTTTTGGCATAACACTATATGAAGTTTATAAACCTTAAATATCTTTGTTTCTTTCTGATTTTCTAATCTGGTGAGAATTCATGTAATTCACTGTGCACTGATTTTTACATCTGTAATAAAATGTTTTCCTCAGTGCTTCTACTAGAATACAGGGTGTGTGGGGAGTGGGGTGGGGGGTGTAAGACCTGTCCCCTACTTTTTACTCTTTCCCTTAGTAGTATCAATGGATGATAACCACTTTGGCTTTGAATTCAAGTCAGAATCACTTCAGTCTCTTGCTTTGTGTTGCCTTTTACACAAAATTTTTCTTTTTGCTTCATTCCTCTTGAGCTCTCTGCCCCTGTTCAAAAAGACAGATGTCTACTTTTTCTTTGGAGAGTCTCCTGTCATTGATGTCTCTGCAAATTTACTGCTATCAACATCAAGAGAGGTTATAGAAAGAATATGATAAGGCAACAAAGCATACAAATTTAATTTGTTAAATATCATCAGTTATCATTCTACAAAGACAAGTTGTAAGGTTCTGAGTTTGATGTAGCAAAATAATCTGATCAACCATCAAATTCTAGTAAAATTATAACAAAGCTCAATTTTGTTTAGTTTTCTGCTCTCAATTTTTTTCCCTTCTTTCTTTTTTTAAACTTTCCTCTTATATCCCTCTCTTACTCCCAGGCTCACTTTTTTCTCTTCATTAAATTTTTGTGGGCCTGACATGCATTCAAAGAATTACTGTTCTAAGGGACTCTGGAGAAATAATTCATTGTATCACCTCAAATGCACAATTTAACTAGATTTTGTTTTATATTATCTGCAGGATGATTTATGTAGTTATTTTATCATTTCTCTGTGATTTTTTTTTATTTTAGACTAGAATAAAATTATAGTAGTATAGTATAGTTCTGCAAATTTTATTTTGCTCTGTAAGTTAGTCCTCATATGATTAAAATTTATACTGATAACAAACTATGACTACCTAAACTCATGCTTAGTTATAAAGACATACAGTTGGAGAGTCATTTGTTTCTCATGACTAAAGATATATCTAGGTTAGTTATGATTTCAGTCTCATTTGTTATAGACTTAACAACCTAGGAAATAGAAACTTTTGGAGAAGAACATCTCTTTCTTAAGATGGTTCATCCATGAGGATAAGCCTATTGTTTGATTTCAAGAAAGGGATAGGATGAACTTTTCATTCTAACAATATTATTTCTAATGTTCTATAAGTACATCTAAGTCTTGGGCCTGAAAATAATCCTAAATCTAACTGCTTGCAGTTCTAGCACTTCTTGAGTTTGCTTTGTTTTTCATCTTAAACATCTCAGAATGCTTGATTAAGATATAGCAGAGAAAAATAACCAAAATTATACAAACAAATTAATAAAAAGGTCTTTCAGAAGATTAGGTTGGGATTAAGGGAACATCACGGGACTCTGAAGTGGTCTCAAAGTAGAGGGAAGAGACAGAAGGTCCTGCTTATTTTAATATATTAGGGTCACAGTTAAAGTATACAGACCGAAATTCTCACATATTCACAACCAACACTAATAGTATTTTATGATAAAATCTTTCAGATTTTACCTAAGACATGTATCATTTCCAGAATATTGGGGATATGTTAAGGTGCTAGATTTTATTCTATGCAATAGTACAAATAGATGTTATATAGAAACATTAATTTTCTATATATATTTAATTAATAGTTAAAAGCAGTACTTGTGCCTAAAAGCTAAATTTATTACAAATAAATTATATGTATATATGATAAGTTAAACAAATAAATATTACCCATAAATTTCAATAATTTCTTACATCATATTTGTGGGGAAAGGCTTTGCAATTGAAAGTTAAATCAAAGTAGCATAAAAAGAAAATTATAGGGTCATATCTAAAATCTTCAGATCCAATTTTTCATATAAATATTGATATTCTATATTTAAATTTTAAAGATTTAAATTACTAGAAAATTTGGGAGGGCTACCTTATATTAAATTTAAAAATTATTTCTTCCAAGTATAGCACTCTTCACACATTTATTTCACTTTCATTAAGAAGTTACTATTTTTTCATTGTTACTGCCATAAAAATGATGTACAAGGTAGTAGTAAGTGTCCAGAATAGGAAATACATTGTCTATGGTAAGAATCATCTTAAGGATATTTTATGTGACTTTTTTCGTTATTGCAATCTATTTTTCTGAATCTCCCTTTCTTTTCTAATTAATGCTTCTAAAATGTATGTGAATTATTATCATGGATACATAAATTTAGACTTCTTAATAAAGGTTTTTAGCACTGATTTATATGGGGCTATTAATAAATCTATTTGGATAATCAATATATTCTCCTCCTTTCTTTAACTCCACTCCACCTGACAATTAAATTTTATCAATATTAAAACCTCATTTATGTTATTTGTCTAAGAGAAATGTGACAGGGAAAACATTCATGGCAAATGTAAAATAATTTACCATAATAAGTTATTTTCTTATTCCATGCTGTATGTTATACATTGAATGCTTTATGATTCTTTATGATTTTATCTAAATTGACTTGTTTCAAATCTGGCTAGCTGTAAATAGATGATGGATGGTGATTTTAATTTTTTAAATTAAAAAAAGACAAGTTGGTTATTTTTGATAATTAATCAATTTAATTAACTATAAGCATTGAACAATAATGTATTTCTTTTTGTTGTTGAATTCTTACCTGATCCCTAAAAATACTTGTGTGACACAAAAAAATAAGAATGCCATTTGTTCCCATTTCAATTGCCCTACTAATTTCACAGCTGTATAGTGGGAAACATGTTGAGAAAAATTATTAAAATATTTTAAAACCACATGGGATTATTAAAAACTGGAATGAATCCTGTAAATCTTTGAGACAACTGTTCATCAGATGCCTTTTCTTAAAAGGAAAAAAAAATCCTCCACACTTTACTAGAAACCTGTAATTCATAACTGTTAGCTCAAGCAATGTTCCTGGAGAATGGTCAGAAGAATATACTGGAACATTGGAAGAAGAAAAAATTAACCAAATTCATCATTTGCTTTTAATTTTGCATTTTCATTCAATTAATTCCCCTTACTTGTCTAGCAAGACTAAACTCATCTTAAAAGTCTTAATTCCTTTCAGCTCACTGTAAATTATGATGCCTGAGAATTATGAACTATTTTTAGTATGACTTCTTTTGTGGAGCTGCTGTTTTTCTTGGATGAAAAATAAAAGCATTTCACATACTCAAAGAAAAGGTAGTGTGTTGAAAGTAATCAATGACTTACCTTTTATTTGCTCTAAATGACAAGCTTAACAATTGTCACAGAACTCACCAGTGCATTCTGGAAATCTCATTCTGTCATCATAAAACTGACTGTAGCAACATCTGTCTACAGCTGGACAGACCCCCACTGACCTTGGGCTAAGACGGGGTCCCTGGTGATCAGAAGGCGAGAAAGGTAAAAGCGAAGAAACATGTAAACAGCTTAAATGACAGAAAAGTACTCTCAAAAGTAAACCTTTTCTTTCTTCCTTTTTGTTTATAGCTGTCTGAGACAATTCTCTTTGTTTTCATTGAACAAGAAACAACAGAAGTTATATGCCATTTATCTGAATAAAATCAGTGATGAATTCACTGATTTTTTTTAAATGGTTTATCCCCATTTAATTTTTTCTCAGTGCCCTCCCAATCGAAATATGTGAAAATTTTTTTTTTGTTTTATTGGGGTTATACTATAGATTTGACAATATTACAACATAAAGCAAATGTTACCAGATCACTAAGGATAACTAAAAAGAATAAACCTACTTGTCTTTCTTAAAGCTCATGCCAAAGATTTTATTTTTCATCTCAGTTATACATGGGGTTGGTGTAGACACATCACTAAGTCCTTTCATTTAATAAAATGTGACATTTCATCCACCCTAGAAATAGGAATTCTTGCTACCAGCCTCAGCAACAATTGAAAGAAATTAAAGTTATGTAAGTATGATCAATCTAGTACAGTCTAGTTTATTTTCTATAAAACAGATATATGTGTACATACAGATATATATGTATATTTCTTTGTTGGACATTGAAAGTCTCACATTATAGTTAAACTATTTAGGTTTAAGAAAGTTTAATGAAAGGGAATGCAGAAAAAGTCAATTCCTTTTTCCACTTTAAACTTCTAAGTTTTAGACATCATCTCTTCTCATTTATCTCCAAATGAATGAACATACCTTTTCCAGGGGGTGGACGATTGGATAAAAAAGCAAATTGTGAAGTCCAATATATTTCTCTTGGCACTCAAACAAATCAATTATTCTGGAGCCTCCTAACAAAATGAGTAGTTATTAAGATTTTCAGTGTTAAAGTGCCTCAGACAGTATTTTTTTTTTTTGCAAATCCATGGGAAATGTACTTCACCAACACCAATTCATATACCATATTCACAAACTTTCAGACATATAACTTATCTGCTTCACAAATACAGTGAACAGAACTGTCTCATAAGTGAATTTGTTTTACTCTCCCTAGAATTTTTTTTTTTTAATTTGCCTATAAACATTCAGGAAAGTTCAGGAATCTCACATACAACACAAGTTTCAGTTCCACCCCTTCTGCCTGAAGTGCACAAAGACAAAGCAGTAATCTATCTAGTTTATTTCTTTGAAAATGGTGTTCTTAAAGTACATCTTGCAGATAGATTATCTATCCCTCACAGCAAAGCTTCACAATGGGAGTCTAATAATTGCTTCTTTTCTAATTTCACTAAATGAGTTATAATTATTTTATGTCTGTTTTATGGTTACTGAATAGTATTAACCTAAACTCTAATTATAATATAGCTTTCAAAGAAATGTATGGACACCAAATTGATGAACAGCTAGCTTATGTAGGAACATCCCATAAAGCAGATACACAGCTAATAGTTTTTAGGAATAGCATGTTAAAATTCAGGAGCACAATTCATTTGTGAATGAAACGGGATGTAAATTCATTGAGTTTATATCTTCCACGATTAGATAGACAGGGGTATGCAATTGTGATTAATACAAATAAAATAAATTTACAGTTGAGCACAAAATTGCTATTTTCCAATATGTCGAAGCCAATGATAGATACTTTAGTTCCATAGCATACTCACGATGTGAGTATTTAGTGCCCATGGAATCACTTGGATTTATAGAGATGCTGCAAAATAAATACCATGTCATGAAAGCAAATTGTGTTATTGAAGGAAGCTATTTGCCTAGAATGTTTTAATGGAAATTTTCTGTTGTTTCAAAGAAAATTTAGCTCTCTTCTCCATTCCCTTATCTTTAGTATTTTAATGTAGAAAGTTGATATTTTAATAAGAGAAAATGGATGAATGTGTGGATTTATCATAAAAGAAGTAGAGCATATGTGCTCTTTCAGTTAAAATATTTTAATTCTAAATATTAAAAAAAAACTTGTTTTAGGGGCATATACTTTTAATGTTTGACATTTAAAAATTTTTTGCCATAAGTTACAGAGAATATTTACACAAGACTGAGTAGATTCATTATGTAATAAATGCATTATTAATTTTAAAAAGTATGTTTTATTTCAATAAATTATATCCCAAAGTAATCATCCCTTAGACAGTGAATTCCTTACTGCATATAGTAAAACATATCAAAGCATGAGAAAATATTTAATTAAACATATCTTTCATTTTATTTCTTTGAATTTTGCATGAACAGTGTTTACAACTTTGCAGGTATTTTAAATACTGAAGGTAGTTTATGAGTTTTCTTAATTTAAACTTTTCAAAATATCCAAGTTAAGTCATTAAAGATACTAACAAATGATGATGGCAAAATTAGGGGATTCTAAGTCTGAAATATGAAATTTGAAAATTACCATTGAAAGTAATACTTACAATGAAAAAGTTACAAGGCACATACTATTTATGTTGATAAAACACATTAAAATGATTGCATTAACCATCTTGAACTGACATATCTGTGCTGTTCGTAGATTCTTATTCTTAGGTACTACTACTTATAGCATTATAGCCTTTCCTAACAGCAATATGAGCTGTTATTACTTACTAGATGTTTACGGTGAGTCGGGGATTTTAATTAATTACATTATAAGGTATAGAATGAACTGAATTCTATCAATATCTCTGTTATGTGAATTGAAAACCTGGGATTAGTGAGGTTAAATAATTCTGAAAATGAATCCCCAAATATTGACTCCATTTTCAGCAACCAAAATGTTTTCAATTGGGTAACCAAAATTTACATAATTTCTAAGACTTTACTATAGATTTAATTATTTTTCCAAAGACTATATAGTAAGTTCTCACTTAGTAGTCTTGATTTCCTCGTTTTTGGAATCTGTTACTTTAAGGGACTATACTGTAAGAAAGCAGGTCCTCTAGTAACATCCATTCAGCATTGGCTGGTTATGTATTCTTCTTTCCACAATATTTTTTTAAATATTTATGCATACAAGAACTGGGGTACAGGCCAGAGGTATGGGGAGTGAGAGGATTCACCAGATACAGAGTGGGGAGCAGAACAGGCAGATGTACTGAAATACCCTGCTGAGGGGAGCAGTGGGCGAGACAGGAGAGGTCTGCAGTGCTATGTGGTCACCTTCCTGGCGGGGATTGAACTTGTGCTGTAGTGGCTCCAGGTAGCTTCATAGGTTGTGTCTTACCCCTTACGCCACCAGGAAGTTCCTCTTTCCACAATATTTTAATAAAGCAACTTTGAATAAAAAGTTGTTATTTGAGTTACTGAACTTCAATGTAATCAATAAAATATTCATTGAAGCTCTGTAATATGCTACATTCAGGTAACTAAGGGTGCCAAGAAAATAAGGCATAGTGCCTTACCCTCAAGAGGTTTCCCATCTAGTCCAAAATACTATTGTAAACATTTATTAGTCATGTAATTTAATATTGCTGATAAGTCAGTTTCTGGAGTGGGGTCATGCAGGACAATATGTGGTCCAGAGAGTGCTTTCTATAAAATATAATATCTGAGCTAAATTCTGAATGCTTAAGAACAATTGTCCCAATTAAGGAAAGTAGAAAGTTGTTACAGATAGGACAGTTTAGGATGAGAGCTCGGAATGTTCTCCCAATCAAAAGTGAATAGAATAGCGCTATGGAATTGACCTTTCTTTATATTCATTGGTTGGAGAAAGAAAAATGAGGTGTTGGCAGATGAATTATGAGAATATTAGACAGACAATGATCTTTTTCCTTGTCATTTTCAACCCTTTGCCACCTTGAAAGTGGTTATTCCATTTCTGTACTCAACTCAGCTCCAGATTCTTTGTTCTATCAACTAACTTCATTATTACCCTGACTCTAGCACCTAAAATAATTGCTATAACATGAGTAGGATATAGCAGCTATCACACTTATGACTCTAATAGTCTAGCAAGAAATGTTTGGTCTAAAAGTTGAATTTTGACTCATTTTCTCATTTTACCTATTTTCTTAAGATGGATAAATTAATTTAAAGTCTGTGACCTGTGAGCCTCTTGTTAGATTTAATAAGAGAAAATATATTATTAACCAATACTTATGAACACTTGATAATGTTTTTAAGACCAATTTGGTTTTGGCATAACCTATTTTCTTGCTCCCAAAACTTCTTAAAAGTGAGATTATTGGAATGGCTAACAATTTGCTTAGCTAGCAATTTCCTGACTATTATTGTGTATCTCATGGTTTATCAATCTATTTATATACTAAAGAAGTAATTTGATAAAGAGTTCTATAAACACTTCACACTGCTTGCTTTTTTTTCCCCAGCTACAAAGTAAGCTTGGTTATTTTCTCTTCACTACATTGGCTATAAAATAACATCTGGGTCTCTTGAGTTTATCATTTTTGCTCCCTTTACACCAGTTGGGTATCCTTATAAATTCAAAATGGGCTTCCATCTGCTAAAAGCTTTTTAACATGCTTATTTCTTACTCTTTACCTTGAATTCCAGTTCATTATGCAGGATGTTTTGCGTGGTGGTTGTTATTTTAACAACCTGGATATACAGTATTAGACACTACACTGTAGTTAAGCATTTGCTCAGCAATAGGGCAAACGATGTACACTTTTGTTGAATGTTCCATGACCTCTCCTAGAAAAAAGAGAATTATTTTTTTCTATTTGGATCCTCATTTTGTTACAGAAATACACTGAAGAAATTTTTTTCTTTGGTTCTATATCCTAAATATAACAGAGCAAAAATATTACGTGACTTTTTGCTATAAAGCATTGTAGTTGTACTGATATTACAAGGTAGAACATGTGAATCTGATGTGCTGATGTGGGAATTCTATAATCTCATAATAACACATTATCTCATGTGTTTTTCCTCTTTATCCTCTAAGTATATCCTTTTTTTTTTTTTGCTATTATCAAGGGTAGAATCAATAATTTAATACAAGATAGTCTTCTAAAAATGTTGGCATTAACACAAAAACATTGTCTTGAATTCATATGTACATAGAGAATTATGAAAGCCACAATTCTACCAGAAAGCCAGGATTTTCTCAAAAGGTATTATATCCTTTTCCCACCCAGGACTGCTGCCAAATGGAGACATCCATGAAAACTGTAGCAAACTCGATTGTCCTCTTTTTCTGGAACTAATACCCTCCTCCAGCCAAGAGAATGGCATTTTCCCACCTGTATGTGACAATGTTTGCTAATCAACTCTGTAAGCACTTATTAAAAAACATTCTTAGTTCAAGCCCAGAAGTATTGAGTAAGGCACAGCACTCACTGACTCCCTAGAGACTACAATTAGCATGAGAACTGTGGGTGAAGATAGATGTCACTTTCCATAGTGCTAAGGGATCTGAAATCACCTCATATTTATTTAGGAGGTCAAGTTTTCAGTTATGAAAAACAAACCATAAGAGAAAGTGTGGTTTAATAAATAGAACAAACTTCAAGGGTCTGAATTCTACTGCTTAAATTAGTTCAGAAGTTAGTCATTATTAATCAACTGTGAATCAACTGGTAACAGAAAATAAATAGATCTTTTTCTTATTCTTTGTATAATAAGACATGTAAGGAGATTCAAAGTATGTCATTGTTAAACCTGTGGATTTTATTAATTCATTTGAGGTAACTAGTGACCATATAATCAGAAGGCTATATCTGTACTATAAAGCACAATAGTCTGTACATTTATTTAGTTACTAAGGTGGATTTTGCATACACCTAGTACATTTTCCTAAGGGGTTTAGTTTTTTTCCTTGTTTCTTTCTACTCTTGGCATATTTTCTTCTACTACTGCATAGAGAATCTGTTCTGCAAATTTAAATGTAGTGCTACTTAGGATGGTATAGAGGTTAAGCCAGAATCCAATTCCACCTCTGTCATTGAGTTTATATTGACTATAGAGAAATTAAATTTCAGCTTCCTCACTGGCAAAATTAGAGATGCACTCTTGTACAGCACGTATGATTGTCATATGCCTTGAACAGGGAAATGCAATCTGGATCATCTGGATCGTGTATATGACATATAGTAGGGTCTCAGTAATTTAAGATTATTATCTGCATTCAGAGGCTTCTCAGGCACCCCTTTCTTGAAAAAAAAAACATGAATTATCATGTGTACAAATACTAGTGAGCGTCAAAACAGAATTTATATTTTGTTTTTAACACGTTGTAAGTATCTTCTCAAGCCTACTATTCCTTCCTGGCGATCCCTTTTAATACCCAAATTTCTAAGCATCTCAATTCTCACTTCTTTATGTCATTTTCTGTGTATTCTCACTGATGTTAGAATACTGAATTGTTATTAATGATTTTAAGGTTTTCCTCTTTCTTATGCCAAAAATTAGTTTACAAGAATTAATTATATTTCTCTGGACCTAATGTTTAAACTTCTTTGTGGGAGGACTTCTCAATCACTTTGTTCATTTCATGTCAGAGTTTAGGATCTGACGAACTAGCCATTCAAAAACTGCTAACTGTATGAGTAAATAACTGCAATCATTTAAATATTAGATAATTAGAAAAGTGCCTAAATCCCTTCTAATTATAAAATTCTGCAGGTTGCGTGCTAATTTGAACTTCCACTAATTTCTGTACTTCTAGTTTAATAAAACATATGTAGATCTTTTCTTTGGCTTGTTCATCACATCTATATCATTACTCATGTATGCTAATAGACTGAACTTTTGATCATTGATTTACACCCTACACACAGATTCCTCACAGTATATTTCTTGGTTAGTTTTTGTATTGTTTTGTATTGTTTCTGTGTTTTTTGTTTTGTTTTGTTTTAAGATTGCTGACACTTGGCAAGTTAGCTGAAAGGATTTAATTCAAAGTATCCTAAATCAGCCCAGTTTGTTCATTCTCTGCTGCTCAATCATTGGTAAAATACAATTTCCTATATTCTCTAGTTTTCTTATCTTCTTAGATATAAATATTTCTTTAATTCACCTTTCCCTTATACTTTACCAACATAATCAAATTTTTTCTAAAGAGTCAATATATTCCCCATCAAGAATTCATTATATTTTCTTATCTTTTAAGAAATATATTTTCTTATCTTTATCTTTTCTTGTCTTTTATTTTTGCACAAGTTGATAATCTGTTCTTAAAATTCACATGGAAATTCAATGTATTTAGCATAACCAAAACAATTCTGAAGAAGAACAGTAGTGGAATAACACTTCACAGTATAAAACTAACCATGAATTATAGTTATCAGATCCGTGTGGTAGTTGCTTATGGATAGACAAATGGATCAAAGAAATGGAATTGAAAGCCCAGAATCAACTATTACATTTGTAATCAAGGAAGTGTCTACAAAGATGCCGCAATAATTCAATGTGTGTGGAAGACAGATTTATCAACAAATAACGTGAGATAGTTATTAACATGCAAAAGAATGTTTGACCCCCACCTTGTTCATACCACACAAAAATTTACCAAAATGATCACAGATCTAAAAGATCTGAGAGTGTATAACTCAGAGAAGGAAAGATTGGTGTAAATTTTTGTGACCTTGGATTAGTCAGTAATTTCTTCAGACATAAACATAAAACACAAGCAACTATAAGATAAATTAGATTTTATTAGAATTAAAAGCTTTTGTATAGAGGACACTATCAGAATGTGAAAGGACAACTCACAGAATGATAGAAAGTATTTACAAACCATATATCTTGTAAGTGTCTAATATCAAACATATGTAAACACAACAGTAAAAAGACAAATATTCCAATTTAAACATGGGCATAGTCTTTGAATATACATATCTGCAAGGAAGATATTCAAAGCACATAAAAAGATGATCAACATAATTAGCTGTTAAGAAAATGCAAATCAATACTGCCATGAGATACCACTTCACATCCACTATGTGACTCGAATGACTATCATTAAAAAAAAGTATTAAAAAAAAACAAGTATTGACAGGGAGAAATTGAATATCTCATACTGCTCATGGGAATGTACAATGGTGTAAGTGCTGTTCAGAACAGTTTGACAGTTCTTAAAACATTAAACATAGATTTGCCTTGTGACCACACAGCAATTTACTCCTAGGTATTCAAGAAAAGTGAAAACATATGCTCACAAAAATTCTACACTTGAATGTTCATAGCTTCAGTAATCTTAATGGACAAAAGTGGAAACAACCCAATTATTCTTTACTGGTGAAAGGATAAATAGAATGTGATGTATTTATACAGTGGAATATTAGTTGGCAATAAAAAGGAATGGAGGACAGATAAGATGCTACATAATATATGACCTTAGGAAATACACTAAAGGAATGAATTCAGTCACAGAAGATCACATTATAGTTCATATATCATGTATATGAAATGTCCATAATTATAAAATATGTAAAACAGAAAAAAATAGCAGATTTGTAGTATCCTAGGAATAGGGGATGGATAATTTGAGGGAAATGAAAACTAGCTGCTAATGTGTACAGGGTTTCTTTATGAGATAATGAACATGTTCTGAAATTATTTTGTGGCAATACTTACACATTTCTGTGAATAAACTAGAAACCACTGGATTATAAAATTTAAGTTGGTGAATTATATAGTAGGTGAATTGCATCTCAATAAAGCCATTAAACTGGTTGGATTAAGGGGATGGTGACACAACTCAAGAAATTTACTAAAATCATTGAATTTAACAATTTGGAAGACTATCACGGTATGTAAAAAAAAGAGACAGCCAAAAATTTATTATAAAACCATACTCATTATTAATGACAGTTAATTTAGTTTTACAGCATTTATTTATTGTGTAAAATGAATTGTGAAAAAATGAAGAATCTTAAAGGATGAATTTTTTACTGTAACCGAATACAGAGTATCTATTCTGAAACTGGAATAAAATCCTGGATAGCTCTTGGGTTATAATCATTATAATTATCACCAACATTTACAGATGCTTTTGAATGACACTTTTCTTTTTGCCTATCCATATTACCTCCATGTATTTGTGATCATAATGTTAATTATGTTGGCACATTATGAATGAGACTTTTTACCGTATCTCACCAATACTGAATTTATTTGCTCTAAAACTATGCATTCAGCCTCACTTTTACCTCTATTTAAGCTTGTACCACAAGGTTACATTTGCTCTAAATATGCTTTTTGTCTTAAGTTCTTGAATTTTAATAATAATAGGGATGGTAACATTAAATAATAGCTAATATTTTTAATACTTATCATGTGCCAGATGCTTCCTTTGTACTATAAAGTGATTAGTCTTAATACACATAATAAAAAATAAGGATAAAATTATCATTATATGAGGGAAAAAGGATATTCTTCATTTGCAACAGCTGATTGATTTGGAAGTATAAACTCCATGAGCTACCCATGTCTGTTCCATTAAACATTCTCCTAATATTAACAAACTCCGAATTATTAGTGTAGTTCATTTGCTATTAGCATAGTTCATTTGCTAATTAAACTTTGCTCTTTCTTTAACACTAGAATTAGGCATAAATACTTTGTTTGATGTGTGTGTATCTATGTATCTATGTGTGTATAAGGGTGGGATCAGTGTGTTATGGTACGTTATTTTCTCTCCATAATTGGGGTTACAGGCCAAGAAAGAATGTTCACTTATTTTATACCCTAACCTATTTAAGTTCAAAACTTTTTCATCACTTTCTCATTTTTTTCAACTTTGATTGTTTCTTCAGTGAAAACCTGAGAATTCTATGTATCTGTTTTGAAATCAACCTATGCTCAGCAATTCCACCCTTCTAGTTCCCTGTCTCTATATTTTTTTTCAATGTGACTTCTTGCAGTGTTTCACTAATAGCCTTGAACCCCACTTTGTCCATATGCTGGCTGCTAGCCATCAAAAACATAGCTGGGGGTGGGGAGGAGAGTGAGCTGCCATGTTAAATCGCCTCCTTCCCTCCCTCTGGGAAAGGACCTTAACCTCAAGCACTTTTAGTCAATCACAGTCCAAGAGAGAACCTTGAAAATGTTCTGCAACACTGATTGGTTCCATAAAATATGCTGGCTGGATGCAGAAGTTGAGTTTCTTTTAGCTTATTTCATGATAAAGGGCAAAGCATGTGTTGTATTCATAGTAATTCAAATCTGACACAAATAATACAGCAAATAATTATGGTGACCTTTAACTCACCTCAAATTTAAACAAAGGTTAAGCTGCCCTTTACTAAAGTAAATATTTTCTGTAGTCAAATAAATGCAGACACCTTTGGAGAGGAGAATACATTGCCAAACTAAACGAATCTGAAAATGGTTACAATAGAATAATTTCAAAACATAAAGAATGCAGGATTCTTCAGCATAAACAACATCCAGACGTGCCGGCTTCTGCAATTATTAATCTACCTTACAATATTTCCAGTGGGATTCTCCATATGTTTCCTGGGAACTGTTGCTTGAAATTTCTGTCCAGAAGAGCAGATTTCAAAGGGAAATATTAAAAGTAGGAGAATTTAGCTCTCTTCTTCATATCCTGATTCAGTAAACAATTTATATCTTATTCCTTAAAGCTGAACAAATCTTAAAATGTTTAAGTGGTTACCACACATAACCCAAGTCTTAAAAAATAAACCCAGAAGACAATGAATGCTAACTGAACAAAGGAAAGCTGATAAGTTTATGTAGTCCTTATGCTAAGGTTTAGCTGTTGGTCAGATAAAGACCAGGTGTGTTTTTGCATGTTTTAATTTGTTTAGTCTATGTCTTTTTCAAATTGCATTTAGAAAGAAAGAAACATGGAGGTTGACTATGCTACATATACCTAGTCTTTAATTTTAAAAATTTAGCTAAAAAATAATGACTTTCTTTCTGGTGTGCAAATGCTAATGATACGTTGACTGTGAAAAACAAGTTATCAGCTTGTTACTGCCATTGGTATCATCTCTGAATTCTCCCTTCATTAAAATAAGGCCACATGATTTAATTAGAAGTAGTCAACATGGCTATAATATTTTTGGTCACAATTTAAATTACAACTCAAATAGGGATTAAATTTACATTTAGTAGGACAATAATTGTATGTTAAAAGGAAAACTAAGTTTCTTTCTTTTGTTTCTCTCACTGCAGCTTTGCCAGCTCTATTATTAAGTGAGGACCCAAGATGTTCTTAGAGACCTAAATTAATGGGTTTATTTTTAACCAATTTTTAAAAAATAAATGCAAAGACCTGGGTCAACATAACCCCCTACATTTTTTCTTAACTTTGACTCAACAATTTTTACTATTCCTCACCCACTTTTTGAAGGTTTTAAGCAATAACATTGGAATATCTAATTTCTAACCAACAGGGTACAAATCTAGGATCTAAGACTGATCTATTAATAGCCAGGGGAGTAGGTTTTTTCTTGTCTCAAAGATTGTGTTCTCTCTGGGTTCTTGCTATATACTGAAATGGCTGACATTGACCTTGACAGAAATAAATGATTTTTTTAAAAGGATTTTATTTATTTATTTTTGCATGGAAGAACTGGGTGTAGGCCAGAGACATAGGATGTGGTATGGGGTGGGGGAAGATTTACCAGAGGATTTACCAGAGATCGAGTGGGGAGCAGAGTAGGCTGATTGACTGAAATACATTACTTAGGGGTTCAGCAGGCGAGACAGAAGAGGTCTGCTGTGCTATATGTGGGTTAGCTCCCTGTCCAGGGATCAAACTCAGGCCATTGTGGTGGTAGTGCTGAGACTTAAGCACTAGGCTTCCAGGAAGACCAGATATAGATGCTGTAATTGGAGAGAGAATGCAGTCTCAGTAAAACTATTGCTGGGTACTCTTACTGTTTCTTGTATACTTCAAATTCTGCAGTTTTATTACCCACCACTTGATGAAGAAATTCTTCTTCTATACTTTAAAGATCTTATACTCTCCTGCAATTCTTAACTCCTTGAGTCTTCCTCTCCTGATCTCTTTTTTTTTTTTTTTTGAGAAATTACTTATTGTTCTTCTGATATCTCTGACAACCTAGCTCCTCTTTGGAAACATTTTCTTTAGAAACTCTTTTTCAGAGAAAAGTTATATACTATTCTAATGAATAGCCAGGAACTGTGAATAAGGAGCATACATTCAAATCAAGAGAGGCAAAATTGATTACTATGTACTATTTATTCACTAGAACATGGTACTTCTTTGTAACTTTGGGGTTTAAGGAAAGACACTCCTATTAAATTTAGAGCCCTGGTCCTGATAAAATCTAAATAATCTGCTCGATGAACTCCTTATGCATTCTGTCTCTTTATGTCTAAAAATACCTACATGTAAGATCTGGTGTCTCTTATTGACACTGCAGCTCATAACCAATTTTTTAGAATGCAAACCACCCTGTTCTTCAAAATAGAAATACAGGGCTGAATTTATACCTTTGCATTTTTTTCTTCCACATTTATGGACATTCTGAGACTGTGATTTTTTGTGTGTGTGCTAATACATGTCTGCACTTCTCAGCTGATTCTTTTTCTCCTTCATACATTTAAGTATATGTGTAGGGAATCTAATATGTAAGCAATCACAGAAATATGTCAGTGCTCTGTTGCTAAATCTGTTTTTCTAGTCTTAGAAGGTAGAGTTAAAAAGTAATGGAATTTAGTATAATACTAAAAATATCTCTTCTTCCTGACTAAGCATTTTCTTCCATTAGCTGAGTTTATACTACTACAAGGTAAGAGTAGAAAAATTAGACAGAATGCTTGGAATCACTACTATTTTGGATACTCATAGTTGTGTCGTTAATCTGTAAGACTCTCTGAGAAACTGATGTACTGTTTCCCAAGGAGGAATAAGATCCATAACACTTGTAAAGAAAAAAAGTTTGCAAAATGCTATGTTGTTTTGTTTTTTTTAAAAAGGGAATAAAGAGAGTTTGTTTTGCCAAAACTAATCAGTAAGGGGAAAAAATGTGTAACAACTAAAGATGTAAAAAGAAAACAAAAGAAAGTCAAGTCTAATCAAAACAGTCAGGAAATATGACTGAAGGGCAGTAATGAATTCTTAGTTATAACCAGTCTGTTTCTGAAGTATTGAACAGCATAGCAGTGTCTGACTGCCACGTGTGCCATGTAACTTGAAGCCATAGTGGATAGGAAAGAAAACCAGCATAGAATATACTGATTTTCTTAAAACTGTGTATGTAAGAGGGATGATAATTGGAACACATGGGGCAGTAGGGGTGAGCCATATGGAAGCCATGGGGATAATAACCTGAAGGGACCAGAATGTATTTAGTATTGTGATATGAATATAATTCAGAATTTGCTGTGTGCACCTCTGAGAAAGACTAGTTGGAAGTCTCTTTGAGGGCCTCCCTGGTGGTACAAGGGGTTAAGTCTCAGCACTATGAAGCCACTGCGGCATGAGTTCGATCCCGGCCAGAGAGCTGACTCACATGGCACAGCAGACCTCTCCCGTCTCACCCGCTGCTCCCCTCAGGAGTATATTTCAGTTAAGCCACCTGTTCTGCTCCCACTGTGTCTCTGGTGAATCCTCTCACTTCCCACACCTCAGGCCTACATCCCAATTCTTGTATGCATAAAGTATTTTTGCATTTCTCCTGAAAGTTTCTTCCCTTTCTCCAAGACAACTATAAACTTCTAATCATCATTCAAAGTTACTTGAAGGGCTTTCTATATATAATCTTGGAATCTCTTCTCATACATCCAGGAGAAAAATAATCACACTCTTCTCTCTGTCATCCTGGACTTTGAGTAGGTGGATGGATAGATAGATAAATAGATAGATAGATAGATAGATAGATAGATAGATAGATAGATAGATAGATAGATAGATATAGTGTATGTATTATATATATACATTAATGTGACTTAGCATGCTGTCTTATAATTGTTTGAAAACTTATTTACTAGCAGGAAAGGTCATTAATGGCAGATTACTTTTTACATTTTTATTCACCTTTGTAAAATATGAGATACCTAGCACCATATTTAACATACTGTGGGTGTTTCATAAATATTAATTGGAACTTACTTTCCAGAACTACTCTTGCTTAAACTAAAGTGTTGGCTGCATATTTTATAATTAGCAGAGATGGGTGAATCCACTAGTGTGATGGGGAAGTTTCTACTTTTTGGGTTCCTGAATGGGCAGGAAAAAGAAGATTGTTTGTTTGTTTGGTTTTTGACACAGAGCTCTGAAAATCATTTATTGGAGATGGGACAATCAAAACATTCTGGAATGAAAATATTATAATTCTTCTGTTGCTGAAAATAGACCTTTATCAGAAATTTTTCTCAAGCCTCAGTGTTTTGTAAAGCCACATTTCTCTTAATTATTTAGCATATTTTATGTCACATGTGATATAAATACCTTTCAGAGTTTTTTTTTTTTTCCCTCTTTGATTTGCTGTGAAGTTCCATGGGGTATTGTTATCTCATCTTAAATAATGTTATGGCACTTTATATCCTTTGTTTCTTTGCATTACCCCTCCTTAGGGCTCTTATGATTTCAGTCCTTTCTCCCTTCACTTCAATTACTTTATCATATTATTGTATGATTTTTTTAATAACTATCTCAAATACATCTGGGAACAAGGCAGGATATAAAGTAATTAATAAGTAAAATAAATCCAGGCACGTTAGCCCCTCATACTACCTGCCTGCCAATACCACATAATACAAACCACATTGCACTGTTTAGAATGAATGAAAGCAAAGGTCTCGAGTTGGTGGCTAACAGGCAAAATTCTGCCCACTGACATGTTTTGTTTGGCCCACACAGTGTGTTTAAAATATAAATTTCTTGCCAGGATTTAAGAATCAGAAAATTTTACATGAAATCCAAGTTTTTCTTAAAGGGACCTGTATTCCATGACAACCATGCTTGAAAGGTAGCCACTCCTGTAGCTGATCAGTCCCTGATACTCAGTTTTCACTGTATTTCTTTTGGCCCTGTTGCCTTCATTCATATGACTTACTAGACATTGCAAAGATTTTGCTTGGGGCTTCTGCATTAATGAGATGAGCAATTTGTTTAAATAACTCATCATTATTCACTAGCTTTTTTTTCTATTAATAAAATAGTGACAGACTTTTGTGTTGTTGCTTTTACTTCTTTCTAACATACAAGAACTAACCGGTATTTTCAAGCTTAATCAGAAAATAGCCTACTTCTTTATGACGTTTATCCATATATTGGAACTCCACTGAAGAGAATTCATATTTAGGCCACCCTAACCCTTCAAATTATAGTCCTGAACCTGGAAAAGAACATTTGCAACAACTGTCCCCAACTAAACTTCTTTTAGTCCTGTCAATAATCATTTCACCTTGATGATGGTCCTGGCAATTCTTATTTACCCTGTTTTAGCAAGCTTGATTATCTTTTCTGCTGCTCTGAGCAGATCAGGAATATTATTAAATTCAAATACAGTTGCACTGTGATACTATTGGAGAGCCCTTGTTCTCTGGGACTGCTGGCCAGCCTCCTGGATTGATCTGCTCTACACCATTTCCCCCACTTAGACTAGGAGTTGAACTTTACCCTGAGACTCTAAGGGGAAAGGTCTTCTGGGAAAGGGACTGACCTGCTGAAAGATCCACAATAGGCCCTTCTTTCATGGGGACTGGACTGCCCAGGCTTCTAAATACCACCCCCACCCAAGCCCCCCCCCCCCACTGCCCCAATGTGTGGCACTCTATCAGTCTCTGTCTCCTTCCCTCCCACCACCAGCACTCTGTCTTTCCCTCCCTCCCCCTAGCTCTCCCTCATCTTACCCCGTTAATACATTTTGTTATTATCATTTCTTCCCCTCAACACTATTTTTGAGTGATTCTTGTAGTCGTAAATAGTTGTGAGTGTATAGGTGACAACCCACCAACTGGGGCATCATCTTTACCTCCCAGGTTTGTTCAGATTCAATAAATGAAGGAGATTCCCCCAACCCCTATTGCCAAAAAGAAGGCTAAAAATTTAGAATCACTGCTTGATGAAATTAAGAATTTTCATAAACGTTTGGTTGTTTTTATTTTCTACATAAGAAGACTGAGGACCTACCACATTGCAAAGCTCCAGTGGTGTGCTGGAGCTTGCTCATAGTGGCTCATGACAGCAAATGGTGTGTGTCTTTACCCAACACTGCTCCTACTGACATCATGATGTTGTTTGTTTCCAAAGAGCAGGTTGTTAAACATTTACTAGCACTTCACTGCCTCCAATGCCTGCTGGGCTTTCTCTCCATGGCTCTTTACATTAACATGATCTGTTGTCCATCCTCATACATTGAAATGCCTTATACTTACCCCAATAGAAAGTTCTAATTATCCATCAAAACCTTCTTTTTTTTTTCTTTTTTGCATTTGTTCCTTCTCCAATATTAGGCAGAATTAATTATTCATGGTTTAAACAGCACCCTTTCCTTCACATTTTCTTTCTTTTTTTTTTTTTTTTTTTTTTTTTTTGCCTATTTATCTATATAGTAATTTACTTCTGTGAGAGGAGGGACAAATATTTTTCTCTTCCTGTTATATTCTTAAGTGAATATTTCCATTCAGGGTCATGGTGATCACTCTCTATGAAGAGGATATAAGGGACTGCTGAGTCTAAATTGAATTGATTTATTGACTAAAGAATAAAATGAACAACCATTTATCCTTGATGTTATGCAATCAACAAATTAGGGCAGGAAGTTAAAAGGGAAAGGTGTTAAGATGGGAACATGAGGGTCCAAGTTATTTAATCTGACAGAGGGTGAAAGCACTTTTACCAATGAGTGAGGATTTTTTTGTTTGTTTGTTTGTTTTCCCCTAACTCCAAAAAATCAACCTGTGTTGATCTGGGCATATATCAAAATATCTGATATTTGATAGTTATTTTAGGGAAATAAATGGTTAGATGAGTTGTTTCTTTGTAACAGTGAATGTTTGCTTATCTATGTTTCCTTATCTTTGCATAGCAATTTCTCAAAAAAAAATAGCAACCTAAACTTTCTGTACACTCTACACAAATTGTGTGTGATAGGTCACAGTTATTTAATAGAGACTAATAGTCACCAGGCCCCATTATTCATATCATTTAAATCCTCTCATGCCAGTAGCCATAGATGAAGACTAAATTTGTACCCAAATCATATTTGTCCCCCAAATTTAAATGTGGTTCTGGCAAAAACATAGCTCTTACATTATTTGGGACTTTTATTATTATATAATTATGCTTAAGGAATTTCCCTGCTTGTTATAAACTCAGGATGTGAGGAAAATTCCAAAGCAAAGACTGCATCAGTTGCTGGACATTTCTTGTCATCAGCAACTTGTTTTATTCTTTGAACATTCTTTGATTTTCTCCCCAAAGAAAGAAAGTCCATTCAGTAGCATCAAAGTGTGAATGTTGTCCATAGAGATCTGGATGGGAATCAGTTGCAGGGGATTTGCCTCAGTTTCTATGGTTCAAGGGAGGGTGTCACTCTTCAGAGACAGTGTGAGCAACAGGGAAGCAGGGGAAGTTTCTGAATGACCTCACAGCAAGAGATGAGCGGTCAGTGCTGTAATAATGGTTTACATTGGCAGGACTCCACTTCTGGGGTGGTCTGTAGTGACATTGTCAAGAATCTCTTTCATTAGTACTATGAATACTACAGGGACACATTGGTTGAAAGGTGAAAAGTTAGAAATACTGCTGTTTTTCATGGCTGCAAAGATCGAGAGCCCATTTAGGAGCTTGAATCTGTTTTTGAAAGAAAATAAAAAATGCCAACACAATTTTTCTTGAACTCTCAAATGGAGTGTGGTGTAGTCGGTCTTGATTAAGAAACTGCTCTCTCTCTCTTTCCTGTTAGGAATGTGGCTTCCTTTTGGTAGTGTGGTTTTTCTGTTAGGAAATCTCAATTTACTGAGGTTGAAAGGTTAATAGTTTAGGCTACAGGTAGCAGCAATTATCCAAAGATATACTATTTGAGAGCAAATAGTATAAAATAACTGGCATGCATTTTATCAAGTTTATTGATTAGTTTTTGTGTTCTTTCTATTTATAGAATTGATGATTTGTCTCATGAAATGTAACAATCAGTGAAAACACAGACACATACCCATGCATACATATATCTTCCTTTTAAACCTTTTAAATAGTAGTATCAACAACATTAGTGAACTAAACTCCATATCTACTCTGTTGCAATGGTACATTTTATTGTTTTATGTACATTTAATGAATATGTAAGAACAACTAATAATGGATTTAAAATTAATAGACACTTCATTTTTTAGGAATAATTTACACTCAGTGTGATTCCAGTTCTAGCATGTCTTGGAAAGGAAAAATTTAAAATTGTCTAATCAATTCATATATCTATAAGCATATATTTCAAGATTTGATTGAATGATATTTTAGTAGCTAAAACTTATTGGTATGAAATGTTGATAATAATATATGAAAGTATCAGAAATAATTTCTTTTTATGTTACTGTTATAGTTTAGATATTAATGGATATGTGCTTTTAACTTAGATGATTTTATCTGAAGTGAGATTTTAATTCATAAATTCATTTATTTATTTGGATAATATCCTAATTAAAACATTTTTGTGATTATAAAATATAATTATTTTGATAATTAGAAAAATAAAAAAATAGAGATACAAAAGAAATCCTTTATGATATTTTATTGTTCTCTTCCAGATTACATCTATGTGTTTTAAGTTTTCTAATTGTAATTTGTATTTTTATGATACAATATATACTCATTACTAAACATTTTATTTCTAGAGTTAATATTTATAGCTTATGTAGTTTTTCAGATTTTTCCCATGAATTAAAGTATGTAATAAGATAGCAAATTACATTTAAGTTTTTTAAAGAAAGCAGATTATATTTAAGTTTTTTAAAGAAAGGCATCTATTTTATGCATGCCCTTTTGAAATATTTTTCCTCAAAAATAAAGAAAATAGTCTATGGCCATACCATCCTGAATGTGCCCAATCTTGTCTGATATGGAAAGCTAAGCAGGGTCAGGCCTGGTTAGTAATTGGATGGGAAAAATAAACAAAATTTATAGACTTCTAGATATGTATATTTTATGTCTCTCATTTTTTTGCTTACGATGATAATTGCAATAATTTCTCATTATCATGTAATATTTTCATATTTTCTGCTACCTTCATAAAAGACCATTGCACTATTGCTCAATAAACTTTTCAATCATGTTGTAACAGTTTGAATACCTGAGCTTTTTTTCTTCCCCCTCCTCCTTGCTATTATTTTTTAATTTTATAATGGAAAATATTGAACAAAGGACATGAAAGATTTCAGGATCTTGCTTTATATCAGGTAATTACTCAATACAAAAAGTATACCAACTTTGTGTAAGAATGTTATTTCCCTGGTATTTCAGATTTAGTTGGTTTCATTCATTGATAAGTTTACCATCTATAATTTGTACTAAATGATTGTAAAAAATCTTCTTACTTAAAGTCTCAACCTAATTCTTACCAAGATCTATTGGTATTTCCAACAAATTACAGAGTGATTTAATATGAAGCAAAAGCATGGCAGCTAGAAAACTGATGGTGAGAAATTATTCCCAGATTAGTCCTTCAGTTTTTGAGAACATAATTATAAGAATTTATAATTATAACAATTATATGGAGAAATTTAGAGTGTTTGCTTAAATAATTGCTGCACAGTAAATAAGCATGAATGGCAGCATTATAACTAATGATGTGTTAAAATGTAACTTGAAGTGGCCTGACTCTTGGGATGTGATTTTTGAAAGGAAACTCTATGAAGGATGCTGCAAAATGGATTTCCAGTGTGGTCTGGAAGTTGGGTTTGATAATCTCTCAGATTTAATCATGAAGTCAACACTTTTTTTTTTAAATTATTTTTCCAGGTAGGTATAGGATTGGGGAAGGGAGACCTATATACTCATTGTCATTTCAGATAATCTGAATGTTACTGGCCT
The DNA here is from genome assembly GCF_014898055.3 of Talpa occidentalis. Lineage (NCBI taxonomy): Eukaryota > Metazoa > Chordata > Mammalia > Eulipotyphla > Talpidae > Talpa > Talpa occidentalis. The sequence continues at coordinate 81,823,476 of NW_023603184.1, read as the reverse complement.
TTTGCCTTGATTTTCAAAATAGGGGAATCTGAATGGTAAATGCAAATGAGTGTGAATTGGTGCCAAAACCATCAATGAAAATTCCTGGACTTCTGCAAAGAGAAAGTAAACTTTTATTGATATCCCTCTGCATTTTTTTTTGGATATAGACTTAATGGTAGACTCACCCTAGATCTGTTCAAATGTATGGATAATATATAAGTTATTATTATATTGCAAATATAGAAAGACAGGAATCATGTTTGATTAATCATTTGATGAAGTCACACACAATATCAGCACTCACAAGAAGCTTGTTTAAAACAATGAGGAAGTGAGTGGATGTGTAGATTAAGACAATGTATAAATGTTGTTAGCTCAGGCCAAAACTAAGAATGGGGGCCTGTTCTGAGATTTCTCTGTTATTCTAAAATCTGTGTAAGATCCTGACTAGATTTTCTAATCGTATGTTGAAAATGATTTTCAGGAAGTTGCCTGAAACACAGTACATTATATCCCTTTCTTCTGCCATGAATGAATCCTAGAGACTACTGTGATTGATCTTGGTTGAGGTTATAAAGAAGAAATCAAGATTTACTTTGGTGCATCTTATAATTTTTCTCGTGCTCTCCTTTCTGTATTTTGAAACTAGGTGCCCAATCTTTTCATGTTGCTTTCTTCTTGTAGAAACTTTATCTGGAAAAAGAATTTGAAATCTCATTTTCATAAAGATGCATTGGTGTGGATATTGTTCTGCCCTCTTACAGTCATATTTATGTTAACAATGGAAAAATTCTTCTGTTTTTACAAGAGGGAAGATGTCCGAAGTGTAAATTCAGGCATACATTCCTGGGTGATGGAGTTATGTTTGTGTTCAGACACTTAACTGATGTAAATGTTGGCTTTCCATCTGTCCACTCATTGGTCTGAATCTTGTCTCAGATAACAAAGCTTTCTCTACATTCATGCAGAGGAAATTAGCAGGAAATTATTTCCATGCCATGCTATTTTGGTGAAATATTCTAACCTCTTGGACTTCCCCATATCTTATCACTGTTATTTGTTTTCACTAACATGAGAATTTTTATAGAAAGTTGGTACTCCTCTTATTAATACTAATTTGATCTGTGTGAATCATTGTCACAACTATAAAGCAGTTCTAAGGTGAAGTTATTATAAGAGGCTCTAGATCTGCTCATGAATGTACAACTTTGCACTACACTTGAGAGAAGTATTTAAGTCCTACAGACGTGAGAAACTTGAAATTATAGAACTTTTGTAATAGGTGTAAACTTAGAATCATGTCCTCAATTTTCTTTCATTTAAAAGACAACCATTAGTATGAATAAAATGAAACAATGGGTACAATACACTAACTATAACAATTGCTAAGTTTAAGCAAAATAAATTATTATGCAAGGAGATAATATCTGGGATTTATATTGAACTAATATACCTCAATGAAAAGTAGGCAAATAATACAATGAACAAATAAAAAATGGGTAGAATAACAAAGTAGACCCTCCTCTAAAGAAGACATATAGATAACCAAAAGGCACATGAGAAAATGTTCATCATTACTTATTACTAGGGAAATACAAATCAAAACCACACACTGGTGAGAATGGCCCACATCAAAAAAAAAAAAAAAAGGACAAAAACCAGAAATAGGTATTAGTGAGAGTGTGGGGAAAAAAGGAGCCTCCCTTCACTGAGGGAATGTAAATTGACCCAGCAACCATGGAAAAATTATGCATGTTTCTCAAAATATTAAAAAATAGATGTATAAGGACCAGAAATTCCACTCCTAGATATCTATCTGTACTATGCAAAGCACTAATTTGAAGGGATACATGCACTCCTATATTCATTGTAGCATTATTTACAAGAGTCAAGGTATGGAAACAACCTAAGTTCTCAAGGACAGATAAGTGGATAAAGATGTGATATATATACAAAATGGAATACTACTCAGCTATATAAAAGGTGAAATCTTGTCGTTTGAGATGGATGTAACTGGAAAAGATTATGATAAGTAACATAAGTCAGGAAAAAGACAAATATAGATGATCTAACTCATTTGTAGAATGAAAGAAATAAAACAAAGAAATAGACAAAACTAAATCAAAACAAACTCTGGAAATCTGAGTGAGAATGGAGGCTGCCAGAGAGGGAATGTGGGGTGGCCTTCAAATGGTCAAGTGGATCTAGTGGACTATAGCATAGGATTATGGGTGCTTTGGTGGTGCGTTGTATTAATACATATCTGAAGAAATATAAACATATTCCCCTAAATCACATGCAATATTGTAAACCAACATTACTTCAATAAAAATCAATATAATTTAAAGTAAAAGAGTAAATAAATACATAAGCAAACAAATAAATAAAGGATTATGTCTCTTCTTGCCATACTACCTGTGTTATGATGGAGATGTTACAACTTTTATGAAATAAATTGTGTAAATCATCATGTCCTTTTTATAAATGTTGGATGGATCATTTCTCTGTATTTTATTAATTTTCCTTGAATATAAGACCAATACTAAGAGACAGACAGAAGATAATCATTATTAATAGTAGAGAATTTGCTGTTATTTTTCAGCCCAATATATGTTGTTCAGATTTAATAACTAGAGGTAAAATTTACCTGGACCCTCATATAACTCAGTTGGCCATACTGTATTCGAGCATCTTGTTTTACTCCATTTATGTCAAGGCCAATCCATGTCACCAGTGTTTTCTGGGTGATTAGTGGGTTTTTTTATCGTTGTCCTCTTCTTCCATTGAGATGCTATACTTGATCAAATATTTCTCCTTTAGAAATGGTGTGTGTTGGGGACAAACACACACACATAATGCAATACAAATAAGTAATATATTCTATATGCATGCATGTGTGTGTGCATATAGAAGTTTCCAGTATTTCAAAAGGAACAAGTTTACATTTGTTAATTGCAATTTGTCATGCATTAGGACTTTCTGAACACGAAGATAATCTAAATTTACCAAAAAAAAAAAAAATGATTGAGTTGTTCTCTCTAGTTTGTACAGTAACATTCCATGAGTCTCTGGGCCCAGACCAAGGTAAACTAAAATAAGGATTAACTGACTATTGCAAAGGCTAATTTACAGAAACCACAGGAGGAGTTCCTGAGCACAGCCCAGATAACAAAAATATTATCCATGTTGTTTACAGTGGAGTTAGTCAGTTTATTAGTTGGAGTGGTTCATTATGTAGAAAAGATGCCAATGATAGTCTCCTAGTCAAAATAAACAGGCATAAAGTGTTCCACATATACAATTTGTGGGGAATAGTTACTTTGCTATTTATTTAATAATTGACCATAAATGGAGTCAAAGTGCAAAGGGAAAAACTAAAAAAGCAGCCCACTAAGGGCTTTTTGAAAGATTGATAAATAATGTGGAATCTCAATTAGGCTGTAGAAGGAATGCAGATATTAAAAATTTGGTCAAGAATCTAATTAGCTGGAGGTAATTAAACAGTCTCACACGGGGTCATTAATCTTTTCCACAGACCTTTGATGTTTTGCGCACTGTCTCCTAGTCATTAATAAAATTCATAACACTCCACTTTGTGCTGTTTTATCATCATGTTTTTTTTTTTCCTCTGTAAGAGCACAGAGCAAGTGTCATTGTATCACAAGGCCCTTACTTTAATTTTTTCCTCACCCCCATGCTTGTTAGGATTAACCATTTAATGATCCAAAGGAAAAGCAAATGGCACATTTAAACTTGTCCTTAACTTTCTTGAGGATTGTAATTTCACAACTTTGTCATCATTACTTCTAAAACTGAGTTCTCTGTTGTGTCCATGCAAATATTTCTTAGAAATGGTTAATTACAGGAGAACTACTTGATTTATCTGAAGATTTACATAGTTGCATATTAAAATTGTAACTTCTCAAAGAGCAGAGTAATTATTTAAGAAACACAGACTAAAGAGAAATTGTGGAACACAAACTATACCAGAAGCAACAAAGCAGCATGTTATTTCAATAGTGCTTTATTCTGGTTAAGAGATCAAAGTAATGCCATATCCAATACTTGATGCAGGTACCCAAACAGTACTTCAATTAAATATGTAAATTAGTAAAAATACAAAAAGAATTGTAAATTTGCAGTAATATTCACCAACCCTAATATTACTAAAAATGTTTCTTTTAACTTATTCCAGAGAAGGAATTACATATCATTGATGCATTATTATTTCAATATACACTTTAATGGCTATTCCCTCTGAAACAATCAGGCCTGTCTTCATTTTCTTAATGAATGTAAAAATGTTGCACTCATTCACTAATTTCATCAATAAAAAAGAAAAAAAAAAAGGTAATGTCATATTAAGTACGGTTGGACCATAACCAAAAATGCAAAGATTGCTTTTAGAAAATATGATTCCTCTATTGAAAAAAAACATTTTATTTTCATGAATACAATATCTGTGTATTTTACTTTTTAACAAAGTTTATTTCTGAACAATGAAACCTGTTGTTTCACAGAATTCATTATATTTGTAAGAAACCCTGTTACTGCAAAAGCCATTATACCTGTCCCTCATAGATTACTGAATTAGCAGATAATGTTAAAAGGGAGCTAATAGTTCTAAACATTTGTCTTGATTATTTCTGATAATGAGATTGTCAAATCAAAAAAAGAAAACAAAATCAAAATCCTACATTTATACACCTGGTTTAATAGAATGTGTCTTCCTGCAAAAAAAAAAAATTGCTTCCTTTTTGAATATCAGAATTGTTAGATATTATCACTTATTTTCTGATACTGTCTTGTGTAAGGTTAAATCACAGAATAGTTTCTTTTAAAAATTTCTCATTTTCTAAATAATTAGCACTGATTTTAGAATAAATGTCAAACTTTTACCAAAAAATACAAAGTAATATATTTGCATGAAATTATTTCTTAAAAAATATCATAACTATCACATTTTAATATCTCTACATACTTTTATTTGTTTAAACACCAAGAGAAAATCAAATATTTGTAAAAGGAAATTATCATTAATGTCACAAGGAAAGCTCCTGTTAAAGAAAAATGCCTTTGAGTAGTCACTAACAGGGCATTACTTAAAATTGAGATATAATCCATTAGGAACAAAATGAAGAGTTGTAAACATCAACTTCATATACAAAAAGGAGTTGCTTAGAAAATCCGTGTGGAATCCCCAATCAAAAATAGAAACACCCACTCACATTGATTAAAATTTAATAGTGATCTAACTAATCAGGATGTTTATTCTAAGCAATTACATAGTGAGGTTAATTGTTAAATTTGTACACATTTGTTATTCTTGATTCTCTAGTGACATAAATTTAATACAGGTTGAAGTTAATGAGTAAGGCAATATAAATAAAATAGTTAAGTGTTTTAAAATATTAAAGGGCGTAATACCATGCTGGAGTAACAGAACTGGTTAGGAGCACACCTTGAGCACTGGATTTCCTGTGATGGATTCTGCATTTTTGTTTGTGCAACAATTAATTGTCTTGGTAAGGTCCTGAATTGGATCTCTATTTTTAAAGATACAAAGTTATTCTAAACAACCCCAAAGTATAAATGGAACTAACTGGCATTGTAGTTGCATAAAATTTTAAATAGAGGAGTTTGCATTTTATGCTTTTGTATCCTTGTGCCTATGTGTTTGTGTGAGTTTTAGGCATGTCATTTTTATTGGGTATATTTCATCCAGGAGATATCGTCTATCTTAGGGAGAAAATGAACAATGGACCATATATTAATGTAATTTATCATTATGTGGCATATAAAAGCACACATCTTAAGCAGTTTTAAAACAGTGATTTAACTGTAAATAAAAAACTATGTATTTAATAATAAATAGCATCAAAGTTGAATTTTCATGAGAAAATAGTTAAAGTCCATAAATATTGAAGCATTTAGAAGTTTGCTATTTTAATATTTAGATGGTTTATATGCCTAGTGTTAGCTAATTAGTTATTAATGTGTGCTTTGAGTAGTCTACTCAAAAAACTGGAAATACATGTATAAAATTAGCAAATATTTTCTTTGTTGAATTTATCAGTTTTATTGGCCCCAGAATTATTATCTATTCCTTTAAGTGAAGAGGACCAACCAAAATGACAAAGAAGTTCGATAGTATGAGTGTTTCAATTTCAGAACCACCTCCCAATTTCCTGGTTAACTATAAGGTCATTCCCCATACAGCAGGGCATAAGGGAAATATACAATTCTGGAATCATTATATCATTTCCTGTCCTGTTTCCTGTCAACTGCTCTTGCCAGAAATGGCTAATAATGACCTATTTTCACTCAGACATAGAAGAAACTAAAGTGAGAATTAACTGTAGAGTTAGATCTTTTCCCTAAATGTAGTTATAAAATCTGGACTAAAGAGGGCAGGAGATACTCTATAAAAAAAACTACAGAGGACGGAGGAAAAAGTCTCTATGAGAAAATCATGCATACATTTGAGTATAGGATAAAGAGATTTATTTTCAATAAAATCTGTATAAATTCTGTAGCTACTTTGATGCCTTGATTAACTGGAGTTTCAGTGATATTTGTAGGTATGAGCTTCCTTTCCACTGAGTGTTCAGCTTATTTTATTGCATTTGTATCAGGTATGAATATTTTTTAAACATTTCTTTAGATTGTAGTTTCCTTCTGGATATATCAGGAGCAAAAAAAAAAAATAATAGTAGCCTATAGTGAAGAAATATATCATTCATTTAATGTAAAATATGAGGTCTTCTCTAATCTTTAATTCATCCTTAAAATTATTTAAATCTATGACAACATACGTAACAAATGGAGTGCCCTTGAAATTAATGCAAATAGACTGAAATAGCTGAATAGACTTTTATTCTCTTCAATGTAAAACCCTCTTCTACCCTGTTTGTTTGTTTTATCATATAAATTTATCTAGAAAAATTGAGTATCTGGAATCAGTCTGCAGGTATTCAAGAGAAGATGCTGAATAGATATGGCAAACTACCTTCTTTATTTTCAGTGGCACACATTTATACATTAGTCTATGGATAGCTCATTAATCTTACATTTCCAGAAACATTTGTAGATATTAAGGTAATTAGGTGAACTGAAGAAAGAGTTCTCTGAAATTAATCATAGGATATTTTTCATCTGACTACTATTCAGCATATTATTTTTTCCAGACTATATTCCAAATTTTACCAAAATTTATCTTTTATTTTTCCTTTCTTTATATTCCCTTAGGAAAATGTTACAAAATTATTGGGATGCTTGGATATTTCTGACAGTTGATAATTTTCTAATTTAGCTTGATATAAGATACACATTTAACTATGAAGGATGTCATGTGCAATAATTATTATGATATTTGTAATAGATCTGAATGTCATGTTATTGATCATGTTAACTTAAAACATGAACAACCAAAAAAGGAAAATCAAAGTGTTTAACCTTTTAAAAAGGATGAAATTTTCAGGTAGTTTAAAATAGTTTGAGAGTTTAACACTAAGGTTAAATGTTTAGAAACCTCAAATTACTTCCATCTGGGACAACTTTTGTTATTCCCCTTCCCTCAGCATGTCAGAAGTAAATATTGATCCTGCACATTTGGATCCTTCTAAGCAGGGGCTCCTTCTGTAGGCAGAGACTGAAGTAAATAGAGGCTGATCTTTGCTGGGCTTAGGTGAATGTAGCACAATGTCACCTCCAACATGACAAGAATATGAGCTCTAGTCACACTTGTCCATGTCTATAAATAAGTTTTTTTTTTTTACAAGAATCCAAGACACCTCTTGAATATTTGTCCCATATTTTGTTTCTGCATTACAAAATCCATGTATTTAGTTTATTTGGAGAAATGGATAGAGGATGACATCTCTGTTAGAATAAAAAATACTTCGCCAGGACCTCCCTGGTGGTGAAGGGGGTTGGGTCTCAGCACTCTGGGGCTACTGGCAGCCACTGCAGCACGAGTTCAATCCCCGGCCACGGAGCTACCCACATGGTGCGGCAGACCTCTCTTGACTCACCTGCTGCTCCCCTCAGCTGTGTATTTCTGTCAATCTGCCTGTTCTGCTCCCCACTCTATCTCTGGTGAATCCTCTCACCCACTGCACCTCTGGCCTACACCCCAGCTCTTGTCTGCATGAATAAATATATTTTTTTAAAAGATTCAAAAAAAAGAAATACTTTGCCAATAACCACGATAATAATCAGTGAACTCACAGCATAGGTCAATTTCACTTTGCATTTATAAATAATAAATATCACATCTCTAGCAATAAAAATGGTACCTAGTATAGCATTTTCCTTTGGTTTGCATATTATTTCCTGTAAAACTTCCAAAATAAGTTGTTCTGAAACATAATTAATTAAAACATTATCATAGGTTCCATTAATCATAAAGTCCAAGAAATCTGTGATTCTTAGATTTTTGGAGGTGTGTAGATTATATTGGACTTGCAGATGACTTTATTGTCTCTGAATGACTTGATGTCCTTGGATATGAAATTCTGAAGTTTCATATTAAATTTGACTATTATTGTCTTCATACCTAAGTAGAGGTTGCTCTTATAGATAGTTACGGTGATTTCTGTAAGGTCACATAAGGTACTTGATTATATACAATGCCTGCTTGAAATTTATAAGCTTTTTTTCACTTGCTGAAACACATCATTCCATTGGTTAAAGTTTTACTCACTTCAGGTCAGTATACACGGAAGGCCCCTCAGAAGATTTAATGACAGAAAACTAATCAAAATAAGCAAACAGACCTTTTAATACCTGATTTATCCCTTAAAATACATGGCTATAATCTCAGCAACAACTTTTTTTTATAGCAGAGGGAAAAACAGGAGAAATTACTTTTTAAAAAAATCAGAAATTCAGAGGATACACTAAAGATTGTTTCCTTGATGTTGTCTAGTATAGTAGCAGGCACAAAATTGGAAAGTATCTGTAAATTAGACTAATAATGCTGCTTATAAATTATATTTTTTGTGTTCTTGAATAAAAAATATTAAGCTGAAATTTAAACAAATGGCAAAGTGAAGGGGAAAACACCAGTTTGTTAATTTAAGTCATGTTTCATTCACAGAAACAGGAAAAAGGTATGATCCCTGGAACGTGATTCTTGAATAGGTGTGACTACAGTGTAGCCATAATGATTTTTATAAAGATATTCAAATTATCCAAAGTTTAAAACAGGGTTAACCTTCAGTTTGGGTAGCTTAAGTTTACTTAGTACAATCATGGGTTGTAAACAGGACTTCTAATTTCAGTTGCAGATCTCTTCATATCTCATATATCACTTTTGCTCTTTTTCTGTCAGTTTAGCTCAGTTTTGTTTTGGTGGTACTTACCATTACAGAGTAGAGAAATCAAAAGTTTTAACCTCAGAGTCCCAGTATCTCTATATGAAAAAAAGATTTAAAATTTTGTCCTTTATCACAGTTCACTTAACTATGGCTACTGACATTAATTTCATTTAAATTCCTTAAGAAAATAATCTTTGAATAATAAAATGTAATGGACAAAATATATAACTGTTAGGTATCAGAATGAGGGGCACGCCAGGACCCCCTGCCTGCTCAAAATGGATTCTGCCATCTGCCACATCAAAGCTAACATACTCTGAGCGCATAAGACCTTCAGTAGAAATTAGTGTGTAATAGAGAAAAAAGAAAGAATATGGTTAAAATAGTTTTCCCATAAAATACCTAAAGGGACTCATCCCCTTGTGGATAAATGTCCAGCCAAACAAGTTTGGCCCAAAGAAGGGACACTGAGGTCCAAAATCCTGCCACAAATCTAAGGTACCTTCTGGAGGGAACCATCAGTAGTGGGCAGAAGGGACCAGGCAAGTCAATCAGGAAAAGAGAAAAATCAAAAAATACAAGTCAAGATAGAGGCTGGCATCATCAGCCTCCCCAGGGGTCTCTCCCCCATTAGTGTCTCCTTCCATGTGCCCCCAGCCCCTGGTAGAAGTCCAAGTCTGAGAAGCATGTACAGCTTCTTCACATGTCTACTACACTGCTTCCTCTGGGTCTTTTGCTTTTTAAGCCCTCCTTTCTACTCCCAGCCTTTTCTGGCTTCTCATCGCAGCTCAGCTCCACACTTCCTTGGGGAATCACACTGTTATATAACCACACTTTTTAAGATGGTAATACTAACCTGAATAATAAATATGAATTATTTTTCAAAATCAGTCACAACTATTTAGAGCCCTTCCTCACATATACTGACTAACTTAGTTGTATACCAGTTAACACTAATATAAAGGTGCATTCTCAGTGATGTCACACTGTCCTTTCCTTTTCTTCAGGAAAATCAAGATCCACCATTAAGACAGCAAAGAAAACCAGTATCATCTATGAACAATCAATGGTGCTATTTCTAGTTAAGGAGCAGGGATTTGTGCTGATAGCTAGTTTTAGAAGTTTAATGTAACATATTAGTATACATTTTCCAAAACTCATGTATTTTTTTCAAGTAGAAAGTACTTAGAAAATTATAGTGTTTTATTTTTGCCTCATGCTCTTCAAAGAAAAAAAAAATGGTCAGTTAATCCCCAAGATGTATGAAGTAATATAATGACTTTTAAAATGCTATTAGGGGGGAGGTGACTGTCCATGTTAACATAGGAGGCATTTGAATACAAATTACAGCTTCTGACTTCCATAGCAACTTTTATCAACAGTGTGTGTCATGGAGAACAATAGCTAATGACCTCGTTTTAGTTTCTTTTTGAAGGTTCTTTGTCTACTTCTAAGTAGTATGTATTTCAGAACTTTCTTTCACTGTACATTTTCTAGTTCACCTTCTCCTATTCTTTTGACTGCTTTCCAATATTGCCCTGAACTTTGTTTTTCTGCAAATTTTTAACCCACTCTTCAAACCTCTTGGCATCAAAAATACACATCAGGATTGAGGCTGCCATTGCATCCTCCCCAAGGATCTCTCACCCATGTCTCTGTCTCTTACAGTGTCTCCTTCCATGTGCCCAAATTTCTTGATGTAAGTCCAAGTCTGAGACGCAAGTGCAACTTCTTCACATAACCCTATTCCATGTGCTTCCTCCTGGCCTTTGCTTCATCACATTCAATAATAAAAAATGGAAAAGGCCCTGACGTACTAGGTGTTGGTATATACTGGTTGAAAACAAGTAGTAGTGTTACTGAGTGTAACAGTGTAATCCCCATAGAAAAGGGAGACCCCAGGTTCCTTGCCCCACCCAAGGAAGTGGGGAGCTGAGCTGCAAGGAGAAGCTACAAAAAGCTGAGAAAAGGTGGACTTAAGTAAATGGCCTGGAGGAGGGACATGGAACTACATGTGAAGAAGCTGCACATGCTTTTTAGCTTGACTTGTACCAGGGGCTGGGGGCACATGGAAGGAGACATGGGTGAGAGACCCATGGGGAGGCCGACAATGCCAACTGTTTTCTTGACTTGTACTTTTGATTTTGCTCTTTTCCTGCCAGACTTGTTAGGTCACTTCTTCCCCTTTCCTATGGTTCCCCACCAGAAGGTACCTTACACATGTGGCAGGATTTTGGGCCTCAGTGGCCCTGCTTTGGTCTAAACCTGTTTCGCTGAACATAAATTACCCACAAGGGGATGAGTAACTTAGGGCACTTCATGGGGAAACTGTGTTAACCTGTCTATTGCATGCTAATTCTATTAAAGTTCTTTTCTATTAAAAGTCTTATGCACCAAGTATGTTGCTTTTATGTGGCAGATGGCAGAACCCATTTAGAGGTTTGGGGGTCCTGTGGTACTCCTCTTTCTGCCTGCTAACAAGAAGATTAAACAATCTGAGGTTTTCCCTTGTAGACTAGCTCTGAATAACTTAACAAGAAACAAATTTTCAATACAGAAATGTCTGGTTTAGAATTAATTAATTTTATTATAACAAATAATATCACATATTTCAAAACATGGAAAATAACTCTAAATGCAGTTTTTTATTGAAGTAATATTGCATTATAACATATATGTTTCAGATGTGCAACATAAAAATCAACATGCATATATAGCACATTAAATTCACCACTAAAAATCCAATTCTATTCCTCAAATAAAATTAACCCTGTTTTTCTGATATTCCTATCTCCTTCTCCCTTCCCTTCAGTTATGCTAATTATTTTTATAAGCAACTAGATAATTTTGTATTATTTAGCTAATCTGTTAACTCTCTATAGTACATATGAATTAAATTATATGGTGTATATCTTCTTTACCTGACTTATATCATAAAACATAATGCCTATAGGTACATCCATATTATTAGATATGATGTGATTTTATCTTTTTTACAACTGAGTAGTATTCCAGTCCCTGTGTGTGTGTACACCACTGTATCCATTTTTTAATTCACCAGTCAGTGAGCACTTAGATTGTTTCCAGTTCTTAGCTATTGTAAATAATCCTGCAGTAAACATGAAGGTATGGGTATTAGTGTTTTTCTATTTTTGAGGTAAAATACCCAGAATTGGTATATGGTATGAAGTTTCTATTTTAAGTTTTTTGAAAATTCTCCATATGGCTTTCCATAATGGCTATACTAATTTTCAATTCACCAACAGTGTACAAGGCTTATTTCTGCTTCAACAATTATTGTTTCTTATGTTTATGTAATAGCCATTCTCATAGGTATGAGCAGATATCTCATTGTTATTTTGATTTCTCCCTAAAAATAAGATGATGAAATCTTTTCATGTAAATGCACACTATTTTGAATTATCTTATTTCTTTATACATCTCAACCAAAATAAACAAGTTAGTATCATGTTTGTAGGTAAAGGAAGGCCCAGTAAAACATGCCTACACATATACACATGTACATACATAAACAAAGCCAAATTTGAAAACCTATAAGATCATATCTAGCACATGATGCTCTAGAAAATAGGGACTTCAGAGACAGTAAAATCTAAATGAGTCATGCTTTGAAAGTTCAGTTCTAAAGAAACAAGCAAAAACTTTACAGAGAATACAGTCAGGTTTACTAGAGAAGCAGAAAGCCTTAGAATAGGTGAGAATATTGTAGGGCCACTTTTGTCAAATTTGGTCCTTAAATGTCATTTTATGCTTGAGAGATAGTAATTTAGATTACTGGATAGTCATGTGATTTTTAAAAAGCTGTTTTTTTTTTTTTTAAAGATTATTTATCCATATAAGAACTGGGGTACAGGCCAGAGGTATGGGGGATAAGAGGATTCACCAGAGACAGAGTGGGGAACAGAACAGGCAGAATAACTGAAATACACTGCTGAGGGGAGCAACAGGCGAGACAGGAGAGGTCTGCTGCGCCATGTGGGCCACCTCCCCAGCCAGGTATCAAACCCAGTGGCTGCGGATTGCTTTATAGTGTTGTGTCTTAACTCTGAGGCACCAGGGAGGCCCCTAAAAATCTGTTCTTTTAGGGCCTCCCCGGTGGCGCAGCGGTTGAGCGCTGGGTTGCGAAGCTGCCCGCAGCCTCTGCGGCGCCGGTTCAATCCCTGGCTGCTCCCCGGCCACCGGAGGAGGGTCCCACATGGCGTGCAGACCTCTCCTGCCGCCCGCTGCTCCCCTCAGCAGTGTACTTCGGTCCTTCTGCCTGCTCTGCTCCCCGATCTGGCTCTGGTGAATTCTCTCGCCCTCCCGTGCTTCTGACTGTACCCAGTGCATGTATAAACAAAACAAACAAACAAACAAAACAAATAAATAAATAAATAAAACATGCCTCTATAAAAAAAAAATTAAAAAAAAAAATCTGTTCTTTTAAACCAACTTAAAGTCAGGTAAAGAGTTTACTTTAAATCACCATGCTTAACCACTTCTGTAGTGGGAACATACACACTTTGCAACACTGTGAAACTTTAATTTGAAAGGTTACTAGTCTTGGAGAAAGGATCTTTGAAATTTCATGTTCTCTGGTGAGGAGTTTTTAAAATCTGAGTATCTAGTAGTTTTTAGTTCATTTGACATGCATTTTTTTTCTCTCTTTATGCATGTGTATGTATCATCCATTTTCTATATATACATATATATGTGTGTAGGTATGTGTGTGTGTATGTATATATATAGTAACTGAAGAGATCCTCATAAGCTGCAGTTACTTTGGGACATATTCTCTGTAATTCAAGAAATAGATGCAGAAAAACATGCTTGAATTCTTGGCTCCATGCCAACAACTAACAGTTCGCTTCAGCTTTTTTCTGTACTGTGTCTATAACTGGATAGATGATGGTGACTTTTAATGGCTGCTTTGGGGCTTGGGAAAAAATATATATGAAGAGAAAGCTATTAAGGACAGAAGATTGTTGAAAGCTTTACTGACTTTCATGCTGTGAAAAGAAGAGGCCAAGATACCTTATGCTTTTGATGCCCGAGGGCCACTAACCAAAAAGGAAAAGGAGAAAACATACTCACATATTGGGACGCTGATTTGAAATCATTTTTCTTCTTTCCATGTATGGGTGCCCAACTAGGGTCAAAAAGGCAGCACCTCAGTTATTTTGTTGAAAGGGTAACAAATGTCTCAACTTTCAGCACATATTCCCACCAAAGTGAAAACAAAGTAAGTTGAGCTTGAAGTTGCTAATATTTTCTTCCTGTTACAACTGTAGCCTCATGGTGAACTTTAGAAACATGTTAAAGTTTTTCATAATAATTTTCCCTTGATATAAGTGCTAGATAATTAAACTAAATTCTGTCCCTCAAGATTTAGGTCTTTTCCTCCAATGGGATAAGTTAGATTAGTTTGAAAACTGTTCCAAATTTCAATTAAATGTTACCTCTTTAAAAGTGGTATCCAAGTCAATCATTACATGTATTGTTTGCATTTAGAGGAAACTATGAGCTCATGCTATGACCAGTACAATCATCTTGTGAAATCACAAGTATCTTGACTTTTTTTTTTATTTTAAGAAAATTAAAACAATTCTCTCAATGTGCCTCATGAAACCCTTTTAGCACCACCATTAGAAATGTTGCATAGAATGGAATTGAGATTAGTCAGAATAGCTACTAGGGGAATAATGCCAAACGTGAAAGGCAAGACAAATATGTAAATTCTGTAAACAGCCTAATTTTGATTTATAGGAATAATGCCAGTTTTAAGTGGTGATAAGTCTTCTGGGATAAACTTAAAGTATTTGTTGGGATAAATATGAAAACAATTAAAAGGTGGGGCATTATCAAATAATATGAAGTATGAATGTATCCCTTAGTTGTGTGATACATATTTTTAAAGACTTGTTTCTATTTATTTATACACAAGAACTGGTGGTGGGGGGGTGAGGTGAGAGGATTCACCATAGAGAGTGGGGACAAGAACAGGCAGATCTACTGAAATACACTGCTGAGGGGAGCAGCCGGTGAGACAGGAAAGGTCTGCTGCACCATGTGGGTTAGCTCTCTGGCCAGGGATTGAACTTATGCCTCAGTGACTATAGAAAGCTTGATAATGCTGAGACTTGAACCACTGCACGACCAGGGAGGCCCTGGTGATACATGTTTATGTTGCTTCTGAATTGTATCTACAACTGAGTCTATACAATCAAATCTTTTCCTCATGCTCAAAGTTTAAATTTGCAATTAATTTGTATAATCATTCCTATACATCACAGCTCCATAAATGTGTTTATTTAATACATGGTTTGAATTTTAATGGACCATTTTAAGGATCTTACTGCCATTCAGCTGAAGATGGGATTCTGGTTAAAAAAAAATAAAATTATGATATTAAAAATAAAAACCAAGATGGTTTCCTGATGGTGCAGGTTGTTGAGCACAGCGTTGTGAAGCTGTCCGCAGCCTCTGCAGTACCGGTTCAATCCCCGCCAGTTGCAAAGCAACCCACATGGCGCAGCAGACCTCTCCTGTCTTGCCCGCCTGTTGCTTCCCTCGGCAGTGTATTTCAGTCAGTTTGCCTGTTCTGTTCCCTGCTCTGTCTCTGGTGAATCCACTCACCCTCCCTCATATCTGCCCTGTACCCCAGGTTTTGTATAAATAAAATGAATCTTTAAAAAATAATAATAAAAGCCAAGAAAGGCAATAAAATTCAAACTTTCTGTTATTTTGCCTTTTTTAGTTTGTGAAATGTTTTTCAATCCCCTTTGTTCACAGCTCTATTCCCTTTGGACTAATAAACATGTCATGACAGCTTACCTAATGACAGAAGGATGGTAATTTCTAATCTCTCTCAAATCTGCCCTTCCATTCTGACATTAAACAAACACCTAATCACTGTAATCACTTTATGTAGAAATATACCTTTTTGGAGCAGGTTTTAAATGTTATCTTGTTTTATCTTTATTTTAGTATGTAGATAGATAAAAATGTTCTTATCATTAGTTGGAAAAAAGAAAACAGAGGTATATAAAAGGGAAGTTCCTTCACTAAAATCACAAAACTAGTTGATGACATATTTTTATGCTGTATAATGTAAAAAAATTAAGTACAGTCAGTTCCCTGTTTATTTAACCCCTATTTCAAGGTAGGTATATCATCTTCATTTAAATTTGAAGAAAGAAAAGAGATAATTAATTCATGAAGCTAATTAACTTGTCCAACTTTATGTAACCGACATGATAATCCGAATTTCTCACCTACTTAAGATTGACTGTAAAGGCAATTCTTCTTCAAATGTGTGTAGACTTTAATATTGGTTCAGTTTTTGTATTCTAAATACTGCTTTCAACTAGTCATAACCCCTCCTTTTTTTGGGTGAGTATTATGACTCCCAAATAATGAATCTTAATGTAATCACAAGAAGTATTTGTAAGCAAATACCAGCTGTGTAATTTTTTTCAGGTGGTTAAAACATAATGCTTTATCTATATGCTACTAATTGTCACATAAAAATCTGATTGGTCATGGTAAAGAAAGTATTGTATCTGTGTATAATAGATTGTTGTCATAGCTATCTATAACAGAAATAAACAATAAAGCATTCTTGATATAAGAATATAATTTCAAGCTAAGTTAGGGATTTTTATTAAGTATAAATTTAAAGTTAAATATAAATATAATATAAATATAATTTTTTTAAGTATTGAACAATATTCATTTAAGATAAACACAAAGCATAATCATATAATGCATTCTTATAACAACTAAATTGTGTAGGCAATACTAAATTTTACATGTTATTAATATTTCTCGGTCCCTTGCTCAAATTTCATTCTCTATCCTTTTCTGCAAAAATATACCACAATCCTGTAATATTCTTTTTTTTTTTTTTTTTTTTTTGTGGTACCCTTGCCAGCCGCCAGGGAATGAACCGGCGCTGCAGAGGCTGTGAGCAGCCTCGCAGCCCAGCTCTCAACCGCTGCACCACCAGGGGAGGCCCGATTAATACTCAATTAATATCACAGATGGCTATAAAATTTGAAATGTTTTTTCTTAAAGATTTATTTATGCATACAAGAGCTGGGGTACAGGCCAGAGGTGCAGGGGGTGAGGGGATTCACCAAAGACAGAGTAGGGAACAGAACAGGCAGACTGACTGAAATACACTGCTGAGGGGAGCAGGAGGCAATCCAGGAGAGGTCTGCTGCACCACGTGGGTTGCTCCCTGGCCAGCCAGAGATCCAACTCGTGCTGCAGAGGCAGCAGATTGCTTCATAGTGCAGTACTTAACCCCTTGTGCCACCAAGGAGGCACTCAATTTGAAATTTGTGTCCAAAACTATATGTAGTGTTATATCATATATTTCAAAACATGAAGCTATTCATTGAGACACAAGAACACAGGTCTAGTCTAAGACTAAGGCTGAAATAGGACAAAAGGTAAAAGCTATTGCCCTTCACTATCAGCTGAACAATCTGTCTAGAAACAAGCAATACCAGGATATCACCAGAGCAAGGTCAAGAGAATGGAGAAACTACTTCTCAGGCACAGCATATAAGTAAAGATCAAAGCTGAGGATGGAGCAAAAAAAAAAAAAAATGCCTACACACTTCCAACAACCAGTGAATATTGTCTAAAGATTCAATCATTGCAATCTGAAATCCACCACAATGTGGTGTGCTGAATCTCCCATCTTATTTAACTACACCCTCATTTTCCCTCATGGATATTGCCTTTAATGAAATTCTGTGTTTAATCTCATCCTGATGTCTGCTTCTGGGAAGACCTAGATTAATTCAAGTATCACTGCTTCCAGAGCAGTGTGAGAAAACAGTCTACAGGATTGGTATTTAGAACTGACTCATTCACTTCCCAACAGGCAGGATGGCATCTTGGTTGGTAGGTAGGCATGGATATTACCTAGAGAAATGTGGAGGCTCAATTACTGAAAATGTCACCAACAGTTATCTGGGAAAATTTCCCAATGGGAGTAACGTGATGAGAGGTTTAAATTGTGTGTAGTTGTAAAATAACAATGCCTACCAAGATCATAGTTTGTTGGTTACTGGTACATTTTACTGAAGTCCTGCAGAGGTTAAATGAGAGACTGGGAACTTTTACAAACAGCTGAAATAAAAGTCACAGAGGCCATTATTTCCTTGGTGGAAGCACTGACATAGATGAGCAGCAGACTGCAGACCTTGTTATAAAAGCTGGAGAACTCTAGGGACATTTGGTTGTTCAGAAAAAACACATCTGTCATATAAAGGGTGAGGAAAGTCTGATATTCTGTAATATGATGTGGAGATATTAGGATACCCCTGAGGAAGTTGAATCTACAATTTTCCTGAATCCTTGTGAAAATGGTCTACCCTTCCTTAGTGGAACTTAACATTTATATCTATTTGAAGACGTTACAGATGTGGAGAGATAATTACAACATTGTGCTTGTCAAAATCCATATAGATTTGATGAATCCCCCCACCAAGTAGTATAGGGGAGCTAAATTCACTTATCTACCAGGTATCAGGAGGACAATTACTGTGATGACTAGAAAGGTTACACATCCACTGAGTTTTGAACCGCAGGGAGTTATGAAAATGTACCATGTAACGTGGGGAAAAAACAAAAAACAAGTGCTCTACAAGGGGGCAACTTAACATCTATAATTAAACAAACTGTAACAACAATGAGGATGAAGAGTGAATTCAGTCTTCTGAATTAGAAGCCATGAAATAATTTTTATATGCAGAGCTGATTGGGTATCTAGAAAAAAGAAACTTACTACATGACGGCAGGTATATAAAATGTTCCCAGGGAACCCTACAACCATTTACTTGGGTAACCACGTGCTATAAAAAGAACATGCAGACCTTCAAAGGATGCTGAACACATAGATTTTCAGTAGACAATGATGTGTGGAAACCCAAAGAATTATCACAGTTCCCCCTAAAAAGGATGCCTATCAAGAGGTTGTAATAATAAATGGAGTCCTGCTTTCCAGTACTCACTTTAGTCTTCAGTAAATACTGGTCCTAAGAAACTAGTGGATCCACTGATCTACATAGTGTTATTTCCTCAATCATTGATTGTTTAACTAGACCTGATATGCAAAGCAGTTAATATGACGCTGTACAGGACCATACCACTAACCTGTTGATAAAGAGTTAACACAGTAGGAAAGTTCAAATAGAAGGCTCTAAAACTGTCCAGATGCTTCCCATTCCTAAAGAAAACATAAAAATAGATTCATGAATGATATTACAGAATAAGACAGAATGTTTCATATTCCCCCAGTCTTCAAAGAATCAGTTCATCCACTGAAACAAGTTGGCATTGACAGAGAAATTCTGAATAATACAAAACATAAAGCAATTGAAGGGCTGCTTAATGAAGAAAAGGTAGTTGATTTTTCATAAGAAGTTTGCATTTGTGCTTACTTGTTTACCATCTTTCATTCCCAGCAGTATTGTAGTTAATCCCTGGTTCTAGTCAACCTGCTTATACAAGGGGCTTAATAGAGACTTTTTTCTTAAACTACTTTGGCTGTGAACTTTCACCTATCTGATGGTCCAGGAGTTGCTGGTGCAGAGGGTTATCTTTGTTTTCTGTAGCCCCTCAGGCTGAACCATTTCTCTGGACAACAGTGTCTGGCCCATGTTTTAAACCCATATTACTGTCTACCAGGCACAGGGGATATCAAGTGAGACAAGAAGAATATATAGTTAAAATCCATGGAAGGAGGAGGCAGAAAAGGATGTCTTTTGGAGAAGAAAGGGATTAGTCTCCAACATATTTCAGAGGAAAAAGTCCAACATCCATGTCCAGAAACAGATATATACTAAAAGAGATATGATTATACTTCTAAGTTTGCACCTCTGGATGACCTGCAGGATCCACTAAAGCAGAGGATGAAACAAAAGATAAAGCTGCAAGCAACCTGGTTTAGCATTCGAGAAAAGCCCCAGTTCACACCCATGCTACAAAAAAATGGTTGCTTATTTTTTTTCTATTTCTTTTTAACTGTGTTTAAGTATTTAAGGAAATTTCTGTCCTGTCACTGACTGTCCACTGTATTAATGGAGCAAAAATTTCAATGACCACTAAATATAATGAATATATTCTTTGAAAATGTATTAGCAATATGCACAAAAGAACAACTACATCACTGAACAATTAGTAACAGAAAACCCTGAGGAAGGAGGAAAATCTCATTTCCATAGTTATCATGTAATATGCAAATGCCCAGTTTTCACAATAAATCATAAGACATGCAAAGAAAAGGTACAGTGAGAAATATATGCAGAAAAATAATGACAAACTTGTCCCTAAGAACCCAGATGTTGGCCATATTGGGTAGAACTTTGAGTCAGCAATGCTAAATATCTTTTTTAAGAGATTGATTTTTATTTATGCATACAAGAACTGGGGTATAGGCCAGAGGTGCAGGGGTGAGAAGATTCACCAGAGACAGAGTGGGGAGAACAGTTGGATCTACTGAAACACTCTGCTGAGGGGAGCAGCAGGCAAGACAGGAGAGGACTTCTGAGCCATGTAGGTTATCTCACTGGCCAGGGATAGAGCTCATGCTGTGGTGGCTGGTGATAGCTTGATAATGCTGAAACTTTAGCCCCTGAGCCACCAGGGAGGCCCGTGCTAAATATCTTTAAAAAGAGAAAATGAGTCATGAACAGAAGGAGACAAAATATACTATATATATATATATATATATCCAAAATAAAAAAAAAAATCAAACAGTTGACAGAAATTAAAATAAAGTAAGAAATTCTGGAGCTAAGATGAAATATTTACTAGAGGGCAAATTCTGGCTTCCTGTTCCATAAGTAAGGGGATATTATTATCATCCCAACATCAGAACAAATAAAATGCTTAACAGGCTCGAACAGATTTGAAAATCAGAAACTATTTTTGGATGCATAAGACAGGAGGACACAGGCTGTACCTCTGTCCAAAATGTTGGGGAGAGAGAGAAAGGGAATACAAGTAATAAGAGCTCACGTAAGAGCAGAGACTGAAGTTGTATTACCATGAGAACAAGTACCTGGATAGGAAAACCTAAATTGTATTGACAAATTGCTAGGGCCTCTGTGTGGGGAACTCTGAGAGTTAAAAATGGGAGTGTACCTAGTCATTTGATAAAGATGCCCAGTATTGTTATAAGAAATTCTTTCAAGACCTTCACTGTGATCCAAAAATAAAAATATTAAAGGAAAATTTTCTCACCTTACTATCTGGAGCCCTTTGGAAATATTCAAAAGTAGTGCTCTTTCCATTAAAGATTTGCTCTCGGGAAACTAGTTAATCAGAGCCTAACCCAGTGGGGTATCATCAAAACCTAAATGAACCATGGGAATGAAAATGTCAAGCTCCAATCTGTTTTACAGTTCCACGTGGGAGAAGGTAATACCCAACTAGCCATTCTGTCCAACTAAATTAGGGAGAAAACGTGTGATGTTCATAGTGCACAGAAACATGTTCACTAAAATAGTGAGACCTAATCTTATGCTAATCTATGCTCCCACTCCCCTGAAACCTGAACACCACATTGCTAAACACATTTTTATATCAGCTCCTTTTTCCCAGTGCAACAGGTTTGACTATCAGGAGAAAAGTATAAAATATGAGAAGAAAAAGTGCAAGGAGACTGAACAAGCATCAAAACCAGACATGATAAAGATATTAAAATTAACAGATTGAGAATTTGAAAACAACTATGATTAATATGCTAAGGTGTCTAAGTGATAAAGTAGATAGTATGTGAGGAGACAATGTCAGCGTATAGATCTAAATCCTAAGAAAGAACAATGGAATGTTAGTGTTAAACAGCACTGTAATGCACATGAAGTATGCCTTTCATTGGCTTATTAGTAAACTGAACTTAGTTGAGGAGAAAATGTCAGTGATACAAGATAAATCAAAAGTCTCAAGAACTGAAAAGCAAAGGAAGCAAAGTGCAAGTGTAGAACTGGACCTACAAGGATTGTTGGATAACTAAAAAACGTGTAATATATGTACTATGGTAAGAACAGAGGGAGAAAAAAAAACACTAAAAAATATTGAAAAAATAAAACAGTTAATTTGGATTTCATCAAATTAATGTCAGACACCAAGCAACAGACCCTAGAAGCTCAGAGAACATCAAATATGATAGATGACCTACAAAATTCATCTAGGCATATTATTTTCTAATTATAGAAAATGAAAAAAAAAAATCTTCGGAGAAGTGAGAAGTCAAATACATATTAAAAAGCAAAGATAAAAAATTGTCCCTAACTTACCCTCAAAAGTCTATGGAAACAACACAAATGCCCAAAAATAGATGACTGGATAAAGAAGATGTGGTGCATATACACAATGGAATATTACGCAGCAATCAAAAAGATAAACACATGCAGTTTGCAGCAACATGGATGGAGCTAGAGGGGATCATGCTCAGCGAAATAAGTCAGAAAGAAAAAGAAAAATACCAGATGGTCTCACTCATGCAGGAATTTAGAAAACCTAAATAAGGGACCAGGAAAAAGACTAATCAATACAAAGTAAAAATCAAAATCAACAAGCAACTATAAACCAGAGACACACTATGGGGGGGTGAAGGGTGGGGATAGGAAGGACTAGAGTCAAAATAAGGGGGGTGCAATTGTATGGGGAACATAACCAAAATGAAAATGCATACATTATGCAAAAATGAAAAATGATGTAAAATTATATAAAATAAAATAATTCATAAAAAAGTCATGCAAGATATTAAAGAGTAGGCTGAAATATTTAAACTATTGAGAGGAAAAATTAACAACCAAGAATTCTATTCTCAGCAAAATTATCCTTCACAAGTGAAAACTATATAAAGAATTTCAAGCAGAAATACAAAGAATTTGCTTTCTGTAAGACTGTCATGTAAAAAATAGCACAAGATTTTTAGAAAATAATATAGTAAGAACCTCACATATACATATAGGAAAAAACATCAAAGGAAGGAGTGAAAGTACAATAAAACTTTATTTTTTTATTCTTAATTCACCTAACAGATAATAGTTTGTTCAACTAATACCAACAATGTATTGAATTATGTAACTATTATGCATATTTTGTGTTTATATATATATAACATAATATATATGTATATAATACAATGATAGAGGAATTAGGATTATTGTATTATTAATATGCACTCATACCACCTGCAATGTGATATAGTGTAATTTAAAAGTGAACTTAGATTATATGTAAATAAGGGAAACAAATAAAAGACATTAGCAAATATTGTAGCTACTACTCCAAATACACAAAAAATTACATTGACCATTAATGATCTAAAGGAATCAATTAAAAGAACAAAATTAACAAACCTTAGCTGGATTGATAAGAGAAGAAGAGAGAAGACTTAAAAAATACCAGAAATGCAAGAGGGGGCATTACGATTGATATTATAAGAATAAAAAGCATTGTAAGACAACACTATGAACAGTTTCATGCCAAACAGCTGCACGATCTAGATGAAATTAATAAAATCCTCAAAACACTAAACCTAATAAGACTGAATCATGATGAAATAGAAAATTGGAAAAGATCTATATCTAGTAAGGAGACTGAATCTGTAAATAAAATCCTCTTCACAACATAAAATCCAGGGCCAGATGACTCTTATGGTAACAAAAACTTGTATTTGATGGTAACATATTTAAAGGATTGAAAACAACCATCCTCAAACTCCTCCAAAACTTCTAAGGAGAGGAAATACTTCTAAACTGTTTGTATGAGGCCTGCATTACCTTGATAACACCTCCAACAAAGATACTACAAAGAAAAAACTACAGACAATATACCTGATAAATAATAATACCCAGATTCTGAAGAAAATACTGCCAACCTAATTTAATAGTGAGTTAAAAAGAATTCTAGGGCCTCCCCTGGTGGTGCAGGTGGTTGAGCACCGCACTGTGAAGCTGTCCACAGCCTCTGCAGCACCAGTTCAATCCCGGCCGGCTGGCGAGGGTCCCACATAGCTCTGCATACCTCTCCTGTCTTGCCTGCTGCTCCCCTCAGCAGTGCATTTCATCAGTCTGCCCGTTCTGTTCCCCACTCTGTCTCTGGTGAATCCTTTCACCCTCCTGCAAATCTGGCCTGTACCCTAGTTCTTGTGTAAATGAATAAATAAATCTTTAAAAAAGAAAGAATTCTATATTATGGTAAAGTGAAATTTATTACTGTAATGCAAGTATGGCTCACCATATGAAAATCAAATATTGTAAAAGATCACATTAACAGAATAAAGGACAAAAAAACCACAAGATAATCTCAACTGACACAGAAAAATTATTTGATAAGACTCAAGACCCTTTCATGTTAAATAAAAAAAAAAAGAGGGACCTCCCTGGTGGTACAGGGGTTGAAGACAGTGCTATCAAGCTATTGCCAGCCATGGCAGCATGAGTTTAATTCCCGGCAGGCCAGGGAGCTGACCCACATGGCATAGCAGACCTCTGCTGTCTCCTGCTGCTCCCCTCAGCAGTGTACTTCAGTAGATCTGCCTGTTCTACTCCCCACTCTCTGGTGAATCCTCTCACTTCCTGCAACTCTGGCTTACACCCCAGTCCTTGTATGCATAAATAAATAAGCCTTTAAAAAAAAAGACACTTTCCAAAATAGGAATAGAAGGACATGACCTTCACACATATATAAACACACACACACATATATAAACTCACACACACATGTGAAAACCCAGAATCAATATACTCTGTGGTAAAAGACTAAAGATTTTCCTCTAAGACCTGGAAGACAAAAAGAATGAAAGCTTTTACCACTTTTTTCTATTATGGTATTGGAAGTCCTAGCCAAAAAAATTGACCAGTAAAATAAAGAAAAAACATTGAACCTAGAAATAAAATTTTCAGTTTGCAGATAACATGATCTTATATATAGAAAACACTAAACATTTTCAAAATTTGTTGGAGCTAATACATGATTCTAGCAAAATGGTAGGCTACAAAAGCAACCACTAAAAATCTGTTGCATTTCTGTACACCTAAAATGAACAATACTAAATACTAGTATATCTTATTTCATGCTGTTTCTCTTTGTTTTAGCATCTACCCCTTATATAATTTTTGTGTAGAAATCTGTGTCAGCTCCAACATGTATACACATATGAGATAAAAAAGGAGCAATGTGTACAACTCTAAGGAGGTGTGATAATATCTGTAATTAGGAAGAGATGTTGCAGAGATGTCAAATTAACCAGGAAAGGGGCTTAATAACTCTAGCTACCTCTCTGATTGAGTAGTGAATAATATGAGCTGGCTATATGATTAGCCTTAGAGAAGTTACTTTTTCTCTGAGAAACAGAGACTCAGAGATAGTAACTTTCCTAAGGACTTCTAGATAATTGACATCTAATTTGTGATTCTAACCAAGGTAAATTCAAGATTCCTAAAACATAAGATCTTTCTATGTTACACTAAAAATATTTTATGTTTTATCCCCACATTGGTACCAGTTCTATGTAGGTCGACAAAGTACTTGTCATTTACAGATAATGTGATATGCCTGCAACTATTTAAAAATGATTCTCATAAAGATTTCTTTTGCCTTAATTTACATAGGCTGCATGTTTTGACTTCCTTCAACTGATCTACAGTTTGAAAAATATTTTTCACATTATACTTTGCTGAACATTATTTCTATTGAAGTATGGTACACTAGAAGTTCTCAGATTCCAATGTGGCATAATAAATATGAACTACTATTATTATATGAGTTTATGTAAGTCCTCTATATTTAGGTTAACATGCACTGGTAACCAATGAATCTAGCGTATGGCTGTTGTCCTGGTATAATAGTGCAACCACTTTTTACCCTTATAAGTTTGGAGGCTGGTTTGGAAAACATATTATATGGTTATTTCATCTATAATCTCATTTGCTTAGTTGTGTATGTCATTCTTAAATAATTTTTATGCTCATATACTAAGGTATTTTCTAACTCATAACCACATTTTTGAGCCCCCTACTCATCATTTTTCCTATTTTGTATGCTCTTCCTTGTCACTGCTCAGTTCCTTATTCACATAAATAATTTCTTTGCATAAGATCCCTCATAAAAGTCTATCACATATTCTCCCTAGGGAGTTCCTATTCTACTCTCACATCAACAGGTTGAGAAAACATTATTTGAAAATATTTTGCTGTTTCTAACTTAAATCTTTTGAATGATTTCATTTGCCAAAACTAATGTTTTATTTACCTTTAGTCCTTGAGTTTTTTTTTTCAGTGACTCAGATGTTAGAATCTAAATTAACACCATTAACAGGAAGACACTAGCATTTGAACAACTGTCCATTTGAACAAAGATTTGACTTTGTTTCCAGTTGGCATTCCATCTTACTGTCCTCCTATATTCTTCACCAGTGAGTCCTATCTCTAAATGTCCATGCTAGGTTAAATGGTTAGAAGCAGCCTTTTATACAGTACATCTCATATTAGGATAATATCCTAACACATCTTCATATAAGAAACAAAAGAGTATAGGTACTTGGGCTAAGCAATATTGCTCAGGAACTAATGAATAAATAATGCTATTTCATGAATAATTCAAGACGAACATCGGATGCCTCAAACAATCTTTATCTGCAAAACAATAAAATCTTTTAATGTGACCATGTGACATACAGTACAAATAGGAATGGGGTTAATTGTATCCTTGGAAGCATGTACTGCACTTTCACATTCTGCCTCTGCAAGAGGATTTAGTGCACAGGTGAAGCCTTTGAATAATGGGAATTTAACACCATCCTTGAAAGAGAGTATAAAATTTAAATCCTACTATGAAGAACTTTGATTTCATATTTGCCATCATCAAAACAAACATTTCCATTCAAAGAAGAGTCAATAGCAAGATAGACCAAGAAATGCAGGAAAACAAGACATCACAGCTATGCACTCTCGAATTGAGACTTGATGGATGGGGTCTCAAGTTTACTCAACTAAAAATTCTTAACTACATAGTTCTTAACTATACTATATGGTATAGTTCTTTAACTATACCATAAGATTTATGCCATCTAGATTATAACTATAGTTTGTTGAAGTATGCTTAGTAAGGTAAAGAGAATTTAGTATGATGGTATCCTTAGAATAGCCATGGATATGTCAATGTCAAAACATCAGTTTTTCCAGTAGTATTAGACTGTATAGATAAAGAAGAGATTATTTACCCCATGACATACCTCAGCCTAAAGTGAAATAGACACATTTTAAAAACCCCACTCTAGTTTGGCCTCCTAATTTTATAGATTTAAAAAAAAAAAAACAAACCTGAGGTCTATGAAAGTTTAATAATTACCGAAGTTTACACCAAATTCAATTTCTTTTGAAACTTTTGCAAAGCATTTCCTTAGACATAATGCCATTAAAGTATGGCACAATCATGGTTAAAAGGTCTTGAGCAGACATGTACCATACCATTTCCCCCCCAACCATTTCTAACATCCTCTCCATCCTTTCTTCCTCTCTCCTTCTTAACCTCAGAAGCGACATTTCAGTTTTAATGTCAGCTAGTTTTTATAAAGATTTTGTTTTGTCAAATTGTCCTCTATGTAAGTATACAATATTGGCCTGCCATTCTGACTTTTATTACTACATATACTTTCCTCAGAGTCCTTCTCTTTTGCTGCAGATGGCACTCTTTTGTCTTATGGCTAAATAGTGTTCCATAGTTGGATATAGTATGTATTTTTCTTTTTTTTAAGTTGAGGCAATTTTGGTTTACATAGTTGTTTGATTTTAAAAATATACATCCCCTACCCCCTTTTCAGGGGTTGTTACCATAGCATATGCACCCCCAGAGCATCCATAGTCTGCTACCACAGTCCATTATGCTCACTGTCCACTTTGTTCTTTCTATCCCTACCAACCCCCATTTCTGGTTGCCTCAGTTCTATAGCCAGCTTGTTGAACGAATTGTCTATTGTGGGCTACTTTCATGTCCTAGATAGTGTAAACAATATTGCAATAATATTGTATGCAGGACTGTAGCTTTTTAAGTTGATGGTTTCATGCTTCCTGTATAGATGTCCAAGAATGGGATTGCTTTGTCGTATATTACTTCTATTTGTGGTTTTATAAGGTAAATCCAGATTGCTTTCCATAAAGGCTGCACCAGTCTACATGTCTTCCAACAGTGTACTAGGGTTCTTTTTCCACATCCTCTCCAGCACTTGTGGTTGGGGTCTGTTTAATTGTGCCATTCTCACAGGTTAAAGATGATATTTTGGTGTGGTTATATCCCACACTGCTTTTACTGGAAGCAATAATGATTTTCCCCCTATGTACAGTGTTTTCTGGATATCCTCTTTAGTCTGGCCATATGTACTGCCCATTTATTAATTGAGCGTTTGTTTTCCTATTATTGAATTATATAAGTCATTTATATATTTTTGACTTTTAGAAATGGTTTGTGCAGATACACATTAGTTCTTTAAATGTTTGATAGAATTCATTTTGGAAGCAGTATGACCCTACATTTTTATTTTGGGGAAGAATTTTTGTTGTTTTAATTTCCATGCCTACAATTAGTTCATTCAGCTCTTCTGTTTCTTCATGGTTTAGATTAGGTAAACTATATCCATCTAGAAATGTGTCCATTTGTCAAGGCAACAAATTTATTTGTGCATAGATGTTCAGATGTAATAATCTCTTATGATCTTTTTGTGTCTCTGTGCCAAATGTGGTAATTGCATCTCTTTTATTTCTGATTCTAATATTTTATTAGCCTAGCTAGAGATTTATGAGTATCTTCTTGAAGAAACAAATGTCAATTGAATTGATTTTTTTAAGACTTATATATTTATGTATATAAGAGCAGAGGTGCAGGCCAGAGGTGTAGGAGGTGAGAGGATTCCCAGAGACAGAGTGAGGAGCAAACAAGCTTATCTACTGAAATACGCTGCTGAGGGGAGCAGTGGGTGAGAAGGGAGAGGTATACTGAGTCATGTTTGTCACCTCCCTGGCCGGGGATGGGGATCGAACTCCTGCTGCAGTGACTTCAGACAGCTTCATGGTGCTGAGACTTAACCCCTTGCACCACAAGGGAAACCCTTAGTTGATCTTTCCTATAATCTTTGATCTATATTTTGTCTATTTCCACATTTATTTTTATTATTCCCTTTTTTCTACTGAGCCTTGGTTGTTCCTTTTATTCAATTTCCTTTTAATATAGTATTAAATTGCTTAATTGGGATTTTTGGGATTTTTCTTTTTCATGTGGGTCTGTATTGCAGTTCTATTCTTTTTATCACTGCTTTTGTTGCATCCTATATATTCTGATAGCTTTTATTCTCATTTTTATTTATATCAAGGTATCTTCTGATTTTCTGTTTTTTTAGAGATTTATTTGTTTATGTATGCAAGAACGGGGGCACAGCCAGAGGTACAGGCGGTGAGAGGATCCACCAGAGACAGAGTGGGGAAGAGAACAGGCAGGCTGACTGAAACACACTGCTGAGGGGAGCAGTGGGTGAACCAGGAGAGGCCTGGTACTCCATGTGGGCTGCTCCCTAGCCAGGGAGCAAACTCGTGCTGAAATGGCTGTGGCCAGCTTCATAGGTTGCGTCCCAACTCCTTGACACCAGGGAGGCCACTTAATTTATTCTTTTATGCAATAACTGTTAAGCAGCATGCTGTCTAGTCTGTATTCATTTTTAGTTCTTCCTTTTTTTTATAGTTGACTAGCTTTATAAGATTATAGTCAGAAAGAGTATGATTTCAATTTTTGTAGATTTATTGACAACTGACTTGTGTTAAAATGTGATCTATCCTTGAAAGTATTCCATGTGCATTTGAACAAAACATCTTTGCAGTGGTTTTAGGTTGGAGTGCTGTGTAGATATCTATTAAGCCTATGTGATCTAGTCTCATTTAAGTCTATTGTTTCCTTATTTATTCTTTGTATTATTGACCTCCCATTCAAATATTAAGGTGATTCGTTTTCCTGGTCCCTTATTTAAGTTTTCTAGATTCCTGCTATGAGTGAGACCATCCGGTATTTTTCTTTTTCTTTTTGGCTTATTTCGCTGAGCATGATCCCTTCCAGCGCCATCCATGTTGCTGCAAATTGCATGTGTTTATCTTTTTTGAATGCTGAGTAATATTCCATGGTATATATGTACCACAACGAATAACTATAAGAAAGTGAAAATCAAAATCAACAAAAAACTACGAACCAGAGACACTTTTAGGGGGGCGGGGTGGGAGGGGAGGGATTGGGGTCAGAATGGGGGGGCTGCAATTGTATGGGGAATATAAAAATAAAATTTATTATTAAAAAAAAAACAAATATTAAGGTGAAATATTAAGATCCCCTACTATCATTGTATATTTTTAATATATCTCTTTAGTTTTGTTAATAATTTCCTAATATATCTTGGTATGCCATCATTTGGTACACAAACACACACACACACACATATGAGTGTTACTTCCTGTCACAATGACTCAACATCTCACTTATAAATCCATGTTCTATAGGTGGAAGTAAATAGATATTAAGGATAATTTAGAACTGGCAAGTTTCTATTCCTGGATATAACTTTTCAAAAAAATATTTTTAAATGAAGGAAGTTGAATTAGTAGTGTTATCTTCATTTAAACAGCAACTTAAACCTGAATAATTCTTTAAATTACTGTGAAATTTATATCATATGTTGACTTTTGTCTGACTTTCAGCGCATTAGAAAGGCACAGCATTTCTCAACTTTGTACTTGTTATCACTCCTCTTAGAAGTTATTAGATATTTTTACATAATCCTCCCATGAAATTTTAAGGCATTAACTGTGCATTTTGTGCTTCATACACTTATATTTGTGCTTTTTGCATAAAAAGTGACTTTTTAAACCTACAGGTAGCTAATTATCACCCCTTTGGGGTAATATCAGACACTTTGAGTATCTCTGAAATAATATTAAACCTGAGCATTAAATTCAGTTTTGTAGGACATCAAAACCATGAGTGCCTTTCAGAAAAAAAAAAAATGATTCAAGTATATCATTAGGATTTAAAAAGTTAAATACCAGGTAACAGAATATATTCTGTGTAGAATGTTCACAACTAATTTCTGTAACATCTGGATCCATTCTGAATGACATGCAACATAACCAAAACATCTAATTTTGAAAACCCTAGCTGTTATTTTGATATTAAAACTTTCAAAAAAAGATTTTATTCTAGTTTGGCTATGACATGAGTGCTGAGGTTTCAATTTTAATACATGCATGACCCTAGTCGTTGGCTTTCATGTCTTTTTCAGGCAGTGAAAACTATTTGACTGTATACCCACAACAAAGGAAAGGAAGGTTTTATAAGTTTAAAATAAAAAAAAAATGCACAAAGCCAGAAGAAAGTTACCATCAGGGCTGATTGAAATAAGCATGATAGATGATATAGACAGAAGGTTGGTAATTATATTTCAAAGATCACATTTTGTAGTTCGAAAAGTCTAAGACAGGCAGACTATATCATTAATTGGAAACCCCTTTAGTTATAGAGTGAAGTTAGAAGTAATATCTTACTGTGGCTTGTGCAGCATGATAATCACTGGAGAAGCGTTAACGGGACACTTAATGAGGAAAACAATCATTTGACAAGTTAAATGACCAGTCTCCATTAGAATAAAGAAATCTACTTCTAACACAACTCTAACATTATTATTGATATGTTGAAGTATTCATCCAAAACATACTTGGCTTTGAAATATCAATCAAAAGATAATATTCAAATTATATTTTATGGTATCTGTTTGTGGGTCTTTCATACAAATCAAAATTAATTCATACTAAGAAGTTATTACTAATTCACAATTTTATTGCAATGTTGGACTGATACAATGTTTCAGAGAGCTTAACTACATAGTTTAATTGAATGATTCCTAATGGTGAGTTAAACTTATAATGTTTAATTATTAAGTACATTTTTCCAATTGGACACATAGTTACAGAATTTAGTGGGAATCAGTCAAATGAGTATTGCCCAATTCTCCCATGATAAACCAGACCTTCATTTCTTAATTCTTTCATATGAAATCAGTTACCAAGTATTAACTGAACAGCTACATGGTACCAGAAAAAGAACTCAATTTTCCATTCCTACTTTGTTCGAACATGGCCTGCTGAGAAAAGACTAGGAAGACCTTTTCTCTTTTGACAGCTAAGAGAGAAACAATGACAGAAATAGGCACTATCAAAGCAAATTTGGGATCAATGGGAAAAACAGGAAAATCAAATAGAGTTTTTATGATTATTTCTTACCTGTCTGATTTGAGTTTTCTGCTCTCCTTTTATGTCTGCCTATAACCTTCTGGCAGAAGAGTTGGAAATGAGTTCTACTACTAGAAAAATCCTAAGATAGGAGTACTTCATTTATGAAGGCAATTAGTCAATAGCGAGCATGATTTAAATTGACATAACTTAAATTGAAACATATATTTTCATTAAAATAACTGTTATGGTACAGATCAAGTATATAATCCTTTGATATATTAATCGTCCATTATATACAGAAATGATTTTTAATCATTCAAATTCACATTGCAACATTAGCAAGTTAATAAATGGAGACCAGGCTTGAAAAGAGAACCTTTGCCTCATTTATTTTCTAGGATGTTCATATTATCAAGAGCTATAATTGGAGAGGGCTCAATGCAAAAAATCTAGAGAAACTTTGAATAAGAAAATATATATTTAAAAGTACTTTGATATTTAGCAATTAGTTGACACTTTATAAGTTACTGAACAAATGTAAGCTTCAGTTTTCTTTACTATTAGTAAAACAAAAGCAAAAAAAAAAGTATAGTAAACTTTATATGACTGGATTTTTATGGGATAAGTACTGTGTATATATAAGGCATCAGAGAAGTTATGTATGGCCATGGAGTTCAAAAGAGCTTTGCAATACAGAGTCTAGACTAGTCTTAGTACCTCTAGTATAGTTTTGATAATTAAATTTAGTCTGTATGTTGAATAATAAAGAGTTTTGACTCTTGGTAGATGCCTATATTTGTTTACTCACATATCTGTCCACCTTTCCCACTCAAAAATATATAGTGAGTATCATGCTTAGATTCAGTGGGAGTTTCTATATTATTTAGGTTAAAATAGGCTGTGTTCCAGTGAGAATATCCACAACACAGTTAAGCTTATTTCTAACTCCTGGCAAGTGATGCATGTCTGACAGCTTTTCTTGGCTGTTATCCAAGCTATGGATTTGCGTTGGAGACCTGAGTTCAAGTCCTATTTCCGAGGTGTGGCTGAGAAAATACTTAATAATTTAAATTACTAGTTTAATCATTTGTAATTTGAGGACAAAAATTGGAGCTAACTAGAGAGAAAAGTAAATGAGATGATGTGTATAAAGTACTTTGCAACACAGTAACACACAGCATGAGCTCAATGAATCATTATTTGTCTGGGAATAGCTTGGGTGTGAGGTAATAATAAATACATTCAGGATATTTCAAGGATTCTCTCACCTTTATGGAAACAGAACTTCACATTGTTAGATCTCCCCCACTTCCTCCACATTCACCAAGACTGCAACCTTTGGTGTGATTATTGATACAAATAGTTTCATTTTTTTTCTTTCTTTTTTTTTTAATATATTTTTTACATCTTTTTCATTTTTGCACAAGTTATGCATTTCATCTTGGTTATATTCCCCATACAATTCCTACCTCCCTTATCCAACCACTATGGAAAGCTGGGTGGAGATTCCTCAACCTGCTAAAGATGGAGCTTCCCCATGATCCAAAAATTCCACTCCTAGGTATTTACCCAAAGGACGCAGAATCATTAATTCAAAAGGGCACCTGAACCCCTATGTTTATAGCAGCACTATTTACAATAGCTAAACTATGGAAACAACCCAAATGCCCAAAAATAGATGACTGGATCAAGAAGATGTGGTACATATACACCATGGAATATTACTCAGCAATCAAAAAAAGATAAACTCATGCAATTTGCAGCAACATGGATGGAGCTGGAAGGGATCATGCTCAGTGAAATAAGCGAGAAAGAAAAAGAAAAATACCGGATGGTCTCACTCATAGCAGGAATGTAGAAAACCTGAATAAGGGGCCAGGAAAGAAAGTAACTATAAGAAAGAAAAAATCAAAATCAACAAGCAACTATAAACCAGAGACACACTACAGGTTGGGGTGGGAGGGGGCTAGGGAAGAGGAATTAGGGTGAATAGCTTCACTTTTTATACCTGTGAGTTACTTTGGACATGCTGTTAGTAACGCTCCTTGTTGTAACTGTTATTTCTGGGCATGTGTTGTCTGGGCTGCCTAATTATCCTGTAGCATGACTTTCCTTATGTTTCTTTCTCTTCCTTTGACTGAGGAAATCACTTTGGGGCACTTGGAGAGATGGAACATTCACTACTGTTTGTTTCCTGTATGCAAAAATCTAAAGTCCAAAAGGAAAAATTAAGATAAACACAAAATAACAATTAAAAAAATAAACAAATGCAATTTGCAGCAACATGGATGGAGCTGGAAGGGATCATGCTCAGCAAAATAAGCCAGGAAGAAAAAGAAAAATACCAGATAGTCTCACTCATAGCAGGAATTTAGAAAACCTAAATAAGGGACCAGGAAAAACACTAATTATAGCAAAGTAAAAATCAAAATCAATAAGCAACTATAAACAAGAGACACACTGTGGGGGGTGGGGAGAGGAGAGATTAGGGTCAAAATAAGGGGGGGGTGCAAGTGTATGGGGAATATAACCAAATGAAAATGCATAGATTGTGCAAAAATGAAAAATGATGTAAGAATTATATAAAATAAAATATATTAAACATAAAAACCAAAAATATAGAAACGATGAAAAGGCTATGATGATGGCGATACTTTGTAGAAATTCATGAAGTACTAAGTAGAGACCACAGATTGTGACACCCTTAGATGATCTTACTGAGCTTTCTTACTACTCTGTTGGATTAGTGTAGTATGTTAGGAAACTGGGGAACTGTTTAAACCCTACTATAGACCATATAGCCCAGTGAGGAGAGCTGCTATGTATGCCTCAGCTTTGTCCTATCTTTACCCATAAGAGGGACTTGATATATGTGTGTTAAAATAACATTAGGAAAACAAACTTTGTTGCATATCAAGCCTTGTGGTGGAGTAACTGGCCATATAAAGATCAATTTAATGGCTACATACATAATCTTTTCAAAGGGAGCAGTTCTACTTTGAAAGTTGGATTTACATAAATATGATATAGCAGAAAAATAATTCGCTAAGGGACATCTAATTTTTAGTAGTCCTAATCTTCAAACATGGAGGGTGGAAAATAATAGTAAATGATAAGCAAAAAGCCTAAGGACAAGAAATCTAGTCAACAAATGAATATACATAAACTTTAAGATAAATATGTTCATCCCAACAAGGTATATTTTTTCATATAGTTTTGATTTATTTTAAAATTGAGGAATTAAAACATCAAAACAATTTCTCTGAAATCTTTTCCAAAGTTCTACTTCAATTTGTATCTTGCTAATAGGGGATAATAGTGAGAAAGCTAAGTCCTACGACTAGATTGCTGCATAAAATATATAATCTTGCCCAGTGGTACATTCTAGCCAGAGATCGTTCAATAAAAAGAAATGAATATATACGAAAAATGTTCAGAGATAATTATGCTAGTTTTTCAGCCTAAATGCCTTGGAATTTGCAAAGACAGCTCATAGACAAAAGGGATACCACTAAAATTCAGTGCAATAGATTTCTCCATTCACAGTGACAGGAACATCTCTCTCAATATTACTTAGCTAATGAACGAATAGATCTGCTGTGAAGTTCCTAGGAGGCTCATTTTCTTGAGTACAGTAGTAAAAGTTAGCTGATGAATGACCTAAACTGCTTAATGTTTCTCCTTATAACTTCTGAGCAGCAAGGCGTATCCAGGCAAGTACTGAAGGAGTTATCCTCTGGAGACCCTAGTGTCCTTGCAGGTTGTCAGAGGCAATGAGCCAGGTTTATTTCAAATGGCTCCTTAAATGAACATTTATTTTGTGCCAGTAACACGTTTTGATTAACAGCTCTTTTTGACTAATTTGCTTCCCAAAACAGCCCAATAAAGGGCTCGTTTAAAACATAATTAAAAGCATGTTATTGCTAGTAGTTAATACTGATTAAAACAGGCATTAAGACAATTATCGTTGAAGAAAAGTAAGCACCCTATAGTTAGTGTAGAATCCATCCTTACTGTTTTTATGCACCACTTGCAGAAATCGCTATGTGACATACTACAGCAAGGGTACATTCTTTATGGAATTATCAAAATATGTTCCTATTTTAGTTGGTTGCTTTAATGGGAGGGCACATCTTTATATAGGTGAGCTATTGATTTTTTTTTCTTTTCCCTTGTGAAAAAACTCATGTTCAAAAAAAATAAAGCTCATTTGCGATCAATCTGAACTGATTTGGCTATATTTGGCCAAAGTCTAATTATTCTTTCATATAAATAGCATAAAAGTACTGGTGCTTTCTGCAGTCTTTATATATGAAACATTCTCTTAGTCACATTACAGATTAAATGCAATTGATGTCTCAAATACTCATATATGGTAGTTCTGATTCATTTGTTTTCATATTGCTTCTTGTTCAAATAATGTTCTGTTGTAGTATGAAAGAAAAATAAGAACTTAAATGATTTCTAGTTCCTTTTAGAAACATCATTTTAAAGCAGCAATAATGAAAATTAGTACTATATGAAATAAGTACATCAAGTTTTTATAACAGCTTCTATGTTTTGCATTAAATTATGACTTTTCAGGAATTTTGTAAGTAGTATAAGAAGATCATGTGTTTTGCATGAATGCTTGTCTCATTGAAAATGAAAGTACAGAAAACAGCATTCATTTCACATGAGCAATCTCTTTCTAAAAATATTTTTCTTATGATCATTTTTATACTTAAGTATAACTACTCTTGTTTTGTTACTATTCAAGAAGACATTTAGTGGAAATAATGAAAATTCAGTCTGGGAATATTTTACTAGAGTGTAACTTCCTTTAGAGGATGGATTTATGGTGTCATCTTAAAATTTTAACATAAAATATTACAGAGATAAAAGTAGGCCAATGGATTTGATCATTTGTTTTAGATTCCCATTTTGCTGTGGTAGCCCCTGGACAGTCTCACAAAATAAGCCACATCACCAAGGATTGTGACTAAGTACATTTATCAAGGGACAATTTGTCTTTTCCTCCATGGATCCAAGAAAGGTCAGGGGTCATGATAGTTGCCATAGGCCAGTTTCCAAACTTTTTAAGGCACACAGAGAAAAAACTTAAAAAAAGAAACCTATGAGTTAGTATGTGGTCTAAAATTGTGTGTGGGGGGTGGGACAAGAAAACATAAACAGGAAAAGGAGAAAACCTTTTAATATAAATAATAAATTTACTTTTTTATATTCTTCTGTAGTCTTTTTACATATCTTTTTGCTTGATTCTAAAATGCCCCCTCATTCTACTTTAATTAATTCTTCCTACTGCCATCAAAATTGTAGTCCTAAAATGTAAATATGATCAGGGCTTATTTGTGGTTAAAATCCCTTCATGATCCATATGAAGTCTTTTCAACAGGGTAAAATTCTTTAATAATCTGGTTTCAACTTTTCAGTCAAGATTTCTGATCTTCTGTCTTATTTTTGTTTAAAGATTTATTTATTTATGCATAGAAGAACTGGAGTGTAGGCCAGAGGTGTAGGGGTGTGTGTGAGAGGATTCACCAGAGACAGAATGGGGATCATAACAGGCATATTGACTGAAATCACTGCTGAAGGGAGCAGCAGGCAAGATAGGAGAGGTCTGCTGTACCATGTCGGTCAATACCCTGGCCAGGGATCGAACTCATGTTGCAGTGACTGGCAATAGCTTGATAGCTTAACCCCGTGCCACTAGGGAGGACATCTTCTGTCTTATTGAAATCATGAAATCTCACAGAACTGAACTACTTTCTTCCCCAAATATGCAATTCAAAGTACACCTACAATTATATGTAAATACAATACCTATATAACTAATTAAAAATTGATATATCTCCTACAAATAGGTCTTTGAACTTTGTATGTATTCAATATTTCATTCATATTAGCTACTGCACCTAAAAGATAATTCACAGTTTGTATTGACCAAAAATATTTTGCACTTTATGTGTTAATATTGTTTTAACATGCATGCATATATCTAAAAGAGTGTTTGGGGTCAAAATAAGGGGTTGCAATTGTATGGGGAATATAAAAATAAAATTAAAATATATATATATAAATACAAAAATAAATTATGAAAAAAATAAATAAAATAAAAATTTTAAAAAAGTGTTAAAATTCAGGTAACATTTCGAACTATTTTGGAATAATGGAAGGGGCATAAGACTCACTACACAGTATGGGCTGGATTTATTATGTCATAGTTAAGACTACTGGTTAGACCTGCCTAGCTATTGAATCAGACCTAACCAACCAGTGCCTCAGTTTCTTCATCTGCCAAATGGGAATAATGAAAATGGAGATCATAAAATATGATTACTGAAGAAAATGTAACAAGTTAATAGATGTATAGTTCTAAGAAGGGTATTTAGCAAACTTAACCTTAAACAATGAGCTTTTATATCAAGCTCAGATAAAAAAGACATAATCACCAGCAGTGATCATAAAGTATCTATGAATTTGAATGTCTAAGAGACTAAAGTAAACATTTCTTTGTGTTTTCCTTTGCTTCTGCTGATCCAGGCATTTATCTTCTTTCCTCTGCCCTAAGACCCAGGGCAATGGTCCATATAGACATCAACAGGCCCTCTGCCTCTCAGAATGTGTCAGTCAATGGGGAGATTTAACAGGACTCTAGAGGAAGAGGATGCTCAGGGAAAGTATTGCACTGGCTTCAGCTCTGACTCACTGAATCCCAGGACTTGAGAACAGCAGCTCTGATTACAAGTCCTATGTAAATGGCACTCTCTGCCTGTGGGGTCTACTAGCCATCCTATTACCTTTACCCCTCAGACCTGGGTTATTTGTTTTTCTTTCTTAACATCTTTGGGGTCCTATTCTTCCTGACGGTCATATTATTACACTTTACCTACATTCTTGAAAAGAGTTCATTTATTAAACTCTTGAATGTTTTCTTCCATTTCCAGCAAGGACATTGATCAAGACAATACTTATAAATTGTAATTTGATTGTGAAACTTTATTGTAACTTATTTTTCCTATTTAATATATTTGGTTATTTTCAGAAGTATTTAAGCAGTCCTATTGCCAAAATAGTTTTATTACTTTTATCATCATCATTATAATTTGACTATATGAATTGTATCATCAATAGTATTATTTTTACTGTATGACAATCATTTATTTTTAATTTTCCAAATTGAGAAAAACAGTTGTTTCTATCATTATAATCAAAACAGCCTTCTGCAAATATTTGGGTCATTGTATAGAAATTAACTAAGTAGCAATGTATTATCTTGCCTGGAAAGTTAGCTGTTAAAAAAACCATTTGGATTCTAGTAGAACTTATTTAAAATAGAATCTGTTCTATTTGCAGAAATGCATTTGCCTATTTTGATAATGCAGTTGAAACAATAAAATTTTCTTTCCAAGTAGCTACTGTTTTAATGACATTTAAATATGCTAGTGCGGGGCCTCTCCTGGTGGTGCAGGCAGTTCAGCGCTGCACTGTGAAGCTGTCCACGGCCTCTGCAGCGCCGCTTCGATCCCCACCAGCCTTGGAGCAACCCATATAATGAGCAGACCTCTCCTGTCTCGCCCGCTGCTCCCCTCAGCAGTGTATTTCATCAGTCTGCCTGTTCTGTTCCCTGCTGTCTCTGGTGAATCCTCTCACCCTCCCGTGTATCTGGTCTGTAGCCCAGATCTTGTATAAATAAATAAATAAATCTTAAAAAATAAATAAATAAATAAATATGCTAGTGCATGAATATGGTAATGACAAAGGGGAGGAACTATGATCTATTATCTGTGTAGTCTCCCAAGGTGTGTTGGCATAGCAATAATGTAATATATAGAGTATAATAATAATATATAGAGTATAATAATATTAATAATAAGTATATAATTATATAGTATATTAGATACATAATTATAACATAGTCATATATGCTAAATATACTACATACTTCCTTTGGGAAGTATACTATAATGGCATGGAAACAAAAGCAAAAATAAAAACACGGGGCTACACAAAATTAAAAAATACTTTCATGCAATGAAAGTAACTATCATAAAAACAAAAAGATACCCTACTTAAAGGGAGAAAATATAAGGCCTCCCTGGTGGTGCAAAGGGTTAAGTCTCAGCACTATGAAGCTATAAGTAGCCACTGCAGCACAAGTTCGATCCTCAGTCAGGGAGAAACCCATATGGTGCAACAGACTTCTGTCTTGCCCTCTGCTGCCCTCAGCAGTGTGTTTCAGTCCACCTGTTCTGCTCCACACTCTGTCTCTGGTGAATCCTTTCACTACCCTGCACCTCTGGCCTATACCCCAGTTCTTGTATGCATAAATAAATAAAATATTAAAAAAAAAGGGAGAAAATATGTGTGCACAATATATCTGACAAAGGACTAATATCCAAAATCTACAAAGGATTTATACAACTCAACAGAAATTTAACAACCCAATCAAAAGTTGATCAGAAGAACTAAATAGACACTTTTCCAAAAAACACATATTGATGACCATGTTGATAACCAGTAAGCACACAAAAAAGTGCTCATAACATATGATTGTTTAAATAAAGTCAGAACCAATGAGTTACCATCTCACACCCACAGAATAGGCCATTTCAAAAAGATCAGAAACAACAAATGTTGGTGAGGGTATGAAGAAAAAGGAGTCCTTATATTCTATTGATGGAATGTATATTAGTCCAGCCTTCACAGAAAGGAGTGTGGCGATTTCACACAATACTAGCAATAATAACACAATACTAAATATAGATCTATCATAGCGATCTCTCTCCTAGTTAGCTTCCTGAAGAATTAAAAAAAAAAACAATAATTTGAAGGGATATATGCACTCCTACATTCACTGAAGCACTGTTTGCCATAGCTTCATTGCCCAAGGATAGATGATGTGACAGTTGTACTCAATGGAATACTATTTAGCTATATAAAAACTATGAAGCCTTGCCATTTATAACAACATGAATGGAATTATAGGGGCTATGCTAAATAAGTCAAAAAGAGAAAGACAAATACAGTGTGATTTCACTCTATGTTTAATATAGCAAAGCAAAGCTAAGGAACAGAAGAAAACAAATCCCTGCAATTACTGCAATTATCCCATCCTGTGGCTACTAGACAGGATGGAATAAACGGGGAAAGGAGGCCCAATGGACTATTGTGGAGGATTATTGAGACTTTGGTGGTAGATGTGGTAGTGGTAACATACATTAATCATATACAATCTTATAAACCAATGTTATCTCAATAAACATATTAAAAAATCTATTCCTCTGATAAATCCCATGAAGTTATTTTTTTTCCATTATTAAAATGGGAAATACCATGCATTTATGTCAATGTGGAACATTTAATAGAACATTAGAAATCTATTGTGACAATTAACAAAGTCATATTATTGAATATTATATGTGATGAAATCATTTTGCACATGAAAAATTATGCTTGCAGTTATAATAAAAGATATTACATCCAAATATTTTTGAAAAAAATAGTTATATTAAAAATGTCATCGAGCCTCCTACCCTACATATATTTCATAGTCAAATATTTAGGATCATAAATTGGATTTCTGGTTAGACAATGTTGACAGCATTAGCTTTTCTTTGTTACAAAAGAAACAAATTTAGATATTTAAAGGTAATCTTGTGAAATGTAAAATGCAGCTTCTAAAGCTAATGGACAACAATTTCTAAAATAATCAGCCTTAGGAAAAAAATGTATGTAGCTATGCCCCATGTCAAAAAGTAGACTTCACTTTTCCATCTTTATAATAAACATATATTTTAATTCCTGATATATTATAAAGTGAGACTTTTTAACTATTCTGAAATGTATTTATTTTTATATATTACAAATAATGGATGCAAACTTAAACAAATTTTCCATTCTCAGAGATTTCTTCCCAGATCCATAAAGGAAAGAAGGCAGTCACTCACTGGCCTTTGAAAATAAGCAGATGATGTCTAGTTAGCAGTAACAGACTTTTGGCAATAGTAAAAATATTAAGGGTCTGCATCTGGTTTGAAGGAAGCAAAAAATGACCTAACTGAAATGAGCTGAAGT
Organism: Talpa occidentalis; assembly: GCF_014898055.3. Lineage (NCBI taxonomy): Eukaryota > Metazoa > Chordata > Mammalia > Eulipotyphla > Talpidae > Talpa > Talpa occidentalis. Next base: position 81,780,806 of record NW_023603184.1, on the reverse strand, counting down.
GATGCAGTTGTCAAATGAGGATCCAGTCCAGAATTAAGATTTACTGAACCAGTAATGCCTCTGCCAGTGCACATTGTATTGGTGGGACATGGACATTTTATGTTTTAGAAGAATGGCTAGAGAAAACCCAGCTGAAACAGCATATGGTGTGCCTCGTTCATATCTCCAAATATTTTGGCTTTTCTCCTGACACCCTGTTCTTAATTCTATTAGGACATGTATTCTTACATTTTACTGCCCCTTACTTAACTGGAATCTAAAGAGTTCATTCTCTTCTATATGATTTGATTTTTCAACTCCTTCATGAGAAAAGTTCTTAGAACTATCCAGTTTAAATACAAAGATGAAACTAGAACAAACATTTATTTTACTCTCATTTCAATATTGGGCAACAATGAAATGGATCCTCTAAAGCAGTTGTGGCTCATATGTAAAAGAACTCTCAGTATTTAATTAAAAAAAAATGACTCGTTGGGTACAGAGCTATGGAGCTATGGAAAATAATCATTCACAGAAGTCCTGACAGTCTTAATCACTGGATTCCCTGCAATGACTGCAGAAAAATTCAAAATAACTTGTTCAGGAATGATTCCGAAATGCAACCCCAAATGGTGACTTCTTTGTTGTTGATTTAATATTTGGACCACAACAAATAAATCATCATTCAGTTATTTGTCCTAAGTGTGTGTGTGTGTAAATTAGATGTGTGTGTAAGTTTTGAGATGAACAGAATTCCTTGCATTTTCTCCTAACACGTAACTAGTTACCATTAATGATGAAATTTCCCTAGTAAAATATATCTGATTTTCTTTCTTTCTATTCAAGATTTTGTGAAACTAAATTTGTATTTAAACTGAACAATAAGATAAGGTGACCAATCCTTTTATATCAATTCATGTACAATTCCAAACAAAATAGCTTCAAAATAAATTGGCAACTGGTGTTTCTTTTTAATATGCTGCCAGTTATGGAAAATGATAAGCCTTGAATTTGAATAGAAGTGAAAGTCAAAATAACTGAGAGGAGTAGGGTAAAAATTCATTTTGATAATATGTTGATTTTTTTTTTAATATCTTGTTTTCTAAGCTGTCACCTTTAGGTACAAGATTCTCACAATCTAATTTATAATCCTAAAGTACCATTGAGAAAATTGAAGTTATCTGTTCACATTCTATAAGGCATTTCATATAAAACCAAACATCAAAAAAAGAATTTACGTTTTGAAATTCTTCTACTGCCCATCCATTTCCTCAATATAAAGATAAGTTTCTCTCTTACTTCTGAAATGCCTGTCTTCTTAAGTCAGATGTTACCTGTGTGAAAAACAAAGCGATTTTTCCATGACAGTTAATAAACTTACAAAACTCTGGTGACACCATGTATGAATGCACACCCTTAGATTTATTTAGCAACCAACCTGGACAAACATATGAGTAAAACTCATGCTGATTTTTCTATACCTTCAGTTTTCCATGAAAAGCTGAATATTCCTACCTATTATCTTAGCAGTGAAAAAACGCATAATCTCATACAGAAATGAATTGTGAAAATAAACTCCTCAATGAGGTGATGGCTTATCTAGAAATTCCTCATTACCCTTTGATTAGAGTGTTTTGAACCAGACTTTGTCCCACTTTCACTGGAAAGCATCACATTAATTTGGTAATCAAAGTGTGCTCAAAAACCAGACAGTATTATTTGGACAGGGCCCAATGCACTACAAGATAATAATCTAATAATCTATTAAAAAATTTTTCATATGTGCACCACATCCTCAGATTCCTATGGAGAAGAAATTCCTGTCAGTTCTTAAGACATTAATGCCAAGTAACATATAAGAAACAGATAGAGTATTTTCCTGGCGAAATACTTTACACACTAAGAACTTTGTGTCCTAAGACTTTGAAAATAATTCCCATGTAAGATCTGCTGTTGTAATGAATTTGTGAAACCAAGAGCAACCTAGGCTTTTGGATGTTGAAATATCCAGAGAGGGATATTATGCATTTCATACGTATAGAAGCATAGATTGCTCTATGCGTTAATCATGGCCATTTGTGTGCATTTTTTATTTTTATTACCTAGGCTTGGAGCAATCTTTGCAAAACAGACCCATAACAAACATGTAAAAATGGAATAAAAAGCACATTCCCCATAAAGTGCTTGCACAGCACAGAAATGTAAAATTTTGGCACCCAGTCAGTTTTGTGTGGTATAAAAAATTTCTTATATTTAAATTCTCTGTATTTTACCAGTCCTTTATGTAAAACCTTAAGCAGAGTTCACTGTTTATCCCAATTGATTTGCCCATAAGACGCCTTCCAGGTTGGGGGTTCTCGCTTCACTATTTCTTATCAACCTCCTCGACTACTGGCATGTGGGGACAATTTGTTCCTTCTGCCGAGAAAGGAGAACGGGTTTGGATTTAATTTGAAGCCTTGACATAAGTTTTAATTTGCTAAAAAGGGGATCTATGCCATTGTAAATCTTAGGAAGAAACTAAAATTGTGAGAGAGCTGTTAGCCCAACCTATAGTATACATTGTTTAAGGTATGTGTTAAAGAAACTCTATTTCTTTCCAGACTCACTCACCTGATTATATTGATGCTTAATTGCAAATATAATTCTATTTCTTAGTCTGATCAACTATTTATATTTTGCGAGAGGGATGATGGATTAAAGAAAGTTTTCATATGAAATAGGAATTTACAGTAGACTCACAGGTTCGAAATTATGCTTTGTCTATTAAATTTGTGAAAGGGAAGCATTCATCCATGTTTTTTATATCTAGTGAAAATAGAGAAGAAAATGCAATTAGCTATAGTAGGATGAAGCCCACAGAGAAATATAGGCGATTCCTTACTGCGAAGATTATTTAACATTGAATTGTGCTTGTGGGAAGTTAGGAAATCTTCGCTCGTCTTAGTTTTTAAAAATTAAGACAGAGTTACATTGATTATAAATTTTACCTGGGCAATTTCTTGATAAGAATGAGGAAAGGGGCTAATTCTTAACATTAGGGTTTATCTGCATTCCCCCACCCAAGGGTCATTTGTAAATGTGAATAGGCTCTCAAGTCCGATGGTGATTGAAAGGGAGATCCATCATATCGAGGACAGTGACTCCGATGGAAAGCATGCCTGCAATGCACAGGCAATTTCTGTACCACTTTATACCATTTCTGCCCTTATTTAAATACCAATAACCCTGTAGTTAGAAAAAATATGCATAAGAATATATTTTATTTACTCTTTCAACTTTGTTTATGTGTGCATATATGTGCTAATAATAGGCAGGCAGCATTGTAGACTGCTTAAGATCACTGACTCTGGAACCATCCTGTCTAGGTTTGGTAGTAGTTTACTATTTTATGTGATAAGGCCACAGATCTGCCATCTGTAAAATTGGGATTGTAACAGTACTGTCTTCTACACTGTTGAGAATATTCATGAGTTAAGAGCTTAGGATATTGCAATGAAACAACACACAATAACAAGCACATTTCTACTTATGGCTTAACTGTTATTATTATTGCTTCTTCTGTGATCTGAGACCAAGCTGTGTGCATTCTGACAAACTGTACTTCTGCCCTGTCCATTTCTTGTCTCTACAAGTGGGTGGACAGTATTCAGAAAGAAATGCTATTTCCCCAACAGTACTGAGAAGTTGAACACAGAAAACTTTCCAATATCCATGAATATTCAATTCTTCTTTTAGAACTAAATTATTTGGTAGATATATCATGAGAAATACTTTTTGGTATTATTTCCTGTAGTATTAAAGACATAAAATCTAGGTGATGATGGAAAATTTTAGAAATAAGTTGGATTAATAATTTTTCTTTTTCCAGTTTTATTAAGGTAAAACTGACACAAGTATGTATGATTTGTATATTATAAAATGATTACAATGGATCCAGCTAAAATCCATCTTCTCATTTAGATGCAACAAAAGAAACAAGATAAAAAAAGAAACAAACCTCCTGAGATGAGAATTTTTAGGATTTACTCTAACAACAATGCTAAATATTACAAAACAGTATTAGGCAAGGCCACTATGTTGTACACCACATACCTAGAACTTTTTTTATCTTTCTGCACCTGCACTGCTCTGCATGGTTGGATAAATGGCAGTAGATAAAACAGATTAAACAGACTTTCATTCTATGGAATTGGAAGGACAAACAATAAATGAAAATATTTAATACTAGATATGGATAAGGATTATAAGAAAAGACTAGCCTATGGAGAGGGTTAGTGCAGTGCGGAGGATGTTCCAGTTTAAATGGTGTGATCAGTGATTTGAAGAAAGACCTGAGGGAAGCAAGGAAACCATCAGTATGCAAAATACACCAGATTGAGTAAAATGGAGCAGACACACAAAACCCAAGAACTAGCTGATACATTCCAAGAAAAGCAAGGAAACCAAAATAGTAGAAGTAAGTGAATGGAAGCTTAAGTGGGTCAGGAGTCAGAGGGGTCCTAATAATGTGCTCTGTTTGCGCATTTTAGGACATTGAGTTTTAGTTAGTGAATTATGGAATCATTGTATGTTGAAAAGAAGAGTGATCTGATGAGCTGATCTGATGTGGATGCTTTCTAAGTGTCACATAACTGTTAAGTTGAGAATAAACTTGCTTTCTCTCCAAATTTTTAACCGATAGCTCCTTGGCTAGAAACAGAAAGACCAATGCAGAGAGATAGTTGATGGTACCCTGGGGCAGCATGGTAGTTGTAGATATAGAGAGACAGTGTGAAATTCTGAATGTTTTTTTTTTTTTTGTCTTATTTTTTAAAAAATATTTATTTATGCACAGAAGAACTGGGGTGTCATCCAGAGGTGCACGGGGTGAGAGGATTCACCAGAGACAGAGTGGGATGCAGAACAGGGAGTCTGAAATACACTGCTCAGGGGAGCAGCGGGCAAGACAGGAGAGATCTGCTGTGCCACATGTGGTTTAGCTCTCTGGCTGGGATTGAACTCAGGCCACAGTGGTGATAGCACTGAGACTTAAGCCCTAGGCCACCAGGGAGTTCCCCCCACCCACCCAGTGTTTGTCTACAATCACGATGTATTATATGGCCGGATTTTTTCTCTTTTACTTTTGACCATTTGGAACTTCTAGAAGTGGGTGGGTAGTAGGTAGGAAATAAAACCTGACATATTCTATTTTTTTTTTATTGTGGTAAATATGTATAGCATAAAATGTACCATTTTAAACATTGATAAACATACTGTTCTATGGGTTTAAGAACATTCACAGTGTCATGCAACTATTACTACCATGTATCTCAGAACTTTTTCTTTTTCCCATGATAAAAGGCCCATCAAACTAAATTAAACTCCCAATTCCTTCCTTCCCTCAGCCATGGTAGTCACCATTCTACTTCCTGTGTCTATAAATTTAACTATTTAAGGTATCTCATATAATTATATATTACATATAATTATATTTATTATTATTTTGAGGACATATATGATACTGTGTTCTTTTTTTTTTTTTCCCATTTTATTTATTTATTTTTTTTTTAAATATTAAATTTATTTTTATATTCCCCCATACAATTGCAAACGCCCCATTCTGACCCCAATCCTTCCCCTCCCGCCCCCCACCCCCCAAAAAGTGTCTCTGGTTCATAGTTTTTTTGTTGATTTTGATTTTCACTTTCTTATATTCATTTTCCTGGTCCCTTATTTAAGTTTTCTAGATTCCTGCTATGAGTGAGACCATCCGGTATTTTTCTTTTTCTTTTTGGCTTATTTTGCTGAGCATGATCCCTTCCAGTGCCATCCATGTTGCTGCAAATTGCATGTGTTTATCTTTTTTGAATGCTGAGTAATATTCCATGGTATATATGTACCACATCTTCTTGATCCAGTCATCTATTTTTGGGCATTTGGGTTGTTTCCAAAGCTTAGCTATTGTAAACAGTGCTGCTATAAACATAGGAGTGCAGGTGCTCTTTGGAATTGATGTTTCTGTGTCCTTTGGGTAAATACCTAGGAGTGGAATTGCTGGATCATATGGAAGCTCTATGTTTAGTAGGTCCAGAAATCTCCACACAGCTCTCCATAGTGGTTGGACCAGTTTGCACTCCCACCAACAGTGCACAAGAGTTCCTTTTTCTCCACATCCTCGCCAACATTTGTTGTTGCTAGTTTTTTTAATATGTGCCATTCTCACTGGTGTGAGATGGTATCTCATGGTAGTTTTGATTTGCATTTCCCTGATTACAAGTGATGTTGAACATTTTTTCATATGTCTGTTGGCCATTTGCATTTCCTCTTCAGAGAAGTTTCTTTTAAGCTCTTCTGCCCATTTTTTGACTGGATTATTTTCTTTGTTGTTGCTGAGTCTCATCAGCTCTTTGCAGATTTTTGTGATCAGTCCTTTATCATTAGTGTTGGGTGCAAAAATGTTCTCCCAGTTGGTGGGGTTTCTCTTTGTTTTTGTTATTGTCTCTTTGGCTGTGCAGAAGCTCTTTAATTTGATGTAGTCCCAGCTGTTTATCTTTCTCTTCACTATCACTGCTTTGGGTGATGTGTCTGTAAAGATGTCTTTGATGTGCAAATCCCGTAGTGTTTCGCCTATATTTCCTTCTATGTATTTTATGGTTTCAGGTCTTATGTCTAGTTCTTTAATCCATTTTGAGTTGATTTTTGTGTATGGTGTGAGGTAGTGGTCAAGCTTCATTCTTTTGCATGTAGCGACCCAGTTTTCCCAGCACCATTTATTGAACAAACTTTCTTTGCTCCAATGCATAGTCTTTGCTCCTTTGTCAAAGATTAGTTGACCATAAATCTGTGGGTTTATTTCTGGATTTTCTATTCGATTCCATTGGTCTGTATGTCTGTTCTTGTTCCAATACCATGCAGTTTTGATGATTATGGCTTTGTAGTATAGTTTGAAGTCTGGGAGTGTGATGCCTCCATTTCCTTCTTTTTTTTTCAGTAGAGCTTTGGCTATTCGGGGTTTTTGGTGATTCCATATGAATTTCATCAATAATTGTTCTATTTCTTTGAAGAATGCCATTGAGATTTTGATTGGAATAGCATTGAATCTGTATATTGCTTTTGGTAGGATGGCCATTTTAATAATGTTTATTCTTCCAATCCATGAGCAGGGGATGTCTTTCCATTTCTTTGTGTCTTCTTCTATTTCTTTTAACAGTGTTTTATAGTTTTCTTTGTATAGGTCCTTTACCTCTTTTGTTAGATTTATTCCCAAATATTTGATTTTTTTTGTTTCGATAATAAAAGGGGTGGTTTTTTTGATTTCTTCTTCTTCAGATTTATTGTTTGTGTATAGGAAGGCCACTGACTTTTGCGTGTTGATTTTGTATCCTGCCACTTTACTGAATTGATTGATGAGTTGAATTAGTTTTTCTGTGGAGAGTTTGGGGTTCTCTATGTATATTATCATATCATCTGCAAATAGTGATAGTTTGACTTCTTCTTTTCCTATTTGGATTCCTTGGATGTCTTTCTCTTGTCTTATTGCTCTGGCTAGGACTTCCAGTATTATATTGAAAAGCAGTGGTGAGAGTGGACATCCTTGTCTTGTTCCAGATCTTAATGGAATTGCTTTCAGCTTTTCACCATTGAGAATGATACTGGCTGTTGGCTTGTCATAGATGGCCTTTATGATGTTGAGGTATGTTCCTTGTATCCCAAGAATTTCAAGGGCTTTTATCATGAATGGGTGTTGCACTTTGTCGAAAGCTTTCTCAGCATCTATTGATATTATCATATGGTTTTTATATTTCTTTTTGTTGATGTGTTGGATAACGTTGATTGATTTTCGGATGTTAAACCATCCTTGTGCCCCTGGAATGAATCCAACTTGGTCGTGGTGAATTATCTTATGGATACATTGTTGGATTCTGATAGCTAAAATTTTATTGAGGATTTTTGCATCAGTGTTCATTAGGGAGATTGGCCTATAGTTTTCCTTTTTTGTGTTGTCCTTATTCGGTTTTGGTATTAGTGTAATATTGGCTTCATAGAACGTGTTTGGTATTGTCCCTTCCTTCTCAATTTTTTGGAAGAGTTTGTGAAGGATAGGCACTAATTCGTCTCTGAATGTTTGGTAGAATTCATTTGTAAATCCATCAGGTCCTGGGCTTTTGTTTTTGGGGAGGTTTTTAATTACCATTTCAATTTCGCTGCTTGTAATTGGTCTGTTTAGGTGTTCTATTTCTTCTTTATCTAGCTTTGGGTGATTGTAGAGTTGTAGGAATTTGTCCATCTCCTCTAGATTGTTGAACTTGTTTCCATATAACTGTTCATAGTAGTTACTGATTATTCTTTTGATTTCTGCTGTGTCCGTTGTGATTTCTCCTCTTTCATTTATGATTCTGTGTATTTGTGCTTTCTCCCTTTTTCCCCTTTTTGTCTATTTTATTGATTTTTTCAAAGAACCAGCTCTTGGTTTCATTGATCTTTTGGATTGTTTTTTTAGTTTCAATTTCATTTATTTCTGCTTTGGTTTTTATTATTTCTTTTCTTCTACTGGTTCTGGGGTTTTTTTGTTGTTCTTTTTCTAGATCTTTGAGCTTCGAGATTAGGTTGTTTCTTTGAGTTCTTTCTTGTTTTTTGATGTGAGCTTCTATTGCTATATATTTTCCTCTTATTACTGCTTTTGCTGCATCCCATACATTTAGGATATTGGTGTCCTCCTTGTCATTCAATTCAAAGAATTTTTAATTTCTTCTTTGATCTCCTCGTTAGTCCAGTGGTCTTCCAGTAGTGTGGCTTTTAATCTCCATGAGGTAGGATAGTTCCTTGCCTTCTTTTTATGATTTATTTCTAGTTTGATGCCTTCGTGGTCAGAAAAGATGGTTGGTATGATTTCAATCTTGGTGTATCTGTTGATGTTTGTCTTGTGCCCCAGTATGTGATCGATCCTGGAGAATGATCCGTGTGCGCTTGAGAAAAATGTGTACTCCGTTTTTTTTGGGTTTAGTGTTCTATAGATGTCTGTTAAGCCCAAATGCTCTAGGTCCTTATTTAGAGCTTTAGTTTCTTTACTTATTTTTTGTCTTGTTGATCTATCCATTGTTGATAGTGGTGTGTTGAAGTCTCCCACTACATATGTGTTTTCTCTGATGTCTGTTTTCAGAGAGGACAACAGTTGTCTGATATATTTTGGTGCTCTTTCGTTTGGTGAATATATGTTAATGAGTGTTATTTCTTCTTGAAGTATTGTCCCCTTAATCATAATGTAGTGACCATTGGGGTCTCTTTTTATTTTTTTGAGTTTGAAGTCTGTTTTATCTGATATAAGTATAGCTGTTCCTGCTTTCTTTTTTGGCCCATTTGCTTGTAGGATTGTTTTCCATCCTTTGACTTTGAGCCTATTTTTATCTTTTGTAGCTAAATGTGTTTCCTGGAGACAGCAAAAGGTTGGGTTTTGTTTCTTAATCCAGGCTGCAACTCTGTGTCTTTTTATTGAAGAGTTTAGTCCATTTACATTTAGAGTTAATATTGATATGTTAGCATCTGTATTTGCCATTATGTTTGTCTTTCCTTTGATTTTATTTATTTATTCTTTTAATAACTTTTTTTTTTTTTTGGTCTTCTTTCGTTGTTATTCGTCCCTCTGAGGTTCTGGCTTTAGGATTCCTTGTAGTATTTTTTGGAGTGGGGGTTTAGTCGCAATGAAATTCCGGAGTTTCTCTTTGTCTGGGAAGGTCCATATTCTTTCTTCATGGAGGAAAGAGAGCTTTGCGGGATAGAGTATTCTTGGTTGGCATCTGTTTTCTTGGAGTCTGTTGACTATGTCCCTCCACTCTCTCCTTGCCCGTAGTGTTTCTTCAGAGAAGTCTGATGTCAGCCTGATTGGTTTTCCTTTGAATGTTATCTGTTTCTTCCCTCTTGTCAGCTTCATTATTTTTCCTTGTCCTGGATTCTTGGGAGCTTTACTATTATGTGTCTTGCTGTGTTTTTCCTTTCGTCGTGGAAGTTTGGTGTTCTTCTTGCTTCTTGTATATCAATTTTCAGCTCCTTCTTCTCATTTGGGAAGTTCTCTTCAATTATATCCATGAATATTTTCTCTGTTCCTACATCTCTCTCCTCTCCTTCTGGAATTCCTATAACTCTTATATTTCCTTTCCTCATGGAGTCAGATAGTTCCCGAAGTCTTTCTTCATTCTTTTTCCTTCGTACTTCTCTTTCCTTTTCTATTTTGGTTCTTTTATTTCTGTGTCTTCAAGATTACTTATTCGTTCTTCCATTTCATCCATTCTGCTTTCATTGCTTTTCCCAGAGTTCTTTAGTTCCTCCATTAATTCTTTGATCTCCTGCATTTCTCTTACTTCCCTCTTTAGGGACTCAATTTCCTTCTTCTGATCTATCACTTTTTTAATCATGGCAATTTTAAATTCTCTTTCTGGAAGGCTCAGAAGTTCTTCCAAGTTGCTGTCGTTGCAATCTGGGGAGTGGTTTTCTTTTTGTGGTGTGCTTCTTTCCTGAGGAGTTTTAGGTTGCGTGTGGTTCTTCTACTCCTACTGTCTGTTTTCTAATTTGTCGTATGCGTTGGGACACTGTGTTGCTCGGACTGACTGACATCTTGGGTGAACTTCTCCGCTCCCCTCTGGCTCTTCCAGGAGCCATCTCTGTCTTCTGGGGGAGCTTTCTGCTGGTTTTAGGCAGTTTTTACTGAAGAAATGTCCCTGTTCTCAAATGGCGAAGCGGGATGCAGTCCCTGCGCCTCCGGTTTCAGGCACACTCTTCTGCGCCCCCGGTCTGCCCCGGACGTGGGTGCCTGCTCCCTCTGTGGGCTCAGACTGCTGGTCGGAAGGGGCCTGGCGTGGAATAACTTCCCGGCTGGCCACTGGGTCCTCCAGAAACCTTCTGCCCTTTTCAAGCAGTCTTAAGAAATGTCCTGTTTTATAGGGTGTTAGTGACTTTTTTTTTCCTGGTCGCTAGGTGGCGCCAGAGATCTCTCCTATTGTCCTTGGGGGGCTGTTTTTCGCCTCCCCCCACCCCGTGGGACAGAGAACAGAGCGGGAATGGTAGGGTACACCTCAACAGCTTTGGGGTGCTGTGTCTGCCTTGTGCCCCACCGTCGTGGAGAAACCACGCCCCGAATTTTCGTGCCCCGGGTCTCAGTTCAAAGCCCTCAGTTCCAGGACGCGGGCTGTAGCCCAGTTCAGTGGCGCGGGAATGGCGCCTTTTGCACCCGGCTCCCGTGCCTGGGCGCCTGGTTCCTGCTCACTCAGGGAGGGACCTTCACCTCAGTGAGGACCTCCGCGCGTCTCCCCGCAAGCCTAGGTCGTCTCCCCGCAAGCCTAGGTCGCAGGCGCGGGGACCTGGGCAGCCGCGATCCCGGTCTGCACTTGCTTTTCAAGCGCGCCGAGCGCGCCGAGTTTCACGCGCCAGCTTACCGGCAGCCCGGGCTGTGTGCGCATCTCCCGGGGTCTTTGTTCTTCTCTAATGGCGCCGGAGCCGTTCGCTCACTGCCGCGGCGGATCCTGCAGGGTTCGCCTCAGCTCCCATTCACGGGGTGTGGTGGCTGCAATAGTTCCTTTCCGCTCACAGTCCCGCTTGCTGCGTCGTTTGTTCTTGTTGGTTGTTTTGGTTTGTTGTTTCCTCCTCTCTGCCGGTCGGAGAGTGCCGCCTCTGTGGGCGGGGGAGGGGAGCAGGGTTCTGCGCTTCCCTCCCTTCTAGTCCTCTTTTATGGCCACTTTCTTCTTTGGGCAGTTCGCTGGCGTCACCCGTTTATCTTCCGTGTCCCAGTTCTCACTGGGACCTGCCGCTTTTTTGATACTGTGTTCTTACTCGATGTACTGTGTCTAAGGTTGACTCACATTATAACATATATAAGCATTTCACTCCATTTTAAGGCTGAATAATATTCCATTATATATTACATGTTATTCATTCATCCACTGATAGATATTTTAGTTGTTTCTCCCTTTTGGCTATTGTGAATAATGCTGAAATAAATAGGAATGTATGACTACCTCTTCCAGTTTCTATGTTTTTTTTTTTAAGATTTATTTATTTATTTATACAAGCACTGGGTACACTCAGAAGCGCGGGAGGGTGAGAGCCAGAGAAGGAGCAGAACAGGCAGAAGGACTGAAGTACACTGCTGAGGGGAGCAGTTGGTGTGGCAGGAGAGGTCTGCATGCCAGATGGGACCCTCGCCGGTGGCCAGGGATCGAACCGGCACTGCAGAGGCTGCGGGCAGCTTCGCAGCCCAGCGCTCAACCGCTGCGCCACCGGGGAGGCCCCAGTTTCTACTTTTATAATCAAGTCAAGAATGTACTGAATTTGTTTTTTATAATCAAGTCAGTAGGGTTTGCTGCAGGATTAGCTATTGGGCAGGAAAGGGGAAGAATCAAAGATAACAATGAATCTGTTAGGCCTGAAGTACTGGAAAGAGAAATTGTAATGTACTTACATGAGATAAGTAGGTGGAGAAGGTTTAGGAGAAATATGTTAAGTTTTAGCTGGAGGTTCAGCATCAAATAGAGATATTAAATAGATAGTGAATATATTCCAGTAAGCTGGAATATGGGGCAAAGATCCAGGGTGCAGATATAAGTCAAACTGTGTCAATTAACTGGTATTTAAAGCACATAGGATTGAATGAGAGCACCAAGAGAGTGTGTATAGGTAGAGAAGAAAAGCGGTCTCAAAATTTGTCCTTGGTGTAGTCTAAAGGCAATTACTACTCCCTCTTTTCATCCTTCATACCTAGAAGGATGTAGCGTGTGGAGAGTATCATCCAGGTACAGTTTTACCACTGAACATTTCCTTCCTGTTTAAAAAATTCATCTTTTTACACTCAGAGTAAAAGTTAACATCTTTCCTTCCTTGTCAAGTGAAGTCTCCCCCACTTCTCTCCTTTATTCCCAATTCTCTTAACAGAGGATAAACAACTCTGGCTCACTCCGTTTTACTTTAGAATTTGCAAACATGTAAATTCTCCATATATTTTATGAAATTGATTTTTCCTTTGCTAATCTGTCTGCTGCTGTTTTGATTACTCATTCAGAGAAAAATCCAGAAGAGTATGGGGATTTTCTCTTGTACCTTGACAAATATATTAAATATAAAATAAATATAGTATATATAAAGGAGAGGTACAATGTTGCCACTGCTTATTTTATTATGTATGTAAAAGAGGAAAAATAGGATTGTGAGAGATTTCAGAAGACGGAAGAGCACTTGCAAAATTTTGTGCAATGAAGGAATACAATGCATGGGAGGAACTGCAGGGGGCAAGTGAGGGTGGGGCAGGAAGTAATTGGGACCCTGTTTCTAGGAGAAGCCAGAACAAATGGAAGAGTCCAGATCCTGCAAAGTCTTGTAGGAAATAACTATTTTGTTGGGTGTTTAAACTTTAGAGCAGAGGGAAGTTATTGAAGTATCTGAATTTATGGGTTGATGTATTTGTTGGTGAATAAATGTGGAGCGATAAAAACATAAAAGGAATGAAGAAAAGATGCAAAAGATGCAAATATGAGAATGAGAATAGTAATGAAACCTAAGAGTAGATGAGAAAAGTCCAGTCCCCCTAAAAGTCTCTTTATGTAAGGATTATTTAGATCCTGATAATGTTTTAATTATAAATGGACATTTATGTGCAAAGTATAATAAAATCTATCATCATGTTATATTTTTGTCACTAATGGTTGATGTTGATTCACCAAGGTGTCCAAAGTCAATAGTCATTCAGATAATTCTGAAAGAGATTACTGCAAGAGACTACTCCTATAGAATAGGGAAAAGGTGTAAGGACCGAAACATATTTATTAATCACTATCATTAAAACAAACAAGCATAAAAAACAACATTAAAAAATGCCTGAAGTGGAAATTCACAAAGTAGTCATAATTTGCAGAGAATAACTGAACTTGGGTATGAGTGAAAATAATATGTATGTTTTCTTAAGTACTTAATCTGAGCAGTTTGATTTAGAAATTTCATCAACCTTAACTGCAACTTTCTTTGCAACGCTAGGTATACTGTTACATCCTATTTTTTACTTATGGATTAATTGAGGCACAGAAATGTTAACTTCCTTCCTCAACATCACACAGTTAATCAGAGTAATTCCTGAGTTCAGGAGTTAATCTGGCTACTCTGACATTCACATACACATTGAAACTTTCATTGTAAGATGAGGCATATAACTATGGCAGTTAGCACTCATTCATACCACGTATATTCACTGCAAACCAACTTCCTTTCAGTTCTAGCAGCAGGACTGGAATTGCAGATTTCAAAAGGACAAACAATCTGTTTTTACCATGTAATTCTTCATGGCAACTCCTCTTGAAGAATTTAACTGTTTACTTTCAGTGGTTTTTGTTGTAAGGCTATGGATTATAGTGCCATGTAATAACGTGATTTTAATTTAAGTAGCATGCATTAGCGTCTTTATGTTACTATATATATCCTGTTTTATAATATAATTGACTGAGGAAGGTTGTGGTGTTTTGTCTCATTTTTTAGCCAGCATAAATATAAACTCCCAAGTTTTCCAGACTTTAGAGCAATATCAAATTAATATAAAGTGTGTTTCATTTGGTTTAGTTTTTCTGTAAGCTCTCTACTTGCTGTTAATAATTATTACTCTTTCTTAGCACTCTGATCAGCTAGTCAATTTTACCAGTTGATCATATTGGGCAAATGGGATGAAATAGAAATCTAAGTTGTAATTATTCTACCTAAGTTCTGCAATAAAGTAGCATTCCTTTCAACTCCTTTCGTTTATGCTGTATGAGAAATTATGTCCTCCATGCACCATTGCTGTACAATACATCTTTAAAAGTACAAAACAGGTCTGCAGTCTTGTTAGCATTATCTTGTATGCCAATATTGCTATCATAGGCTCTCAATGTATTTTCAATACTTGAAATATCTAAAGCATTCCAGAGCAAAGAAGAATTGTGTGAAATGCAATTTCATATTATAGAAGTATGTTCTAAGACCCTTCAATGCTTATTGTAAAATACAATAAATTTTAAGGGTGGGGAAAAGAAAGGAAACTGACCCGTATTTAATATTAGTCCAATATGGAGATGGATCCTTCCCTAATGCTGTAAATAATTAAAATGTGTTTTTGCATAAACCAATAATTCACAAGTCGCTTGCTGGTTACTGTAGCCACAATGCATATATGTACATAGATTTGAAATAAATGTCCTGCCTTTCTTGAAAAATGGTATACTTTAGATTGTTTATTTCCAACAGTTGTGATATGTTATGGTAATCCTTCCACTTTATCCCATTTTCATCTGGTACCCCTATCTGGTTTGATTTAAAGGTCTTGTCTATGATTTTCCGACTGCAAAAAATAACCATTTTCTAGCCAAGTGGCAACATGAGACTTCAAACACTTTATTCATTCAAGATGTATCTGTTGAACACTGGATAAGCCTGTGTCACCCATTGTCCCAAATACTTACAAGTTATCAGACAACAACATGGACACATTCCCTGTCCCCATGGAGTTTACACTCTAGTGGCACACACAGTGAAAAAGAAAAATTAGCAAATTAATCGGAATACATCAGATGGTAGTAAATGCTATTAAAACCTATAAATAAAAATAAAGTTAAGGGGATGGAGAGCAAGAGGCACAAGTGTAGTATTTGATATACTGCTTTCCATGAAGGTTGCTCTGATATGGTGCCATTTAGAAAGTGAATTGAGTGCAGTATGCCAGATATCTATGGGGAAGGATATTTTTCAGGAAAAGGAAATCAATACAGTCAGATTCCATTTTTTTCCTAACAATAACCATGACATTTACCCAGTTTTTTATGTCAAGTACAAGAAAAATATTATTTTGTCATTATATGGAATCTTATGCCTTAGAGTTAAAAATACTTTCACTGAAAAAATTCTACTTCTCATACATTTGCCAGTAGACATAGCCTAGAAAAGAGAAACCATGCACTCTGTGGACACAACCTCATTTCAAATCCTATTTCAGACACTTGTTAGCTGTGTATGGCCTTTGGGTAAGTCACTTACCTGTATGCCTCTTTACTCTGATGTGTGTAATACTCAAACCATACTCACCTCAGAACTTGTGGGGAGGATTAAATGAGATAAAGCATGCAAATACATAGCACTCTCTTTGAAAAACCGTAAAGGGTTGATCATTATATATCTCTACTGTTTTGTAACCTTGATTCAGATGTCTCAGTTCTTGGTGACAGATTTCTAAAACATGGGAGTAGCAATTATATACTGAAAATCTCCCAATTAACTCGATGGGCCATCTTAGTAAGTAAAACTGATTCTGGATTTCTAAACTGGGATTCTAATTTGAATATGTATCTCCTAAATTTTATCTCTAGAATTGTGTCTGGATTCTAAAAGGGAAACACTGCATTTGTCCATCCTTCATGTTTGAAATGGTTATGCAGTGAAATAATTTCAAATAATAGTTTTGCTAAAAAAACAGGTAGATATGCAAGTAGACACTGAAAACAGGGGAACATTCAATCATGCATCCAAACATTCAAATAAATTACAATAGGTGAAGTCAGAGCTAAATTTGGGATTCCTAAATTAAGATTCTCTGCATCCTAAAAGAAGTTTCTAGTTGAAGTAGTATATGTTTCGTAGTTGTAGGTAATGGCTAGTTTCACAAAAGACTTCTTTTAGTAGGTTAAGTATTATTCTGGATAAAAGAAATATTTTTATTGGGTCATTTAAAACTGGATGGAAACACTCTAAAAGAATTTTGTATTTTTAGATTTTGTCAAGGTTATATGTGCATAGTAACTAACGGAATGGTAAAGAAGAGTTGCTAATGAAAAGCATCATTGATTCATATTCTCTTATCTCCAGGGACAAATTTTTTTCTGAACATTTCTGTTTCTATTCTTCTATAAGTTATCTTCCTAATAACATATTAGATATGTTTATATCACCATTTCTTAATTTTTCTACTTGAGACATTATCCGGATATTTCCTCAGAAAGATAGGATTTATCTCATTCTTTTTCATCTTCCCACCCCCAGCCTCTCAGAGTGTGACAATTTTATCATTACTTTGAGTTCTTCCATCCTTTACCTTTGAAAATTTGAATAATTTACATATACTTCTACAGTATCAACTCCAGTCAGTATTTTATTTTATTTTAAGATTTATTTATTATGCATACAAGAGCTGGGGGACAGGCCAGACGTGTGGGGGTGAGAGGATTCACCACAGACAGAGTGGGGAACAGAACAGGCAGACTGACTGAAATACACTGCTGAGGGGAGCAACAGGCAAGTCAGGAGAGGTCTGCTGTGCAATGTGTGTCAGCTCCCTGGCCAGGGATTGAACTCGTGCTGCAGTGGCTGCGGATAGCTTCATAGGTTGCATCTTAACCCCCTGTACCACCAGGGAGGCCCGCAGTCACTATTTTATTTTTTTTATTTTTTTTTTTATTTTTTTTATAGAGGCATGTTTTATTTATTTATTTGTTTGTTTTTGTTTGTACATGCACTGGGTACAGTCAGAAGTGCAGGAGGGTGAGAGAATTCACCAGAGCCAGAGCGGGGAGCAGAGCAGGCAGAAGGACCGAAGTACACTGCTGAGGGGAGCAGCGGGCGGCAGGAGAGGTCTGCGCGCCATGTGGGACCCTCCTCCGGGGGCCGGGGAACAGCCGGGGATCGAACTGGCGCCCCAGAGGCCGCGGGCAGCTTCGCACCCCAGCGCTCAACCGCTGCGCCACCGGGGAGGCCCTAGTCACTATTTTAAATTGCTCTTCTCTCCAGTTTTCTTTTCCTCATTCTTCTGAATTACTTTAACTTATCAAAAGGGTTAATAATTAAATTCTCTTCTTCATACACAAGCAATTTTTGCATACTTTGTCCACAGTTTGACTTTTAATGTTGGAAATTGGTTTTCAGTATTTGCATTGTTGTGGTCATGTAAATGCTATTCACAGCAAGAGTAACTTCTTTCCCTAAAGGTCAAATGACATGATTCCTGGGACTTTCAAAGAAAGATATATTTTAATCTATTCCCAAATTTATTGAGATAATTGACATATAATGTTGTATAAGTTTTAGGTATAAAATGTGATGATTTGATACATGTATATATTATGACATCACTACAATAAAGTTAGTTAATACATACATCATTATCTCACATAGTTTCTTTATTTTTTATAGTGAGAGATTTTATAGTTACTTTTAGAAAATTTCTTTTTTTCTTTTTTATTTTATTTATTTTTTTTAAATAAATTTTATTTTTATATTCCCCATACAGTTGCAACCCCCTTATTTTGACCCCAGTCCCTCCCCTCCCCACGCCTCACCCCCCATAGAGTGTCTCTGGTTCATAGTTTTTTGTTGATTTGGATTTTCACTTTCTTATAGTTATTCATTTTCCTGGTCCCTTATTTAAGTTTTCTAGATCCCTGCTATGAGTGAGACCATCTGGTATTTTTCTTTTTCTTTCTGGCTTATTTTGCTGAGCATGATCCCTTCCAGAGCTATCCATATCTTTTTTGAATGCTGAGTAATATTCCATGGTATATATATACCACATCTTCTTGATCCAGTCATCTATTTTTGGGCATTTGGGTTGTTTCCAAAGCTTAGCTATTGTAAACAGTGCTGCTATAAACATAGGGGTGCAGGTGTTCTTTGGAATTGATGTTTCTGCATCCTTTGGGTAAATACCTGGAGTGGAATTGCTGGATCATATGGAAGCTCCATGTTTAGTAGGTCAAGATATCTCCACACAGCTCTCCATAGTGGTTGGACCAGTTTGCACTCCCACCAACAGTGCAGGAGAGTTCTTTTTCTCCACATCCTCACCAACATTTGTTGTTGCTAGTTTTTTTTAATATATGCCATTCTCACTGGTGTAAGATGGTACCTTATGGTAGTTTTGATTTGCATTTCCCTGATGACAAGTGATGTTGAACATTTTTTCATATGCCTGTTGGCCATTTGCATTTCCTCTTCAGAGAAGTTTCTTTTTAGCTCTTCTGCCCATTTTTTGACAGGATTTTTTTCTTTGTTTTTGTTGAGTCTCATCAGCTCTTTGTAGATTTTTGTGATCAGTCCTTTATCATTAGTGTTGTGTGCAAAAATGTTCTCCCAGTCGGTGAGGTTTCTCTTTGTTTTTGTTATTGTCTCTTTTACTGTGCAGAAGGTCTTTAATTTGATGTAGTCCCAGCTGTTTATCTTTGCCTTCACTATCTCTGCTTTGGGTGATGTGTCTGTAAAGATGTCTTTGATGTGCATATCACATAGTGTTTCACCTATATTTCCTTCTATGTATTTTATGGTTTCAGGTCTTATGTCTAGTTCTTTAATCCATTTTGAGTTGATTTTTGTGTATGGTGTGAGGTAGTGGTCAAGCTTCAGTCTTTTGCATGTAGCGACCCAGTTTTCCCCGCACCATTTATTGAACAAACTTTCTTTGCTCCAATACATAATCTTTGCTCCTTTGTCAAAGATTAGTTGACCATAAATCTGTGGGTTTATTTCTGGATTTTCTATTTGATTCCATTGATCTGTGTGTCTGTTCTTGTTCCAATACCATGCAGTTTTGATGATTATGTTTTTTAGTATAATTTGAAGTCTGAGAGTGTGATGCCTCCATTCCCTTATTTTTTTTTTTTTTTTTCAGGAGAGCTTTGGCTATTCGGGGTTTTAGGTGATTCCATATGAATTTCATCAATAATTGTTCTATTTCTTTGAAGAATGACATTGAAATTTTTATTGGAATAGCATTAAATCTATATATTGCTTTTGGTAGGATGGCCATTTTAATAATGTTTATTCTTCCAATCCATGAGCAAGTGATGTCTTTCCATTTCTTTGAGTCTTCTTCTATTTCTTTTAACAGTGTTTTATAGCTTTCTTTGTATAGGTCCTTTACCTCTTTTGTTAGGTTTATTCCCAAGTATTTGATTTTTTTTTTGTTTCGATAATAAAAGGGATTTTTTTTATTTCTTCTTCTTCAGATTTATTGTTTGTGTATAGGAAGGCTACTGACTTTTGCGTGTTGATTTTGTATCCTGCCACTTTACTGAACTGATTGATGAGTTGAATTAGTTTTTCTGTGGAGTTTTGGGGTTCTCTATGTATATTATCATATCATCTGCAAATAGTGATAGTTTGACTTCTTCTTTTCCTATTTGGATTCCCTGTATGTCTTTCTCTTGTCTTATTGCTCTGGCTAGGACTCCCAGTATTATATTGAAAAGCAGTGGTAAGAGTGGACATCCTTGTCTTGTTCCAGATCTTAATGGAAATGCTTTCAGCTTTTCACCATTGAGAATGACACTGTCTGTTGGCTTGTCATATATGGTCTTTATGATTTTGAGGTATGTTCCTTGTATCCCAAGAATTTCAAGGGCTTTTATCATGAATGGGTGTTGCACTTTGTCGAAAGTTTCTCAGCATCTATTGATATTATCATATGGTTTTTATATTTATTTTTGTTGATGTGTTGGATAACGTTGATTGATTTTCAGATGTTGAACCATCCTTGTGTCCCTGGAATGAATCCTACTTGGTCGTGGTGAATTATCTTATGGGTACATTGTTGGATTCTGGTAGCTAAAATTTTATTGAGGATTTTTGCATCAGTGTTCATTAGGGAGATTGGCCTGTAGTTTTCCTTTTTTGTGTTGTCCTTGTTCGGTTTTGGTTTTAGTGTAACGTTGGCTTCATAGAACGTGTTTGCTATTGTCCCTTCCTTCTCAATTTTTTGGAAGAGTTTGTGAAGGATAGGCACTAATTCATCTCTGAATGTTTGGTAGAATTCATTTGTAAATCCATCAGGTCCTGGGCTTTTGTTTTTGGGGAGGTTTTTGATTACCATTTCAATTTGGCTAATTGTAATTGGTCTGTTTAGGTGTTCTATTTCTTCTTTCTCTAGCTTTGGGTGATTGTAGAGTTGTAGGAATTGGTCCATCTCCTCTAGATTGTTGAACTTGTTTCCATATAACTGTTCATAGTAGTTACTGATTATTCTTTTGATTTCTGCTGTGTCCGTTGTGATTTCTCCTCTTTCATTTATGATCCTGTTTATTTGTGCTTTCTCCCTTTTTTCCTTTGTGAGCCTGGCTAGGGGTTTGTCTATTTTATTGATTTTTTCGAAGAACCAGCTCTTGGTTTCCTTGATCTTTTGGATTGTTTTTTTTTTTTTTTTTTTAGTTTCAATTACATTTATTTCTACTTGGTTTTTATTATTTCTTTTCTTCTACTGGTTTTGGGGGTTTTTTGTTGTTCTTTTTCTAGATATTTGAGCTTCGAGATTGGGTTGTTTCTTTGAATTCTTTCTTGTTTCTTGATGTGAGCCTCTATTGCTATATATTTTCCTCTTATTACTGCTTTTGCTGCATCCCATACATTTAGGAAATTGGTGTCCTCCTTGTCATTCAATTCAAAGAATTTTTTAATTTCTTCTTTGATCTCCTCATTAGTCCAGTGGTCTTCCAGTAGTGTGGGTTTCAATCTCCATGAGGTAGGAGAGTTCCTTGCCTTCTTTTTATGGTTTATTTCTAGTTTGATGCCTTCATGGTCAGAAAAGATGCTTGGTATGATTTTGATCTTGGTGTATCTGTTGATGTTTGTCTTGGGTCCCAGTATGTGATTGATCCTGGAGAATGATCTGGGTGTGCTTGAGAAAAATGTGTACTCTTTTTTTTTTTTGGGTTTAGTGTTCATAGATGTCTGTTAAGCCCAAGCGCTCTAGATCCTTATTTAGAGCTTTAGTGTCTTTACTTATTTTTTGTCTCATTGATCTATACATTGTTGATAGTGGTGTGTTGAAATCTCCCACTATGTACGTGTTTTCTCTGATGTCTGTTTTCAGAGATGACAATAGTTGTCTGAAATATTTTGGTGCTCTTTCGTTTGGTGAATATATGTTAATGAGTGTTATTTCTTCTTGAAGTATTGTCTCGATCATAATGTAGTGACTGTTGGGGTCTCTTTTTATCTTTTTGAGTTTGAAATCTGTTTTATCTGATATAAGTATAGCTGTTCCTGCTTTCTTTTTTGGTCCATTTGCTTGTAGGATTGTTTTCCATCCTTTAACTTTGAGTCTATTTTTATCTTTTGCAGCTAAATGTGTTTCCTGGAGACAGCAAAAGGTTGGGTTTTGTTTCTTAATCCAGCCTGCAGCTCTGTGTCTTTTTATTGAAAAGTTTAGTCCATTTACATTTAGAGTTAATATTGATATGTTAGCACCTGTATTTGCCATTGTGTTTGTCTTTCCTTTGATTTTACTTATTTATTCTTTTAATAACTTTTTTTTTGGCCTTATTTCATTGTTATTTGTCCCTCTGAGGTTCTGGCTTTAGGACTCCTTGTAGTATTTTTTGGAGTGGGGGTTTAGTTGTAATGAAATTCCAGAGTTTCTGTTTGTCTGGGAAGGTCCTTATTCTTTCTTCGTAGAGGAAGGAGAGCTTTGCAGGATAGAGTATTCTTGATTGGCATCTGTTTTCTTGGAGTCTGTTGACTATGTCCCTCCACTCTCTCCTTGCCCATAGTGTTTCTTCGGAGAAGTCTGATGACAGCCTGATTGGTTTTCCTTTGAATATTATCTGTTTCTTCCCTCTTGTCAGCTTCATTATTTTTTCCTTGTCCTGGATTCTTGGGAGCTTTACTATTATGTGTCTTGCTGTATTTTTCCTTTTGTCGTGGAAGTTTGGTGTTCTTCTTGCTTCTTGTATATCAATTTTCAGCTCCATCTTCACATTTGGGAAGTTCTCTTCAATTATCTCTTTGAATATTTTCTCTGTTCCTGCATCTCTCCCCTCTCCTTCTGGTATTCTTATAGCTCTTATATTTCCTTTCCTCATGGAGTCAGATAGTTCCCGAAGTCTTTCTCCTGTCTTTTTCCTTCATACTTCTCTTTCCTTTTCTGTTTTGGTTCTTTTTATTTCTGTGTCTTCAAGAGTACTTACTCATTCTTCCATTTCATCTATTCTGCTTTCATTGCTTTTCTCAGAGTTCTTTAGTGCCTCCATTAATTCTTTGATCTCCTGCATTTCTTTTACTTCCCTCTTTAGGGACTCAATTTCATTCTTCTGATCGTTGATTATTTTTCCCTTATCATTGTTTTCCGTTATGACTTCTGTCAGTTTTTTAATCATGGCAATTTTAAATTCTCTTTCTGGAAGGCTCAGAAATTCTTCCAAGTTACTGTTGTTGCAATCTGGGGGGTGGTTTTCTTTTTGTGGTGTGCTTTTTTTCCTGAGGAGTTGCTAGGTTGTGTGTGGTTCTTCTACTCCCTACTGTCTGTTTTCTAATTTGCTGTATGCATTGGGACACTGTGTTGCTGGGACTCGCCGGCATCTTGGGTGAACTTCTCCGCTCCCCTCTGGCTCCTCTAGGTGCCATCTGTCGGTTTCAAGCAGTCTTTACTGAAGAAAGGTCCCTGTTCTAAAATGTCCCTGTTCCAAAATGGTGATGTGGGACGCATCCCCTGCGTGCCCAGTCTCATTCTCCACCTACTTTTAGAAAATTTCAAAGAAACAAGAAAAATACTTCTAATATCAGAGTCATTTTTTATTTGATATACTCCATCCAATTGTTAAGAACTAAGAAGCATTTTATTAAGGGTTATATTCGAACCATGATATTTGGTCATCATTTTAATTTCTTGAAAATTTTATAATCAATCTCTATGTATTTGTAATAATATATCACCTCCCATTTCTCTGTTAATACAGGAGATTTTTATTCTTTCTTTTTAATGTGCTTATTGAATTATCTATAATATCTTTTCTTCTATAATTAGTTTTTTTTTTCTCGTTATCTTTTTGGTGATGCCGATTTTTTACACAGCTGATGTACTACTCTTGGTCTCCTAGTACGTCATTGAAATGTGCAAGGTGGTGTTGATGGCCACATGTCCTTCTTAGTGCTCTGTGTTGATTATTTGCATGTTCATATTTTAGAACATCTTATTTGCATGTTCATATTAAAGAACACAGAGTGATTAACAGCCGTGGGTTGCTTTAAAAAAAATGTGCCAGTTGTTTTATTCATGCTCCTCCCTTGAATAAGGTTGTAGGACTTGTGCATATTAGTAAGGCAGTTTGACTAGCAGGCTTCATTATATTTACCAAGCAAGATGCTAAATGTGTGGCTGCATGTCACATGTCAGAATGATGATAGCTTTATTCAAGGGTTCAGTATACACACTGGTCTACTTACCATTTCTCCAGATAGCTCATTCAAATTCTTCAGTAAAGAAGTGCCTCCTGGGTCTCCCCTGGTGGTGCAGGTGGTTGAACGCAGCGCTGTGAAGCTGTCCGCAGCCTCTGCAGTGCCAGTTTGATCCTGGCTGGCCAGTGAGGGTCCTACATGGTGCGCAGATCTCTCCTGTCTCGCCCGCTGCTCCCCTCAGCAATGTATTTTGTCAGTCTGCCTGTCCTGTTCCCCTCTCTGTCTCTGGTGAATCCTCTCACCCTCCTACGAATCTGGCCTGTACCCTGGTTCTTGTGTAAATGAATAAATAAATCTTTTTTTTTTTTTAAATTAGAAGTCCCTCCTACTTTTCCCCACAGAGACCAATACTGTGCTGCCTGGACAGTATATGTGCAGCTAACAATGCTGCTTAGCACAACCCTCTTAAATACTCACCATTAAGTAATTGTTTTGTCCCAGTTCTGCTTTGTACTCTCTTGCTCCATGTAATCTCCTCCTTGGAGCCCAAAGTCACTTCAGTGATCTGATGGGAAAATTGACTTATCTCCCAAAGCAGCCTTCTCATGTCAAATTCTGTTCTGTTCACTGATTTACAAACATCAGCCTACTCTTGGTGTCCTAGTATGCCATTGAAATGTGCAAGGTGGTGTTGATGGGCACATGTTCTTCTTAGTGCTCTGTGTTAATTTCACGTGTGTGTTTTCAAATAGGTCTCAGAAGAAAGGGAATATTAACCATTTTTCGGTACATCATCTTGAATTGAAAAATCAAGAAGAGATAGGCAAATTTTGAGGTTCCTAATAGCTTATCATCTTGAAATAAATATTAATGGTATACACATTTAAAATTGTCAGCAACAAAGCTTCTACTTCCTTTTCCTTGGAGAATTGTAACAAGTTATCTTAACTTTCTTGCAAACAAAATGGTAAATTTTAAGAGAAGGCCAACAAATAGAAATGTCCCTTTAAATTAGGTATTCATTTCATGACGGGGAAAATGCCCCTGTCAATTAAAATATGTGATATTTGAAGTTCAAAGGCTGAGTCTTGTTTAATGGTTAGAATTTCAGGATCATAAAGATGAACTCCTGAGGAAGTATTTCAGAGTGTGTATATTTCTGTTTTGGTTTGGAAACTAAAGGAACATACCCGCGTTTCATTGCAGTGTTCTAACTCAGATTATGGAATTTATGAACAAGGCTATTTTATTGTTTTGTAGGAAGTTATTTTATCTGACTCATCAGTATATTTCTTGTTACTTAAAAGTTCTGTCACCTGGGAGCTGCTTCTTCCAGAATTTATAATATGATAGTTCTGTTTCTAAAGTGATATGAAAAGTGCAGCTTGACAAACTGCTTATGTCCAGTGAGTACTATTTGGACTTCCATTTTTACATTTTGGAGAAAAGCACCATTAACTCTTTATTGTAAAGTCATTTAGTACACAGGTATTAATTTAATTATTCCTTTATCAGAAGCATGGTTGAAGGCAATTAAAACATTAGTGATTTTACTTGTGTCTGATAGTTGCATGCAGCTGATATTTTATTATAACCATAAATGAATTACGAATGATCTAAAGTACTATATTATTTTATAATTAAGCTGTAAAATCATTCTTGGAATGGTAGTGGTTATATGATAAATTACTGCTAAATCATTCTCCATAATAAAAGATACACATTTTTCTTTCAAGAAAGTTACACATATGCCCAAATCTTACAATGATTTTCTGATGTTAACTGCTCAAGTTTATGGTGGACACCCGTGGTATCTGATCCTCAATAAGATTCAGGATTGCAGTGTTGTGAAGTAATGCCTGAACAAAGTGACTTCCAAATAAGGGTTATTATAATGATAGATCAACTTCTCTGTATTTGTAAAGTTTTGTTTTCTCTGGAAGTCATACTTGTAAACTATTTGCATTCTCTAGCAAGTCAACAATTTGAACAATTTGAGGCTTTATTTTGTATAAGTGTACTGGGGATGAAAACACAACTGTACATTCATTGGATGCGCCTTAATAAAAGCTACAGAGGAAATTTGTGACCCCAAATTGGGTGTAGATCCTTAGTTATTGTAGATATATGGTTATTATTCTGCTCTTTAACAACACATTCTTTTACCAGTTTTTCCAATTGCATTTCACTTCTTAGAATTATGACAAAAGTCAAAGGTCATGATTTTTAGCTATTAATCTTTCCTCTTTGGAAAAAACAATCCAACTATGTTTTGCAGTGAGAGCTGCTTCAAGCTGTTGACTGCACAGTACTAACGTTTAGAATGTTGCTGTTTATGTAACCAATCTCTCTTATTTAAGTTTCAAAGACAGATCCTTTTATTTTGTTTATCACCAAATAACAATGCAAACATATCAGGATGCAGCCCAGGACATGCTGTGTGGTCATTAGAAGTGGCATTTGCTAAAGTGACTTTTTGTTTCAATTTCTTGAAACTTATTAAAAGCATTTTATTGTTATAAAGTCTCCTTAAATTTATTGAAAGCATCTTCTTATTATATGCAGCTATGAAGAAAGAAACAAGCTTTTTATTTACATAAGGATGAGAGTAAGTTACTTTATCTTGTTGATTATTAGTTGTTTAATCAGAAAGCTGTGTTGCAACAGTATTTTTGTAGATAACAGTTTAGGAGAAAAACTGCAAATGGTGTGATAGTGAAATGTGTTACTGGAAGTTGAAATTCCAATTTTAAAATTAGACAGGCATTTTATGTGCTTATCATATTAGAATAATTAAGTTTCTCCTGAATTTTGCAATGTAAACTTTTAACACAAGTATACTTTTGCTATATTTTGGTACCAAAAATGTCATGATGGTTTTGGGTTTTTCAGATAATTATAAGTAAATGATCATTCCATAATGAAATCATCCTCAGCTTGTGACTTTCAACTGAGCTTTCCATCTGGTGTTTGTCTATAAAGATGTCCAGTCAGCAGTATTAAGCAGTTTGAAAAATACCAACCAAACTCCTATATTTACAGAGGATCCTCATTTGTTATGGTGTTTCCAGATTTCTATATCTACATTTATACCGATATCTAAATCTATTTATAGTGAAGTCTATCTAGATAAAGAGAGTTTTCTTCTTAGGAGGGGATAAGCAACATTTACTTTTTATTTTCCATTCACCTAAAAGAGCTGAACTAGTGCAGTCACTTTTTTAAAATATATTCTTACTTGTATAGAAAATATAAACACCATTGGGTAATGTTGATATCTGCAAAAAAAATAGATGCAGTTAACCGTAGAACATGTCTTTGTTAATGACAATTTCCAAAGTATCCTCTGATAATAATTTTTCCAATAAACATGTTCCTTCTGCTACTACCACCAACCTTACACGTTGGAATCAAGCCTCCTGTTTATCTACATGATTATGCATAGATATTTAGTTCATTCATGTGTCAGAGAATACCTTATAAAACCTTACCGATGTTTGAATCGCTGTTTCATAGCTAAAATTTTCAGTGCACCCAATTTCCAGAATCCTTATTAGACAATAAATTCTTCATTGAATAAATACCCCACAGCATATCCCATCAGAGTTTTGTTAGGTGTTGCCAGTTGCCTGTTTGTCCGCAGATGCCCTGCCCCGCCCCTTTGCTCTGCTCGGTTTAGTTTTGCAGCTCGGACTGACTCCTGCCTCACGAGCTCCTCAGCTGATTTTTGACTGTTTTGCCAGTGGGGGACACTGCTGAGAGTTTGGAGGGCAGGAACTTGAAAAACAGAGTGATTTCACATCTCTGTACTGAAAGTGTTTCCTCTAGTGGCACTGTCTCTTCTGTGATTCACTTTTTATTGGAAGAGCCCCAGTGCTTCCAGGTTCTTTCACATGAATGTGACCTTAGGTAACAATCATTCTTTCTTGACTCTTTGTCCCTCAAGTGGAAGGGTGGAAGGTACTGTTAATCTGGTTGCCTTTGAAGCCTCCTCCAAATCCTAATCTAATCAATTGCCTGACCCTGAATTTCCTTTGTTTCCATGCCACAGAACGGATAGGATAGGGAGATACAGGAGTCTATTTATTACATTTCCAGATGATGTCAAAGAAAAGCAGCATGAGAAAATCTTACTGTGTTCTTAATTGTCCTGGATGCTGTCGGATTGCATACTTTTCATTCTAGTAGAAAAACTGCCAGTAATAAACACTAATAAATAAGATATGTGGTATGTTGGATAGTAATATGAGCAAAAGAAAGAGAACAATGGAAGTGCATAGAAAGTGAGGTTTTTTGTTTTTTTAAAATATCACTGCAAGATCGAAATTAGATTATTTCATGAAAATATGTCTCTTTAACTGTGTCTTTCTAGCACAAGGGTGGTGCCTGGCACAAAACAGTTCTCCAAAACTATTAATTTGAAAATATGAAAATAGAAAAGGGTGCAATATGTATGAATAGAGTAGTTGGCAGTGGTTTTATGGAAGAATCATGATTTCATTTAGTTCTTGAAGCACAGAGAGAATTTGGAAAATATTACTTTTGTGTAACTGCTCTTAGTTAAATCAATACACTCCTGTATTTTATATGTTATAGAACCTTGGCAGAGACAACATTAAAGAAGAAACTACATGTGATGTCTATTCCTAGTACATCAGTTAAAACTCAATGGTTTATTTGGAGATTGAATACATGTGTGTGCATGTATGTATATGCAAAAGTAAAAAAGAAAATAAACATTTCCTAGTAAAGTGCTTATCATGAATGCCACAACTTTGGATTGTCTGGACAAAGAAGGCCTCATTAAGAAGAACTGGCTCAACAAAAATATGATGAAAGAAAAAGTGACAAATTATGAAATCACCAAACAATCTTTTAACTAATGCATTTAACTTTAATTACCTTGGTATATTTGCTATAGTTATTTCCCAATAATTTTTGATTTTTGAGAAATGGTAGGCAAAGTGGGGAAGGATTTTGCATTGACCATCATGCTTTTGAACATGTAGTCTAACGAGAAAAAAGCAAGAATTGTACATCAATATACACATATATATGAGTCATAAAATCAAATATATGTTATATACACATATATGTATATATAAATATTTGAATTTAGTTTGGTGCTTTGTTAATGTCTTATGTATAAAATTTAGATTAAAGGCATGGAGATCAAGATGGTGGTAGTTAAGTTCAAACACTGAAGAGAGTATGAAAAAGAGAATTTTATAGTTTTCCACAATTAATAGAAAAGTAAGATTATCTCAGATTTATTGAGAGTCAAGCGTAGTCTATAACTTTCAGAAGAACGAAAAACTGTAGATAAAGATAAGAAATTGTGATTAGAATGGAGCTGAAAGGTTGATATAGTTAGTTCTACCCAAGATAAAATCTCCAGAGGTAATTGAGTAGACTTGTACCTCCTCTCCTGACTTTCCAGGGGGTTCATATTGCTGCTAATCAATGCGTTCAGAAAATAGGAATTAAAGCCAAATTCAAAAAAAGTTACCACTCAGAGTGAGATTGGAAAATACTTCAAATTAAACCTTCAGAAAACAAAACCTCTGAATTTCCAAGAAATGCTTTGAATGCCGGCAGTGCAAACATAGGCACACCCCAGACCTCTGAACTAACATATATGAGGTGTTAATAACCCATGGATTAACATCCACACTGCCTTCTTCAACATAAGAGTGATTCAAAGCTAGTCAGTTCCAAATATCTTAGCCTATCAGGAAGCTGAAGGATTATCACTGAATGACACAAACTTAAAAGCAGCAATCTGATACACTTTTGGAAGAAAATGACTCCAAAGAACTTTAAGTATTCAAGTTCCATTTGGTTTTCTTTCTGCAATTTAGCTAGTGCTTATAAAATAAACATTTTATTCAATGGCTTTATCAAAGCATACTTAAAAATATTCACATTATAAACTCTCGCATTCCACTTCTAAAATCTTTCCTTTTGGGACCTAGAAATTCTCATGTCTGGTTTTATTTTTAATGGAAACTTCCTGGAAAAATGTGAAAAATTCATAGACCCAATAAACACTTGGGAAATCTAGGGTGGTCATGTGACCTGCTGCTTCTGTCTTTATCAAAAATAAAGTGATTTCTACTCTCATTTTTGCTCAAAAATAACATAATAACTCACCTCAATGTTCCCACCACATTAGATCTCCAAGGAGAAAGGATGTAAAAGCAGCACAATTCAACAACATGAGAGAGTATTGAGTTAGTTGGCATATGAAAAAGTTTCACATTAAGGAGCAGGAGGTAATGGTGTCTCAACATGACAGAATTGAGTCTAAACAGGGAAATCTGTCTTCCATTTTTGTCACCTCAGAACACAAAGCCAAATTGGAGTGACTTCATGGAAGAACACTAAAATGATTAGGGGACCAAGAGCTTGATTTATATGGAGAGATTAAAAGAGCACAGAGTAATGTATATCTTGGCTAAGTGATTGCTAAGAGGAGCATGATAACAGTCTGCAAATATGTGAAAGATGTAAACGCCTCAGGAGAGGAAGAATCCTTTGGCAGGATGCAAGTGGACGGCACAAAGGACTAAGAAGAGAGCATTTGAGTTAACTGTGAGAAGAGAGGCGGGAGATGCTCACCGTGAGAACCCATCATATCCTTAGAAAATCAGTGAGTGTCCTTATTCTGAGGTCATTTGAAAAACCCTAAATAAGACCCCAGAAGAGTTGCTGAAGAAGTTATTCACTGTTGCAATGCTATGGAACCTGCGGTGCCTTGATTCAAAGAAAGGAAGCACAGATGTGTGCGTGCATGCATTTGTTCACACTGTACAGAGAACTGGATAGGGATGCAGCTGGTTAAAAAATAGACAAAAGACAAAATAAGAGTAAGAAAAAAAATATTTCCCAGCTGCACTGAAATGGAGAAATTTGTAAAAATTTATGAGTAGAAATTTGTAAAAATTTATGAGTAACTAAGGGGGAAAAAAATCTCTTGTATTTTGGAGAATGACCAAATATTAGAATCAACTCCTGAGGTCGTTTTGTCCTTACATGACATCATTTGGAGGATGGAGGTAATTATATCTCAGCTGTTGCCCATGCTTCCTAACCTCAAGGATGACAGGGTGGGGGGCTCCTAGCATATGCCACTTTTAGAGTGTGCTGGGATTTTTTATTTAGACTCCTCTCATCCAACTATAATATAAAATCATCTTTGAAGCATTTTAAGTCTATAACAGCCTGGAGTCGTGTTGTAGCAACCTTTGTAAATGTAAAGTAAATAATATTGATTTGGAGAAAGGGAGAAAAGAGGTGTTTTCTTTCCCATGCAAGCCTGGCCTTCTGCCTCCCCCTTTCAACACACATGGATGCCAGTCCATGTGCTGGTTTCTGAAAAGGCAACATTTGCAGCCATTTTCCCTGGGAAGAAAATAGGGATAATCTGCCACACAATTAATAAAAGAAAAGGTTGGGTAACAGAGGGTGAGAAGGAGAGTTTTTATCTCCCTCTGCCTTCCCTCCCTCCTCAGCTTTGCAGCTAACCAACAGGAAGGCGCTTTACCTCTAGCAGAAGGTCAAGTGCACAGGCCCCTGCACAGCCAGCCTCTGTGGAGTAGCCATGTGCTCCAGCTGCCATCCTCGTGAGACTGAGCACATCTGCTTGGAGATGTTTTCAGCATTCCCTGACCTGGGGCATGGGAACCTCAGAACATTTCCTAACCCAGGTCTCATTAGCTTGATACAATTAGATTACTGAAGAATGCAGTTGACGAAAGGCACATATTATTTATAATTTCCATTAGCAGTAAAAATTGCTCCAGACGAAATTTCATAAGGCCATCTTATGTCATTTGTCACACGATTAATCTCACCAAGGATATGGGGGAGATGGCATAAGAGAGTCATAGGAAATATTTGCATGCCAAGTATTTGATGTATTTTTTTTTTTTTTGGTTTTCTTTCTTTTAGACAGCAATTATTATCACCCTTAGCTTATGAGTCTTTGTGTAACTTTTGGTTACTGCTTTTTGGCAAATAGATATAGTGAAAAAATTGTAAAATATTATCTTTCGACTTGTGAGTTTTATGGGAAAACATTCAGAGATAAGTGATTACTGGGTTGACATTTACAGTTAAAATCTATAATACCGTCAACAACACTTTAAAGTAACATACTGATTGAAGTGGGAGGTAATTTGAGGGGGACCAGGAGCCCTGGACTGAGTGTGAAGAAGTAGTTTCCAGTGTCATCTCTATTAGTACTTGTTCAGTCCTTGAAGAAGACGCACAAAAATTCCTCTCTGTGATTCAGTTTCTCCACTTGCATATTTGGATGGTTACATTAAGTGAACACTAAGAATCTAGATAGTCCTAAAGTCATTTCAATTAATTGACTAAATGAGATGAATACAATTTGTGGTTTGAAAACTTTATATACATATACTACACAGTCTATGCAAATGTACATACATATGTACATATTTTTTAAAAGATTTATTTATTTATGCATACAAGAACTATGGTACAGGCCAGAGATGCGGGGGTGAGAGGATTCACCACAGACAGAGTAGGGAACAGAACAGGCAGATTGACTGAAGTACACTGCTGAGGGGAGCAGTGGGCGAGTCAGGAGAGGTCTGCCGCTCCAGGAAGGTTGCTCCCTGGCCGGCCCCGGATGGAACTGGTGCTGCAGAGCCTGCAGATTGCTTCATTGCTTCACAGTATGGTGCTTAACCCCTTGCACCACCAGGAAGGCCCCATATGTACATATATAAATGAATACTAGTAGACTAATATATTGCATTGTGGAATCTTAGATTATTTTTAGGGGAAAATCAAAGTAATCATTCTTTTTCAATATGTACAGCAAATAAGCAGCAAATCAAATGGATGCAACAAACTTTTTTGAACTTCCTCTCATATAGGTGATTTCTTCATTTCTTTACCTTCACTGAATATTTATGAGTAGATCAGTTATTAAAGGATTCTTAGTAGGATGAAAATGTGGAAGAAACAAAATATTTTTGTTGTTGTTGTTCTGGAATGATCCAAAAGCAAATGATCCAAAAGCATTCTCTCCTCCATCATGGCACTTTATAGTGGTCCTGAGGAAAGCATTCAAGTTGGTTTGTACTATAGCAGAATACAAAGAATTCAGAGATCATAGGATAGTTCATTCCCAGTTATATGATTCTCCCTAATGAGGGACACAGATATATTCTTTTCTATTTTGAGATCTCCATATCATTCCTTCTGATGGGAAACATATGAGTCATTCCTTGATGCAGAAATTGTAGAAATACAACATCAGATTAGGTTTATTTTGCTTTTATATTTTAACAATCCTTTAATGATATGAGATTCTGCTAAGCAAAAAAAAAACGTTAATGTGGGTGTAAATTTTCATGTTATTTAAAAATGCTTTTAGGCAGTGTTCTATCTCCTCAGTGCGAGCATAACAATTCAATCATTCTTTCACCCGATCATTCACTCCTTTATTGAATGGACACTCTCTAATGTGTTCAATGTGGCAAACATTCTGTAAGGCTTAGGATACAACTGGTGGGTAAATAAATGGTGGCATGAGACATGTTGTCAACTCTGGGAACCCAAAATGAAGCCAATGAACATTGTAGGATAAGCAGGATTTTCAATGGAATGTGGTATTTAAGTTGAAAATTAAGAAATAATGGAAGTTAGCTAGCTAGAACAAAGTGGCACTATAAGAAATGAGATGGCATGGAGAAAATGATGCACAGAGAAAGGTACCAAGAAAGGTTCCAATCAGGATCACTAGGTGTAAAGCTGGACAACTTGAATTTTGATATAAGACAAATCACCCTTCAGAGTGTTTGAATCAGTTTACATTCTCCCTAAAATGCCACAAGAGGGTCTATATTCTTAGATATTTTAGTAGGTTTGAAATCTTAAAATTTTCTAACGAAACCATGGAGATTGTGTGGTGTACAAGGGATTAACATGGCCAAGACATGGCCTTTATTCCCCAAGGCCCTTATCATCTAGTTCAAACAAGAACTAGAAGCACAGAGCAGTAACAAGTGGTGGGGGTCTCAGCAGCGGAGGAAATTAGTGAAAGTTACAGAGCTGTATCCACTCATTTGATGAAAGAGTAGGGAGAGTGTGAAAAGATACTATCTACAGTTCTTAGGTTACTTTTTTTTTTAAAATATGCTTATAACAGTCAAATTACAGGGGCAATTGCTACTTCCATAAATAATCACTTTCAAACTTAATTTGTATTATGAAAGTTTGCTTTATCTGGCAGTTGTGACTTAATGGAAATTTTTTCATCAGATTTTCCTTCCTAAATACTTCATTGTCAGTGAACAGGGTTAGGAGATAAGTACTGACTCATTTACTGAACAATATAGACAAACTATAATCTTATTTATTTCATAAAGTGGTGAAACTATAAGTCCCAAAAATCTGCATTTAAAAAAATACTATCTGGTTATTGGATGATACTTAGTTTATTACAATGAACCAGGCTATTTAATTAATATAGCAGGTCACGTTTTCCCAGCTACGTTGAGATATAATATATCTTTATGGACATTGATAAGAAATTACATTTAAGAAACCCATATTCACTCATTTTGTATTTACTTGTCTTTGACTGTGACAGGAACTCTAAAGCTATATTCTGTCTTCCAAGGAAGGCTTTCCCAGTACCTTGGGGACCAGCCTTTATCCAATTGCAGTCTGTAATGTTTATTTATTATCACTTGGGAGAATGCCCTCAAAAAGGAATGACAAAAACAAAAAAGTGAAACTCTAAGCATTAAGTCCACATATTATTTACATTTCCATTTTGAGCATGACTTCTAGTCTTTCGATTCTATCTCAATAGAAAACAAAATAAACAAGAAATCTCTTTAAAAATTACCTTGAACTATAATACCCCCTCTACACTTCTAGAAATAACTCTGATATGAGTAATATGTTTGGGTGGCACTACCAAAGAGTTAAGAATGCTTATGTTGTAAATTTCTACTGGATTAATTCTTTGTCCAATAGAAAAATTGTCATTATATTTCATCCTGCACAATCTAAATAGCTGCCATATACTGAATATTTGCTTATCACCAGTTGCTTCATAAACATTGTTTCTCATCTTTGCAATAACATGAAAAGTTAACATGATTATCCCCATGTACAATTAAGAAACTGAGGCTCCAAGTTGAAGAACAGTGGAATATAGTAAAACTACATACATGGAGGAGTGCGTTTATAGGTGAAAGTCTCTCTGACTCCAGAACACAAACTTTTATATAATTTATTACTTCACCTCTCCACAAGGTGTGAAGCCCTAAAAAAATCCATCAAAAACTGTAATTAGAAAAAGCAAATTGCAGAAATAGCAAATGCAATATCCTTACATTTACTGTTAAAATAAAAGGGATAACAGGGAAAAATCATATCAATGATTAAAGAGGATTATTTCTTCCTGTTTCTAGAGACAGAGACATCAAATTGTCCAAGTTTGTGCAATTTGATGGAAAGTACACAGGATTGAGATTCAGACAGATCCAGAGATGAATTGTTAAATTCAGCATGTTATAACACTGGTTTTATAAAACAGCCATTTTACTTCTTTGAAGCTCCTTGTTTGAACCCTGAGAATTGGAGATCATAATAACTCTTTCACATATTGTAGATTAATTTGTTGATAGCATCTTCCACATTTCTGGGTTCATTGTAAGTATTCAGAGAATAAAAGATCATTTCACAGAAATGACTCAAATGTTCAGTTAATTTTAGAGCTAGTATTTATTAGGGTAAAGAGTAAAAGTTTAATACATAAAGGCATATAGCAGCAATCCTATTTTTAATTTTTCAGAGTATAATTTGTGTTGTTTAATTTGGTAAAGCTGAAATTCACACAATTTAAACGGCAACCCTTATGTTTTAGGTCATGGATGCAGGGAGTCTCAGCATTAACTTTAATTGGAAATTAACTGTTAAATCTAAACAGAACAAGTCAAATGAAAATCTCTAACATTGCTGCCTTTTGAAACTGGCATTGCTTGTATTTTCTTTTTTAAAAGGTTAAATATTTTACTAGTAAATATCTTATTTTATAATTGTTAAAAATTTTATCATTTCAGTAAGCCAACTGATACCCCACTGATTTGGCAAATATTACATTTCTACCTGTGTGATCTATTTATGGATGCAAAATTATTAATGTTTTTCTTGGTGAATATAAATGATTGAATTTATAATTCTTAACATTTTGTGACACTGAAATAAGGACTATTAAAATACTTATCAATGGGTTCCAACAATGTTATCTTACAAAATACAAGCAGTAAAAA
Organism: Talpa occidentalis; assembly: GCF_014898055.3. Classification (NCBI taxonomy): domain Eukaryota; kingdom Metazoa; phylum Chordata; class Mammalia; order Eulipotyphla; family Talpidae; genus Talpa; species Talpa occidentalis. The sequence goes on along the minus strand of NW_023603184.1, from coordinate 81,744,372 downwards.
GGAATTTGAATTCCTGGTAGTGAGAGCTTTACTGGCACCTATATAGGCTGTCCACCACATTCTCAAAAATTCTCTCATATAATTATTTTTCCATAAAAATGAATGACATTTTCATGTTTTATTTTGTTTTCTTCATTATCTTTGTTTTCTGTATGACAAACTCATTCTGGTGTTCATTTTCTTCATTAGTTATCAAATTTAAGAACATGTCATTCCCATGCTAGCTAATGAGTGATCATTTTGTCAATTCTGGGTGTAGCGAGTCATAATGGCTGACCTAAAACATTAGCAGAGGAAATGGATTCAAAAGTGTAGGAATGGAATCTCCCAATGTGAGAGATAAGTGGGTGGGAGAGTCTCTGTACAACTTTGCGATAATCAATGAATTACTCATCTGAAAATAATTTGAGACAATACTTTTTTCAGTGCACATACCTCCTCACCTAATCCTGATCGAATGAGAAATAATATTCCTTTTTTAATCTTCACTAATATTATATCCTGTAAAACTGGGCAATTGATAAAATGTGATAAATGATGTTGGAGCTGGATATTCCAAGTAGCACATCCCCTGGATACCGGGAATCCTGTACAAGAGATTTTAATAATACAGATTCACCATCTTCATCTTAGCACATCCTCAAGATGGAAGGAAACCAGGAGGCAGAGGGGGAGACCAAGAAGTGGTGCAAGAGCTATAAGATAAACACAGCACAATGTTTGGCACACAGTAGGTGCTTAATAAATGCTTACAAATAAATGAATGAGAGCTTGATTATGTGTTTGATAGTCACATTAAAATAAGAAAGATAGGGGAAGAAATGCAGTATTTATTTACCTGAAGCAATATATAAGAATAGAAAAATATTTTTTTTTTTAAAAAAGAGCAGGGAAATGAGACATAAACAGTAACAAAAATATGACAATAACAGATTGGACTCACCTTTCAGATGTCCTTTCCAGGATCCATTTCTCTGCTGAAGCAAACATTTGGCTGTGCCTCTTCTCTCCTGCTCTTAGTACTTGTTGTCTAGTAAGAAAGCCCTACTCATTGAATTTAAAGCTATTGATCTATTCCTACTGAGGCATTACTCCTTAAGGACCTCATCCTAACTGTTGGATCCGTAAGATAAATAGAGACAAACAACATATGTTTATGATCTCACTTTATTTCATTACAGGCATGTAGATAACAAAGATGGAATAGGGGAAGATAGCTTAGGACATATAACATTTATTCATATGGACTTAGCTAAAAATTGCTTGGAAGATACATTTATCTTTTTTACACTTGTTTGCCTTCTAGCATTTGGAAGAGTGTTTATAAGTAACCTCCTGAACTGAATCAATTAGGAAATGTAGGCAGAAAAAAACATGAGAAATTATTCTGTTTAGAGACTTTGGAACGGATGAGGGATAAGATTTATCCATATGACTGGTCTACCTTGCTGAAATTCATAGAATATCTGCCTGAATTTATATTTGCTTTCCCAATTGTCACCTCTTCAGTAAGAGGAAAGTTTTCTTTCCAAACTTTTCTAACCAAATTATGACCTCAAAAATCACTTAGCAAAATGGTAGGGACTTCATTTTCTTTTATTTTTTCCTCCCGGACTTTCAAAATCTTCTCTTCGCAGATACCATTTAAGGTAGTCTTCTGTAAGCATAGAAAATGTTGAGTAAATTATATTAGACAAAAGGGATAAAAATCTTCAGATTAAAATTTCAATTTTACTTGAAAAGACAAACATGATCCATATAAGATGACAGTTCTCTCCAATGTAGTTTTTTTCTATGATATATGGAGAGAAGTTATAAAGGGTGAAGGAAGTCTGATGAAATAGTTCCTCAATTCTCCCAAAATGGGAGCAGAGATACTACAAAGCATAAGTTTGTGCTTTCCCCTGATATTCTCACATGTTTCTTTACTAACTAGAAGTGACTCACTATTTTGCAGGAAGTATTTTAAAATGTACGTCTAGAGTGAGTTCTTTTTCCTGACACTAAGTATTCTAGTTTCTTTGATAAAGTTTTTAAATCTTTAAGTATTTTCTGAAAGATAAGATGCCCAGCAAAAGGCTAGTGAGTCCTCTAAATATCTAATATTAGTCTAACATATGCTGTTGTGATTATGTTTGCTTGCATATTGAAACATAACTAAAGTTCCAGGACCAGATATTTCTTGAGCTAAAACACATAAGGTTATATATACTGAAATAATTGTCCATGTGGATAATATAACTTATTCTTAAAAATACTATATATATCTATGTATAGACCATGTAAAAGTAACTTTATTAACATCATCCTAATATGTGTGCTTTGAAAAGATCACTGTTAATGACTAGTTCTTAAAAATGTGGACACATTGTTTTATTCCTAATGAGATTTGATGATCCTGACACATCTTGTGGCTTAAATCCTCAAATATGTTACAATATGTATGTATAAAAATCGTTTGTGATTTGTGGTTCAATAAATCAAGTAATTTTAATCTTATAACATTAGGAACATTTTGATCCTCTCACACTATAACAGAGACTAAGGAGTTGAAATTAAGCATCATAAAACGCAGAATAAAATTATAAAGACCTTCTTGTAATACAAAATTCATGGAAACAAAACTCTAATTTCCTGATGGATATATTATATTAATGTAATGGATACCTCAGTGTAGTTAAATTGCATTAAATGGTTATTAATGCTTGAATAAACTTCAAGGAAGTGGGTACTGGTTGAAATGGGATAATATTTTGTTCTGCTAAATTATACGTTAATTGGTATTTCCTCTCTTGTAAAAGGACCTAAAGGGTTTAATAAAATATGTGGTAAAAAATGTTATTTTTTTTCCTTCTTGAGATATTAAGTCAAGAGTTTAACTGGAAGTGTTTCAGACCTTTCCCAGAATATTCTTCAGTATTTGTGATGACATGGGTTTCAGGGACTCCCAAAAGTAAATAATTAAAGCTTTTAGTCATCCAAATAATGATAGACTGCATCATGGGAAAAAAAAAGTTAGAAATTGTGCAGTTGAGATTTGTTTTCTTACTGTTGTTCCACAGATGAGAGGAAGGGGAGAGAGAAAAAAAAAAAAAAGAAAAAGGGAGTGGGAGAGCGGGAGAGGGAGTGGAAGAGAGAGACAGAGAGAGAGAGAGAGAGAGAGAGAGAGAGAGAGAGAGAGATTCCATTGGCAAATAAGTACAGGCCAACTCTGTTATTCTCAAATTACCTCAAAAGCTGTATTTGATAATATAAAGGACAAAACCGACCTTGCAGTTCATTTTTATTTTATCAGATTATGAAAAATACCAGAAACCTCGAGTTTTACCTGAGGGATATGGTGCTTCTGCTACGCATGAGAAAAACAGCTGCAACCAAGTACTTGAATCTGGACAGACTAGAGCCTTGTTTAGTTTTCATTTTTAGAGTAAACTCTGTGATAAAATTAAGTCTGTGCCACTAGATGCTTAAAGGGGACAGAGTACTTAGAGACTGTAGTGTTTTCAGGACTGAACTGAAACTGGCACAGAGGACATTTCAGGAAAATTAAGTTTGGGAACTTAGAAAGCTTGAGTGTATTTATGATACTGAATAAGTGTGTTGGTTTCTATTTAAACATCCTTTAGAATTTTTTTTGTGCTCAGTTCTTCTCTTGTGGGAGGCACATCTCATTTTCTCTAGGATCAGTGGTCACACAATGTTACTCAAATGCCATACAAAAAAAGGAAACACGGGCCACTCGGTGGAAAATAATAGACAGTGTGGCCCAGTCACAGGGACTACATCACCAAGATGAAATATTTGTAGCTCTGTAAAAGCTAAACCCATGGGGCTGGCAATTGCAAGTAACTAAGACCAACAGGAAGTGACCCCCAACTCCAGGGTAACACTCTGCTTTCAAATTGAAACTACTTATCAACCGGGAAGTTAAGAAAAGAGAAACTACAAAAAAGAAGTTAAGAGTCATTAATCAAGGCACCAAAGGGGGAAAATGGTATGTGCACTGCAGTATAAACAGGGACATTGTAAGGTCAATATAAATTCATGGCCATTTAAATCTATCACTGAAAGCTATACCCCCTAAGTTCTTTAGGGCAATCCGTGTATATTTTTCCTCTGTTCATTTGTTTACCTAAGGAGAAGACTGGGCCAAAATAAAAAGGATAAAAGCTCAACTAAACCCATAGAGTTGAGACACATATATGCAGTTGTGTAGTGAAAGCAAGCAAAATAAAGTTGTTGTTTCCCATACAGACATGGTTCAGGAACTGAGACTTTATATGTGTTCTATTCTTTTGAGCTTCCTCTTTCTGACATAATTCTCTTCTGAGACTGCTGCATTTGTTATTTTTAAACACACACTTTATCAAGATGTGACAGAATCTTACTTTTCTAGTGATTTAAACCTGGGAGGTACCTGACTTCCAATAATTCTAGTTGTTTGTCATCTAGTTTATACAGATGGAAACTATTGTTATTTCTGTTGTGTGTGGATGATTCAAACTGAAAATCTGGCATCACTATGACTTCTCTGGAGACGACATAAAGAAAAAAAAAATTATACTGGTCTCCAAAGACAGTGCACCTAATAACACACTATATGGGAAAATATCTCCCTTTCTTCTGAACACTTCTTAGACTATGCAGGGAAAATAAAAGATCTGATTCCATTCTAGCACCAAAGTAAGCATATTGTTTTTTCTACAGGTTTTTTAATTCAAAAAATCTTGTAAAATACTTTTATCCCATAGTTTATGTAAATATAAAGAAACAGCAATCGTTATTTACTTTTTAAAATTGTTTTTATTTTTTTAGATTTATTTATTTATTTATTTATGCATACAAGAACTGGGGTTCAGGCCAGAGGTGTGGATGGTGAGAGCATTCACCAGAGACAGAGCGGGGAACAGAACAGGCAGATTGACTGAAATACACTGCTGAGGGGAGTAGCAGGCGAGTCAAGAGAGGTCTGCTGTGCCATGTGGGTAGCTCCCTGGGGGATTGAACTCATGTTGCAGTGGCTGTGGATAGCTTCATAGGTTGTATCTTAACCCCTTGCACTACCAGAGAGGCCCCTCATTAGATATTTAAATCACTGTAAGTTTTTATTGCATTAGCTCAATGCAAAGTGACAGGTAGACCTCCTTGCTCTGTCACCATACTAGGTTCTGTGACCTTAAGAAATTAACATCCCTATGCTTAAGTTTTCCTCTTTAACATGGAGTAACACCCAACTCCTAAAGTTGTGGTGGCACTTTCATAGCTCATGCTCTTTGAAATAAAAAAGTAATAATAATCCCTAATCCCTAGCACATAGGAGTGCATCAAAAGGAGTAAAGGAGGAATCAGAGTCCTCAGTGGTTTTTGCAGGTCTATTATTGGGATTTACCCAGTACACAGCAGGCATGGGTGCTGGGGGGCCAGGAGGCTGGCAGGCCTCCCAGCCCCCTGCAAGTCTTCACTCTATGTTGGCTCTCCGGCCTTCTCTTTTGGCTTCTACTGGTGTCCCCATGACACCGCCCTTAAAAGCCCAGTCTTAGCCCAGGTGAATCCCATCCACCTATGCCCACACCCTACTCCAGGTGTCCGCCATCAGGCATGCATTTAGGACCGCAAGGATCCATCATCTATCCTGCTGGCGGGAGGGCAGAAAAGCCTGACATTTTTCCTTACCCTACATCATCTCTCCCACCTTATTTGGTTTAAGTGGGGAAAATGCCCTCCATGTGGTGGTTGCCTTCCTGCCACAAATAGAAGATGCTTGTTTTCCCAGTAGTTCTCTCAACAAGAGTAATAATTCTTTGTGCAGAAAGGAGTGAGATAACTGTTGTCAAGCACCATCAGCCTCTCCTTGGAGGTTTATAATATTTCTCTGTCTCGTCCCAATTGTAACTTCCTCCCAAATCTGTGGCAGATTTTAGGGATAATTAATCTAGACAATTGTACTAAACTATGAGGATCTGTTAATCACACATTTGGTTTAAAATTTTTACTCTCCTCTTCTTAACCGTTTTCCATATGTGAAGCACTTTTGGAACTGATTTCTGCATCCAACTCTTGTAAAGGATAAAGCAATCTAAGAAACATGTAGAAATGAAGATTCTCAGGTGTAAAGACATCGACTTAGTTTAAAACTATGACACAATCTCAATGAAAAGTGAGGGGAACTGAGAGCTAGTGATCTCTTGTTAGAATAAAAGAAATGGTCAACTGGTGAAAAAGAAGAAAGAAAAGAGTTCCCACAGGAAAGTATCATTTACTAAATGCATTTCTGGGAAAATATAAGAATCATCAAATGATTAAGAAAATGATAAAAATGATAAACTTAGGAAATGTTTTTGTTACCTAAATAAAAGGAAATTCCATAGGTCACTTTTTAAAATACAGCTATCAAATTCCTTTTCTGCTGACAAAGGCAAAAGGGTTAGTTTGAAAGGTAGATGAAGTCTCCCAGTGGAGTCAATTTCAAGATAAGAGCATGTATAAATATCTGAAAAAGGTAGAGAAAACCCTGAAAGAAATATTTCAGGGTGTGCATTTTACTGGTTAGTGTACCCTAGGGCTTGTGCATACAGTCAACACTCTCTTATGGCTGAAAAGGAAAATGTGTGTTCCAAGCAAAGCTGCAGATAGAAAACGTGGGAGCCTGTGGACTTCCAGTGATGGACACTATCATAGCCTGGTCATTTGTTATTTTCAACTGTTAAACTCAGGGGCCAGCAATTCATAGCCTTTTCATAGCGTTCCAAGTTTATTACTCCTGCTAGAATCAGAAGGGGCAACGTAATCTTTCTAATGTGTTCAATGGCTTTTGAGTGAAATTCTAAGCTGTGTGGCATAAAATCTAACCCAAGAGTCAACTAGCTGATGGGTATGGGTTCTCAAGACATAGGTTACTGCCTAACATGGTAGTGGGCCTTAGAGCCATTAGAATGGAGTTCAGAGTAATTCCTTATGGTGTAGCTGAAAACAGCAGACAGATATTAGGTCAATAAAGAGGTTAATATAAATATGCAGAAGCAGTGGAGTGCAGTGGTAACAGATGTCTGACATGCTGTTCTGTCAAGGGAAATTTGTGACTATAAAATGTCAATTATTAGTGGCCTAATAGTGGGAACATTGATGATTTAGATCATATTGTAGATGATGATAATTATGAAAGGCCATGATCTCTCCATTGTGTATTTGACTTTTAACATGTTGCTTCTTGCTACCAAAAAAAAAAAAAGTTATTGAATCTATTATGTTATTACTACATTCTAGGACAAAATGAATGATCTTATTTTCCCAGAATGACAGATGATCACTGCATCATCATCTACTCAGAAATAGCAATAGACACAAGCTCAATTAGTGCATCCCCAAAAATTATTTTCCAACTTTCAATCCCACAGTTCTCTTTGGTGATATATCTGCTACTTCTGATAAATTATGAAACCATCTAGATATTAAAATAAGGAATTAGATTTGCTCTTTTCTACTTAGAATTAGCAACCAAAATATGGATTAAAAAGTTATACTGAGCGACTATTTGATCCAAGACTCTGTCTTAACTGGGGAATAGGAAAAATGGGCAGGATACAGAAATAAATATTGTACAATTTACAGTCTATTTTAGAGATAAAATAAACACATCTGCACCTTAATAAAATACCTACATTAGGTATTAATCTAACAGCACGAGAGAAACCACAGAGCAATTCAAAATGAAGTTTCCATATGAAGAACCAAAATATGAAACACTGTATGTAAAGAATGGAGGAGACCAGTCCTGAAGTAGCCAGAGAAGGCTTGTTTGAAGACTGAGGATGTAAGTGTCATTAATTGTATGTAGAACTCAGCAGGTGGGGGGGGGGACAAAAAAAAGACAAATAAACACAAGTTCAGGCAGAAGGGCACAGAACATGCTTCTGAATATGTGGCCATATTAACAGATGGCCAGGCTTAGAAGAGGTATATATAACATATTACCTATTGATAGTTTTCCAATTAAATTCAGTCAGCCTGGCTGTTGGTGGAGAGTGGCTCATTTCACCTTCAAAGAGCAAATTTCAGATCAGAAATAAAAGATATAAGAAAAGGAGGAGTTGAAGAAAAGAAATTCATCAAATCAGCATTAAGTATGTATTAGGAAAGGAGTAAAATAAAGGTCTTTCCCACAAAAACACAATTGCTCTCACATTATAGGCAGGCCTAGGTCTTAGAGTTGTTGTCATACATAGTGTGTTTAACTTATGGAAGAAAAAATACATTCAGTTTCTTATTAATAGTTTCAAAAATGTTCTTTCTTGAGATGAGGACATGCAGCAAGACTGGATCAATGTCCAGTGATCATCAGCTGGATGTCAGCTAAAATTACAGTTACTTTGTCATTGTCAGGGAAGACACGTGTGTGGGCACATCAGAGCTGGTTGTAAAATGGGGCAGCTGTTCTAAGTATGACCTTGGACTTGGAAACATAGGGTCCAGGTAAGGAAAATAGATGCCCTGCTGGACTTGTTAGTGGTGTGACGTGTTTATGAATGTCCGGTGCTATGGTATGGCCTTTAGAAAGACCTAAATTTCCAGGAAAAGAACCTTACTTGTGTAGGTGACTTGTTAATATCTGTTTACTGTGATTACTACTTTATATAAGACTTTTTTTTTTTTCAACTGTTTGAAAATCTTTCTCTGGATAATGATTTTCTCTTCTTCTTTTGTTTCTTTTTTTCTTTCTTTTTTTTTTTTTTTTTACAATTTACACATAGTTTATTTACTTGATTGAAGGCTTTTTGGTACATAACAGCTTTTATACAGTGGCAACCTCCTTTGTAAGTATGTGTCCACACTGTAACTATATTACACCATTTTCTACTCTGGCATTAGCGTTAAATATTTATATTTTAAGAATTAACTAGAAATGTTGTTATTCCTTTTCCACTTAGAGAAATTATTTGGGATTAACAAGTTTCCTCCCCACCCCATTTTCCTATAATTCTTTATACAGGCTTAGTTTTAAGGATGAGTTATCCTATCTCTTCACTCCCTAGGGTGGCTTATTAGCTGTTTCATCTTTAGGGAAATGACAATCATGTTTTTTCAGCTTAATAAGATTTCTGCAGCTTATGAAGAAGAACACCTAATCTTGTTTTCTTCAGCAAACAGAGAAAGGTACTATAGGTTCACCTCACTACTTTATGATCTTCTCAAGTGTTCTGCCACTCCCATAAAACTTATACCAAATTTGTAAGAGAATTTTTAAAAATCCCTGCTTAGAAAACCCTTAAGTTTCCAAATATAGGCCTCTACACATTGATTTTAATTAATTATCAAAGATAACATAAGTCATTTTGGAGGTCCAATTGCTAATCCTCCTAGTCTGCTTTCATCTAGGACATGGACAATTCATCCATGGTAAATTTAATTTTAGCTATAATTACAAAAGTTTGAAATTAAATCTCACTAGTGCTATGCTCCCATTAATACAGACAAAATAACTGATCTACTTAGGATTAATGTGGGGGACAAAAGTAAGATTTAATTTTTAGCTTTTATAATTAATTTGGGAAAATGTGATAAAGGATTTTGTTTCAGAGAGATAGAATGAGAGAAAGTTTTAGAGATTGAAGCAAGACATCCCAGCAATTTCTCAAACCTCTTACATCCTTACCAAATATAGTGTAAGGTAATTTTAACTGTAGCCCATTTACCCCTAAAACTAAAAAATAATATGTCACAACTCCCAAATGCCAGGAGTTGAAATTTGAGCTTATAGTAATTTATTCTAATAATTAAAGAGGAGCATATAGAACTATCATTTTACATACTACAGGGTAATTATAAACAATAATCAGGGTGAATATACCAACAGAAAAGGTGCCAGTTATTCAATCTTCCTACCACATTCAACATTTCTTTGTGTTACCAATATTCTTACAGGTATATGAAATTCAAGTGATTAAGGTTCAGAAAATTAAAAGAAACTGACAATCATATTAAGAACCAGTCTCCTAGATAAATTCAAGAAAATCTCAACACTCTTTTTCTAGTTCCTATTTATTGCACTTAATGACAACTGTGGTTTGTGGAATGAAATATTCTTGTTTCCAAAGATTTCCAGCTTACACTATTAAGGGAGTAATTAATGGAGAGAGCGATTCATGATCAGCTCTAACAACAGGACTCTAGGAGAATATGGACAACGGAGTCTTTCAATAACCCTAACGTGAATGACTCCAGTGGGAAATGCTCATGAGTAATGGCATGTAAATGATGTCCACCACCGAGCTGAGGCAACAGGGATGCTGCAGAAGAGTTGATCATTATACTCAACTTCAGCTTCCTTTTGCCCCAGACATACAGGAGATTGGAGACTTTTTTGTTTTCCTCTTTTATGTATATGTCTATTGTCTTCATTTTAATGGTCTAAATAAGATAGAATATGGTGGTACTGATTAAAATATGTAGAGGATGGGATAAAAAGAAAGCACTGAGTTTTATGAATGGATACCACCTGGTTTTAGTCATCACAGGAAGAACAATTATATTATTTAGACATAAAATAGAAGCTCAAATTTGATAATCTATCTCTCTCTTATTTTAATTAGGTTTTTATTTTAAGAAAATTGAAGATTGATTTCTCATAGGAGTGGTGTATTTGGTTGTTTCATTGCTTGAGAAATTTCAAATGGCCACAAAATAAATATGGAAAACTTGAAAAATAATTTTGGATTTTGAAGTAACAATATCATGAATTCTAATCTAAGATGTGAATGAAACATACTCACATTCCACTGGATAGAAAGAAGTATGTTATTTTGGCAAGTAACAATATATGAATGTGTCCAATGGGAAAAGTACTGCATATTAGAAAGTGAGAATTAGTTTCACTAGATCTGTAGTATACCAAATGATTATAGAAAGGGCAGTGACTATTCCTCTAATCAGCATTAAATAAATATTAACTATGCAAAAATATATTTTATAGCATTTTTGTTGGTGGTAAGTCATTTAGAAATAATCCTTCAATATTAAATAACATAAGGGGCGAGAAATCCAGTAATGTACTAAGGTTGTTTGAATTTATCCACTTAAAAAGCATCATCTCTCTTATTTAAAAAGGCCAACAGTTCTTGAACTTTACTTCCACATGTCAATGTTCTATTAATTGGCACATAAAGAAACTTGTTGAAAGTAGTTAAAGATGGAATGTAAACCCAACAATGAAATAGAGGTTACTGACAAAATCTGAAAGACTTTATTTGGTGGAAGAAAACAAACATTAGATTTTCCCATGAACATTTGTTTGATTTCAATGTAGTTTGTCCCTTAAAATGTGAAAATGATATAGCTTTTTATCAGGTTAGATTAGACAAAAAATGTGGGATGGTAAATAACACAGATCAGAAATTTCTTTTACAAAAAAATCAGTTTTTATAAAAAAATCAGATCTGGGCCACTTACCTTCACAACAAGCTTCTTTAAATGACTACTTAATACTGTAAGTTGTGTTGTTGATTTGCAGGAAATATGATTATTTTAATCCACTTGGTTTATAGGCATGTTTTTTTCCTGAACATATAAGAAAAGGCAATGTGTGAAAAGACATTTTACATAAAACTTAAAATTCTGGTTTCTAGTAGCCTGAAGGTTTGTGTTCTCCAATATTCATACTGAAATCCTAACCCCCTAGTTGATGCAGATATTCATTTGAAGATCACTTCATCTTGGAGTTCCCCAATTCCAGAACTGTAAGAAGTAAATATTAATTGTATATAAGTCAATTCTGATATTTTGTTATAGCAGCCCCAATGGGCTAAGGCATACTGTCATATCAGTTGGGTTCAAATCTCCTTCTACAACTAGCATCAGCTTTGTGACAGATTTTATTTCTCAAACTCTCAAAACTTTCATTTCTCATCTGTAGAATGAATAGGAGAATAATAGTATCTAACTGATAGTATCATTATTTGGACTAGCAACACTAAAGAAACTGACAGATGCCTAGTGCATACTAAGCAGAGAAAAAAATGTTATTTGTAAATTATTCTTATATTTATCAGAGTAAAGTAAACTCTTTGGGGAGTACAGTTATATAATTTTTGACTTATCCATACAGTCATGTAATTACCAGCAAAATTAAGACATGAAGTTCTGTTGCCTACCACCACCCCACCCTAAACAAAATAAAACCTCTGGCTACCCCTTTCCAGTCAAAACCTTACTTGATATAGAGCCCTTTTGGAACTAATCTGTTGTCCATCACTATAGCTTTGTCTTTTTCCAGGATATAATGTAAATGTCATACAGTGTGCTTACTTTAGGAAGTTGGTTGCTATCACATATCATTTGTGATTGATCCATATTGTTCCATATATAAATAATTTATTCCATTTTATTTTCCTTTTTTCTATGAATTCCCTAGTTTAGATTTTTTCCCAGGTTCTAGTGTTTGCAAATGAAGCTACTATAGATACTGCATATAGGTTTTTGTTCATATGTAATTCATATACATTAAAAATCATGCACTTAATTCACTGGTGTTCAGTATAGAGATATGAGACATCAACTCTATATTTTAGGCCATTTTTATCATCCCATGGTAACTCCATTTTAATATTTTAAGGAATTATCAAATAATTTTTTGAAAGCAATTGCCTCTTTTATAATCCCATCAGTAGATCCAGTTTCTCTACGATCTCCTTAACAGTTGATTTTTCTCAGGTTTTGATTTCAACCATTTTAATGAATATGGTTATATTTCTCTAATAACTAATGATTAAAGATAGGTTTCACATACTTTTTAGCCATCTGCATATCTTTAAATATATATTCACGTTTTTGCCCAGTTTATTTTTGGATTGGACTCTTTGTCTTCTAATTATTAATTTGAAAGGGTTCTTTCTGTCTTCCAGATAAAAATCATATATAAGTTTATAATTTATGTATGTATATTTTCTCCCATTATTTAGGTGGTTGTTTTGCTCTCCAGTCTATCTTTTAAAGCACAAAGTAATTATCTATGATAAAGTTCAAATTATCTACAATTTTCTTTTGTCTCTTATGTCTTTGGTATCTTTACATGAGGGTTTTAACACATGAACACAAGATTTACTATATTTTCTTCCAAGAATAGTGTAGCTTAAGTCTGAAGTTTAAATCTGTGATCTATTTTGAGTTTATTTTTGTGCATTTCCTAAGTATTTTCTTCATCTTTTTGCAATGCAGATATCCAGTTTTTCCAATACATTTTTTTCTAAAAGATTTCTTTCCTCACTGATTTGTCTTGCCATACTTGTAAAAATCAATTTGCTATAAATATGAACATTTTCTTTCTGGCTCTGTATTCTATTCCATTGATTTATATGTCTACCCTTATGCCAGTAACACATTGTTTTTATTACTGCAGCTTTATACTGACTAAGTGTAAGTCCTCCAGCTTTGTTCTTTTTTTCAAAGTTTTGGCTGTTCTTGGGTACCTTTGATTTCTCTAAGAAGCATCTTGTCAATTTCTATGAAGAAGAAGAAATGTGGGCTATTGATAAGGAGTACAATAAATCTGTAGATCAATTTGACTTACTACCTTAACATTAACTTTTCTGATCCATGAACATGGGTTTTTGGGCAAATATTTAGATCTTTAATTTCTTCCCACAGTGATTATAAAGTTCTTTTTTTTTGTTTTGTTTTCCTGTATTCGCCTTTTTAAAAATCTTTAGTAATAGTCTCTCTTCTATTGATTTTAGTATTGATTTGGGTTTACTTTTATTTTATTCTTGCCAGTCTAAGTAGGGGTTTAAGTATTTTCTTAATATTTTCATTAATCCTTTCTATTTTGTTTTTACATTATCATTGTTTCATTCCCTTCATTTGCCACTTACTTTGTTTTAAATTTCTTACTTTTTCCAATTTGTCACAGTGGAAGATCTGATTATTTACATCACCTTTTATCATTTTAATAGAAACATTTGTTTCTATAAATTTTCATCTTAGCACTGCTTTATCTACATAACACATATATTGGTGTATAGTAATGCAATTAAATATATTTTTATTTTTCTTCAAAACATGCTTTTATAGGCATTTATTACAAAGAAGTATATTACTTAATTTCAACATATTTCAGGATTTTCCAAAAATATTTCTGTTATCAGTGCTTATGTCGATCTTGATAATATCAGAAAACATACCTTGTATTGTTTCTGTTTTTATAAATGTATTAAGCTTGGGTTTACTTCCCAGGATGTCTATCTTGTGACTAGTCTATGAAAACTTAGAAGAATATCTGCTCTACCTTGTGAGTAGAGTGTTTAAAAAGGGAAAGCAATAACATTTTAACCTTTATAGACCAAGAAGTAAAATTGAGTATCTTCTATAGGTATTTATATTACCATTTAAAATGCAATGATAAAAGTACAAAAACCATTCTTACTTTGTGAACCATACCTGTAAAGTGCCATTGTCCAGATTTATTGGTAAGCCATGGATTGCCAACTCTGTTCTAGTTGATGATAACATTAAGTACATTCCTTGTTAATGTCTTAGTTAATTTTCTAACTGCTCTATAAATTACAGAGAAAGGAGTGTTGAAATCTTAGTGCCTATGGATTTTTATTTCTCCCTTTTGTAAAGTAATATTTAATTTTTCTTGTATTATATATATATATATATATATATATATATATATATAAAACACATATTCTCTAAGATTTTCATGTGTTTGGAGTTTACTGAATTTCTTGAATCTTTATGACTTTCACCAAATTTGGGATTCTTTCAACGACTGCTTCTTCAAATAGGATTTCTGCAACAACTTCTTTTTCTCTTTCAGCAACCCTACTGACTTAAATATTACTTCATAGGTCTCTAAGGCTGTTTTGGTTTTCATCTTTTTTCTTTGTCTTTTTCACTCCGAATAATTCCTATTGTTTTTACTCCAGTTTGACTCTTTCCTCTGTTACCTTTATTCTGTTGTTGAGCCCTTACAGTGATTTTATTTCAGTAACTGTACTTTATTATATTTTAAAATTTTCATTTGCTTTTGTTTCCTGATAACTAATTCTCTATTTAGAATGTCTAACTTCTCATTTATTTCAACAGCGTTCAGGCTTACCTCATAAAGCATGATCACAATAACTTCATTAAAGCCTTTCAAATCTTTATTATCTTAGGATTGGCATCCGTTGTCTTTTCCCTTGATAATTGGTCAGATTTTTCCCAATTGTTCATGAAGTTGTCGTGAGTCTTGATATTTTGAGTAACTTTAGATTGTATCCTAGACATTTAGATGCCGTTTAGTGAGAAATTTGATTCTCTTAGATCTAGAACACAATGTTGATTTTTGTCTGCCTGCTTTTGTGGGCAGTCAACTGTACAAAATTCGTGGGTAAGCCTCCCCTGGTGGAGCAGTGGTTGATCGCTGGGTTGTGAGGCTGCCCACAGCCTCTGCAGCACCAGTTGGATCCCCGGCCACTGGTGAGGGTCCCACCAAAAAAAAAAAAAAAAATTCTGTGGGTGGTGATTCTGATGTAAGTTCAATTTTTAGTGCTTACTATGTTCATTGAGTCTGCCTTTCACCAGAGCAGCTCAAAAGAGGAGCTGTGACTTGGACAATAACCTATATACTTGATCACCCTTCAAATACTTGGCTATGCTTCCTGCTTCCTGGCCATATTCTGCACAGGGATATGTTCAGAGCATGTATTGGTTTATATGTGAATATAGATTCTTCTGTCCTTCTAACTCCTCTTTGGAATGTTCCCCCAAATTAATAGTTTCAGTGAACTCTGTGTGTGTGCATATTTGTGTTTTGGTTCATCTGGATAAAAGGATGTGATTCTCTCAGTGTGTTAGCCTCCCACAATGTTATGTATTTCCGTAAGTCTGGGCCTGATGTTGGGGCAAAGAAAAAGGAATATCGATAGAAGAAACATATTGGGAATTTCCCTACCTCTTGTTGTACAGAACCCCTCTTTTCTCTTCCTGAATCCATAGTCATGAGGGTTTTGTTTGGCTCTTTCAACACTTGTGCCACTCTGCACTGCAGTGGTTTATTTCTGTAATGAGGATGGCTTTGGAGCCAGACAGAACTTTAAAAATGGGGAAAACACATTTTTCCTCTCTCTGCACTGAAAAGCCTTTTATCCCTGCTCTTCAGGTCAGATGGTGGGATTACAAGAGACTGGGGATGATGTCCATCATACAGTTTA
This sequence comes from Talpa occidentalis, assembly GCF_014898055.3. Lineage (NCBI taxonomy): Eukaryota > Metazoa > Chordata > Mammalia > Eulipotyphla > Talpidae > Talpa > Talpa occidentalis. Next base: position 81,728,185 of record NW_023603184.1, on the reverse strand, counting down.
TTTCACAGTGGGGAGATAAAGAAACAGAAACAGGTAACAACGGGACCATAGTTCTTCAAATTGTAATGTCTTTCCCAGTTTTCTTGCTCTTATAAACTTTTCAGTTTCCTTGCTTAGTTATTTTATTGTTAAAGCTTAAGTATTAACCGATTTTATTGTGCACATTCCAACTCTCAGTTTTGTCTACCTCCTTTTGAATTCTGAGGAAACACACACACATATGTGCACACAAACACACTTTAAAAACAAGTCCCGCACAAAAGCATTGCTGTACCTTTCTCTTAGTAAATTTTCTAATTCACCTGTCACTAAACGGACAGGTCTTTTTGTTGTTTGTTTGTTTGTTTGTTTGTTTGTTTTTATCACTAAATAGGGTTGGGCTTTTGGGAACAGAGTTCACATTTATGAATAATTATTATCTCAAGAGTGATAAATTGAAATTGCTTTTTCTAAAGTGTTTTTTTCCTATGAACTTTATTTCCCTTAAGCCCTTTATAGAACTTCAGAATTATGTGATCATACTTCAGTAATTATCTGTGACACCTGAATAAGTTAACAATGTGTTAATGTTAATTTTTTCAGAATTGTAATGTTTTTATTCTAAAAAGACAAACTGGCCAAATGTCTCTCAAATGGCCAATATTGCTCAAGGACAGTACAAGAAAATACCTGTTCATGAATTTTAAAGTATTCTGATCTCCTCTAAATTAAAAAACCATATGTGTGTGTATTTCAAAATTAAATTTTATTTTTACTAAATGATCCTGAAATGATGTGGAACCTATATAAGTACATATTTAAAATAGTTTTCATCAACATTTTTCTAACAATGATTTTTAGCAACAGCTATTCAGCTGTCTCACAATATATTCTTTAACTTTCACAAGTAAAATTAAAATTAATGAGATTCCAAACACCCAAGACATTAAAAATCAACCCCTGTCCCATGGAGTAATTGGGGCTAAGATAAAAGTTATAGTCCACAAAAGGCTAAATATTGATCTGTTCAGTTTGCATCCATTATTGCTGATCTTTCAGGATTTAAATATCGATTGTGCTCTGCAGTTATGATAAGCTAGAGCAAAGGCTCATCCATATTGCAGTGTTGAGCAAAAGAAAAAGAGTTTTAACCTCAATAAGCCTGTGGCCTAGTTAGAAAATGCCATCCTCCTTCTAAATCTTTAGCCTGGCTATGAAAAAATTAATAATTTATTAAAACATATTTTATTATAGGGCTTTCCCTTCTGTCTCCCTGGCACGATGCCAGTGTACACTATGAAGTAACATTTGGAAAATGACCTCTACTACTTCATATGAGTTGTTACTTTAGTTTGGCTTAATATTAATCATTTATTTTAAAAAATACAAGAAACATTTCTCAGGATTGCTAAACCTTCATGCTCATTGTGGCCCTTTGCCAGAGTCTAAGTTGACATTAGAGTGATGTTACTATGACTGTGCCAGCTATCCTAGAAATGTAATGCATTGCTCTTATGATATATTAAACATTGACTTGGAAATTGAATATATAATTGGCAATGACAGAAGGAAGTATGATTTAATATCTTCCATGCCACCTTCATTTTCCAGCACTCCCCCCACACCCTGAATTGCTTAGGGTCATGCTTCTCAAAGCATTCCCATTATTTCAAATAGGATATCCTGGAGAATGGCACACATTTATAAGTGCTTAGCCAAATATCTTTTTTGGAAATATTTTGTACATACTACAGCAGTCAAAGGACTTTTCCATTCCTTGTTTTATATTTAAAGCAAAATTAAAGGCTTGATTTCCACCTCCTCCCTAATAAACAGTATAATGGCCAGTTTAACAGTAAATACCTGATTGTTCATAGATCAAGAAAGCATAAAATCCATCTTGGAACATCTTACACTAAAACTCATTTGTTTTCAGTCTTTCCAGAAATCATATTTATAAACTCTCGTCCAATCTTTCGGAGACAAAATACCCTTCACATTTTTACCAACCTAGCAAAATTGACTTCTTCCATATTGTCTCATTGACATTTATTTCTTATAATAATCAGCAAAAAAGTGTTATTGTGAAGAAAATCAGGAGGCAGTAAGTTCATGTTGCCCTTGAGGTCACTACTTCATATTTGTCTCTCACTGTTCTCTTGGGGATATTTTTCATTTATTTCCTCTTCCAAGTATCATCTGAGCTGTCAGGTATTTTCTTAAAAACCCTACGATGTGATTTTCAGAAATGTTGTCTTAAATTTATCATCCTAAGATGAATCCACAGACACTGATTTCCCTTTTACCTTTATTTTCAGATGTCTAACTATGACATTATTTGGCCTTGTGCATTGCAAGAGAGGTATAGCTCACAATCTGATGACAATTTCTAGACTCTGCCTTTCCCAGATACAAATAATTATATTTTTAAAACAGTTAACTGTTAAACAATCAAAAAGTTTTTAGCTTCATCTTCACATTTTTGTTAAAAATGGATAAATTTTAGAAATAAAACCCTACTCAATATCTGAGTAAACTATTCACAATGAAGAAAGATTTTAGCAATTATCTCATCCAATTATTAACAAAATACACTGTATCATTCATACTCACTAAGTCCCTAAACTAAACTAAGATCTCTTTTTAATTATTTTATACCATTTTTTTAAACATATGAAAGTTTCTATTGCAATTTTACATTTAAGATGTTATCATTTTGGAAGGGAGGGAGAGCTTGCTGAAAACTGCTTTCCTTTTCATACCCATCCCTGAAAATAATTGGAAATAAGTTTGCTTTGTATGCAATCTGTCACATGCAGTTTTAGTTTATAAAATTTGCCAAAACAGCCCTTCCCTATTTGTTGTTTTGAACTAAGACCTTGCACTACAGAAAGAGAAGTTGGGGAATGGAGGCAAATGGCAGGAAAACATCAAGAATGCATACTACTTCAATGGTAAAAACACATTTTAATAACAGACTTGGATTAACCAAAATAAATGTTTCTTGAAATAATATACATTGTGATGATAATTCTGTAGTCCTTATAAACATTTCTATCAAAGTTGTTTTCCCTGTCATGGAGCACCAGAATGGACTGTGGCTCACATGGTACATAAAAGTGACACGGGTTACAGTCTTGCTGCATAGCCACTGGGGAGACATACAGGGAGATGAAGGTATAGTTTGTATTGTTACCTTAAAGTAATCCATATATAAACATACAGTAAAATATTTCTCAACATTCATGACCAGGATGTCCATAGTCCCCTTATATATAGCACATTTTCAAAAAAATATTTTTCAGGGCTTCCCCGGTGGCGCAGAGGTTGAACGCTGGGTTGCGAAGCTGCCCACAGCCTCTGCAGGGCCGGTTCGATACCAGGCCACCGGGCAAGGGTCCCACATGGTGCTCAGACCTCTCCTGCTGCCCGCTGCTCCCCTCAGCAGTGTGCTTCGGTCCTTCTGCCTGTTCTGCTCCCTGCTCTGGCTCTGGTGAATTCTCTCACCCTCCCATGCTTCTGACTGTACCCAGTGCTTGTATAAATAAATAAATCAATCTTTAATTTTTTTTTTCAATAGACTGTTACAGAAAGTGTCTTAAGATTCTTACTACTTGTTGGAATTCATTGACTGGTTTGTAAAGTGGGTTTTGTGGATTGCATATTATTTGCATAGGGCTCTTGTAAAAACTTTGGATTGCTGGTTTTGGGGACAGACCTGCTATATCAAATTATCTAGGGTAATCTTATCCTATTCGTTTTTTATCACATTTGCAGATCAGCATACATACACTAAAAAATTAAGGGCAGATTCTCTTGGATACTAAGTTGTTTCAGGTCTTGAATAACGTAAAAAAAAAAAAATTATGCTTTAAAGCTATTGAAGCAAGTAAAACTTTGCAAAGGCCTATTCTATCCCAAATACCATCTTCTAAGTAGTATAGCTATCCTGAGATTCATTTAACAAACAAATCTTTAAGCTCCAGTATAAACAGGCATTATAATCTTTGTATTAAAATTCTGATGTTATTCTTTAGAAAAGATTTTTCCAAACCATTATTTAAAGTTCATTTATAGAATGAAGGTTATTTAGTTTCACACACTAAAGAGTGCAAAATGTTTCTTCTGCCATTTTAGCTGATTTTGGATGAATCCGTAATGGCTTACTCATTTTACACATATTCTTCCAGCATTATATGAATATACAACAATAAATATCACCACTTGTTTGCTTTTCTTTAAGTAGGAATGACACTATACTATTTCCAGAAAAAAAAAAAAAACCTGACAAAGACTAGAAGAAAAGACAAATCGACTAAATTTATTATGAGCATTTGAGTTTGGGCAAGATTGTCTTTACTTAATTATCTTTACTTATCTTTACTTAATTTACCAAGTAAAATGGGATGACAGTGCCTAGCTCATAGAACTATTGTGACAATAATATTTCATAATTTCATAATTAACAGGAGTATTTAACAGAGTGCCTGGCATATTTGAAATAATTGGTGACATGGATTATTATAAATATTAAAATTATTTTGAAAGAATTTTACTTTTATTTGTATTCTTGCTCCATGTTCATTATTAGGGGCAGGGTTGCCTTTTGCCCCTCCTTGCCTCCATCCTTCATCCTAACTGCATTTGTGTATATAATCTTCCCACAGAGGCATCTTTCTAAATCTCAGGTCTCCCTTCCATATTTCAGCACATTTCAAGTCTCCCTCCAAGTTTCTGTCTAAATAAGAAGAAGCCTGGATCTCACAGAGCTCTCAAGGTCTCAGTCTGTTTCCATATATCATTTATGTTATTTCTAGCTATATATTCTACTGCTCCTCAAAAAACCACTTTTGTATCAGTCTTGTAGTCCTCCACACATCTTCCATCCTGTCTTATCAAGTTGAAATGGAATCCCCCTCCTTCATCAATCACTGAAATCCAGCCCATCCCTGACCCAAACTTCAGTCAGATTTTCCTGTGTATAGCAGTCACTCTGATATCAATCAAGACTCTTACTACTCAAAATTTGCTCTCCTCATCATTTATAGGACATCTGCTGAGATCTTGTTGAAAATACAGAAACCCATTCTTAACCCAGGCCTACAGAATCAGAATATGCATTTCACAAGTTATCCATATTAAATTCAATTTCACTCACATTAAATTTTGAAAAGTGCTGACCTGAAACATTTAGAGCAGTGGTGATCAATTTCAACTGTGCACTAGAATCACCTGGGATCTAAAAATAATGACTCTTGTACTCCATTCGAAGATATTCTGATTTAATTGAGTTGGCTCTTATCCCAGGATTTCTATTTTCAAAAGTTCCTGATGAATCCAATACATAGCCAAGACCAAGAAACATCAAACTTAAGCCCAAATAAAACCATTACTTCTGATGCTGTTCTGTTCTCCGACATTTTAAAGATTGAAAATATAAATATATATTTATGTATACATACATTATATATATTCTATTTAGTAAAAGTTGAATCAGTAAGGTTGATTTCTCTGAAAAGTAATAATGGAAAAAAATCTACACACTAAGTTTAAAAACATATAATAACTATGGTATCATTGTCCAGCTTATAGCAGGGGGAAAATCCAATATCTAGTGTTTGCAAGTTCCAAAATTCTATGAATTATGGATTTATTATTATCTCTACTTTTTTATAAGGAAACTGAAGCTTTAAAAAGATTAAATAGCTTTTCCAAATTTATATGTCTAATAAGCTGTACCATTAACACACTGACCTCAGTCAAATCTTATGTCAGGTACATTCCCACATCAACAGACAAATAACAGTAGAGAACAACAGTGAAAGCATCACTCAGGGCCTCTTTTGACCTAATTCTTGAATCTATTTTCTTTTCATCCTCATTCCAACTTCTAGGCTTTACTATCTTTTCTGTGAATTCTTACAGTGATTGCCCAATCACTCTTTCTGAGTGCAGGTCCTCAGTCCTCCATTTCATAATGTTTCCAGAGACAATTCTGTGAACTGGAAATTGCAACATGCCCAGTTCTGGTCCATTCTACAATAGTTCCTTTGGATATTAGTGTCCTCCATAATTTTGTACATATATTCATGTCATTACTTATTTTTTTTATTTGGCTTTCAATGCTATTTCTAGCTGTCTTTAATATCCAGTGTGTGCCTTGTCATTCATGAAAGTTCGTGTTAAAAATTCCACCTAAAATCTAAAATGCTAAACTATAGTCTATGTTTCTATATTCATCGTAAAGGTTTAATGTATGGAAACCTTTGAGGGATGATCTTTTACAATTTGGGATGATGTAGAAATGTACCTTCTTTATGAACATTTTATATCCATAACCTATTATGCGACATAAAGTAATGAGTGTTTTCTTTCCAGATTTGTAGTGTCTTCTAAGCAGGTTTAAAAAACATTTAAAAGGGATGTTTGTGAGATAAGTAATAAGCAGTTTTTATTTAGGGCTATTTTCTCTTGTAATAAACTTTGGACATCTGTGACATAGTTCGTAAACACTAAAAGATCTGGGCTATACTTACATCTGTGTCAGGTATATTTAATGAGATATTTCCTTTTCCATCTAGCATTTAGGATCAAAGGGAAATTACAGGCAGAAATATCTTAAGAGAAGTAAAATTTTAAAATATCTTGGAGTCCCCTTTTGCACATTGACAAAGGCCTGTCACATGCTTAATCCTCAAAGAGATTTGGGTAAAAATAATTGATTTGAAAAGGCATGGCTTCTGACCATCACTGCTTACATGGTGGAATCATTACTCCACTGCCTAATGAGGATGACTGTGATCATCTGCCACTCCCATTTGCGAAGTCCGGCCTGACACCTAACTATGCATCCTACCTCTACACCTAGCACCCTTCTGTGTTCATTCTTGATGCCCCAAAATATTGGTCTTATGAAGGAATTAAAAATATCCAGACTATGTTGAAGAAAAACTGGATTACATTATAAAAGTAATGATTTTATCACTTAAAAATCCAATCCCATAAATAACCACTATATATTGAATATGATTTTTATTGACCAATTAATACTGTCATGTGTATTGGTATTAGAGATATATATTTAGAGATAAAGCTTTTTACCACTTAACCAATTACAATGGCTTAAGCTGTGTTAATCCCTACAACTAGTTAATTCTGTACTTATATGTATATAAAAGATATAATCTCAAGCACACACATTTTTCCATATTCATTTGACTAGACTGATTATAAAAAGTTCTGGCATTTGACTTTATCAGACAATATCTTATTGAATTCTAACCTATTGGTCAAATCACATCATTTATCTCAGTGCTCAACACATTATTTAGTTTGTATTTAACACAATTTGGTTGCATTTTTTTGAATGATAAAGTGCTAAATAAGTTCCAAGACATGTCTTAGAATAATATAAGCATTATAATATATTTTCAAGCACCATTAGTATTTTTTGGCACTATCTTGAAATACCATTTTAAGGTTGATACAAATTTGCTTGCAAACCTCCCAATTTATTTTTTTACTGTTTTACAGAGAGAGTCCTTTGAAAAATTAGCAAGGTCTCTAACACAGAATTTAAATTCTTACTGACCAATGGAATTCTGCAATTCCATTAACACAAAAGCCTGACATAGCTGAGATTTATATTGCCAGAAACTCTCATTTGATTTATAAGCTGGTAATCCTTTTATCCTCCATTTATATGCAGTATAACTTAACGTAAGTGCAAGAATGCCTCCACTAATAGAATTCACGAATATTGGACCAAGACATTTTTTAGATCATAAAGGCTCCCTGAAAAGGGGGAATGAAAAAGACTAGACTGTCTGTGATGGCATCTGGCTTTCCCACAGTCTAATAAAATGAAACAAGTTAAAACTACTGATTTTAGAACAGTAGGCTGGCGTAGAGTTTGCCTTAGATGGGTTTTTCCTGTCAACTGAGCCCACAATAACTGTTTCACCAATTCTCAGGCTACAAAAGAGTTAGATATTAGTAGTTTTTGCTGCAGTTTATATTAAAAAGTTATGTGGACTTATGACGTGTGTATTTATGGGGAGCGCAGAGAAAGAATCTGGGGAGAGAGAAATTTCTAAATATACTGAGCAAGGTAACACTCTGAAATGTAAAGAAAGCTAAGTACAACAGAGAATGTTTGCCATATCAACTTCATTTAAAAAAAATGTTATCTTTAAATCAGATACCAACAAAAAATAGTGATTGGGGAATCTAAGGTTTATGTCTATTGCAATCTTTTCTCTTCTATCCAACCTCCACTTCCTTCCCCACCCTATTATATCCTAATGATTTGTTGACTATACTTTGAGCTTGGTTTTGGGAATTTATTTCTCTCAATTTTGCTACTTAACAATAAACTGCCAATTCTGTTTGTTACTATTCTTTCAAATATAGACTTTGAACAAGTGTTATGTCTTTTTCACGTTCTGTCTTTGCCCAACTGTATAATCCTCATTTAAAAACCATATATATTGAAAGTGCCTAGATTACACAAGCAGAAAAACATGATGAAGTATATAAGATCATAGGAGGCCAGTACTTTATGATATTTAATGGGTCATTTCAGATATGGTACTTTGTAGCATATTCAACCATTTCAGTATCTTTGAATTTTCTGTAATTTAAATGCCAGTCTCATCAATAATGTATTTTTGTCATTTGCTATTTTGAAACTAACACTTTAGGTACCCCTATAACTAATATGTGGTGAAACATGTTTTAAGCTTCACCTAATTAGAACAATAAGCAAATTTAAAATTAAAGCAAGAATGGAAATATTTACTTCTGCATTTAGTAGCTTCAGACGATGTGGATATCTAATTTGACTGAATAAATAATTAATAGTTCGCTTTTCATAGTGATCTGAGAGAGAAAATGAGAGAGTGAGCATATTAGCAATATTCAGCAAGATCCTATTCCTACATTGAAAGTTCAGAACACTTGCTGTTTGGTTGATGGGACTATAAGCCAATGTGGAAATAGATTCTGGGGCCCTTGGTGGTGGGTTTGGTGAGGTAACCTGAGATGCTATACCTTTAATTCATATGCAGTTTTGTAAACAAATGTTATTTCTAGTGAAAAAAAAAATGTTTCTGTGTCTTCTAAAGAAGAATACTATTGACAGGTTTCCACACCACAAACACTGCCTCACAGTTTGAGCTGAAAACTAAGCCTAGCATCATAAAAGTTGTACAACTAATTCTTCCTCTATTAAAATGCATATATTTATTATTAATTATTATTAAATTTCTTAATTTTAGAGTATTAGAGGGCAATGTAGAAATTTTGTTGACTCATTAGAAAGAGCTAATGTGATATTCTGCACAATGTAACACTGTATTAAAAGGCTGTATTTATAGTATTAATTTTAAGCCCCCATTTGAACTGTTATATTAGAGAAGAATACAAAAAAGGTAAATCTTAAAGTTAAACAGAGCTTTGGCTTTTTATTTTTCTAATTTGCTGAACACACACATACCATATCTACCAGCCATTCTGAGTTCCCTTCTTTCCTGACTTCTTTTTCATCTGTTTTCCTCTCTAGCCTCTCTCTCCATTTTATTCTTTCTCCCTATTCTTTTTCATTTTCTCGCATGCCACTTCCATACGAATACAATAGAAGTTTGAATCTTACCATGTCAATTCTGAATGCCATTCATTTATTCATAGTGACCACCAAAGACAAATTATTAAATTTCATTCTAAAGCAATTAATGTTTTCAGAAACTTCATGCATTATAGCGCTCATGATTCAGTCAAAATGAATCCAATAAAATATTGGCTAAGTTTTAGATTCTATTTTCTTGTGACTTACAATCTGGTTGTACTGAAATAAAATTAGGAAGTTGCTTGGAATTAATTTAAGCATTATACTGCATTATACTAGAAGTAATCATAAGTGTAGTGCATTGCTGTGATGCATTATTCTTTATTTTCTAGATAATGATTACCTCTGTGATACAATAATATAATGCCATAACAATATCCAATTTTTCAGCAAAATGCATTTAATTTTGGTAATAATAAAGAAATCAAAGATTTATAATATCTATAAAACTGTACTATGCTGGTCAATAAGAATATGGCATTTATAGTTTCTTCTGTATCTTAATATGTAAAACTATCAGTTACTAAATGCAAGTAAATGGAAATAAATTGAGCATTTAAAGCATTTATTTTGAATTACAAAGTAGGTGATGAGAAAAGTTTTACATTCCTAAATTAAGTTAAATTATTGATAATGTTTTTGAATGAATATTTATATGTGTGTGTTTAAACAAAAAATCAACAAAAAATAAAAATAATGAGTTTGTGGGTAACCAATAATCAAATTGAAACATTTTATAAAATGTTCTTTAGAAAATTCTCCTTCCTGAGAATTATGATGCCTCTTCTGAGACAAGGTAATGAATTGATACAACTCTAAATATCATTTCAGGTTTTTTGATCTGAGGCACTTTCTAAAAATAATTTGGTGGAAGTCAGAGTTAACATATTTGCATTTAATTACTTTTTAAAAATCTTACAAATCATTGGGGAAGTTGCTTACATGCTTCTCTCTTACTAACTAAGGAATAGAGATTGCAGCCCTCAATGCTATTGTGTGGATTTAATATTTAATAAAAGTTAAAGTAACTAGCATAAAAAAGTACACAGTACATTTTTCTCTTGTCATTTCTTGCCCCTGTCCTTTCTGATGTACACTTTGGGGTTCTTTTTCTAAGGTAGATTATATTTTAAGGTAATTGTTTTCCTATAATTTCCTATAATAATAAGACTACTAGTAAGGCTAATCTGGTTCTTTTGAATTATGGGTTCATTTATAAAGAGTATTGAGTTCTTAGGATAAAATAATCAGTAAAAAAATGTATTATCTACAAGTATGTGTTCAGTAAACTGAATTCTCTAGTATTTTAGAATATACTATAAGCCAAATGACAGAAATGCTCTCTTTTTTACTGACACATTCCCAGTAGCTAGTAAAACACGTCAAGTATGTTATGCATTCATCCAACATTTGTTGAATTGAAAAAGCAGTCACATTTGAAATGTTACATTTTCTTAATTTTTTTAAATTGTATGTAGTTCTGACTTGACTTAGTTTTATTAAAAATTGATATTTCAATATTTATCTTGATTTCAGTTTAAACTACAAAGTTGAAAAAATGACTAATATAGTAAGAACTCAATAAATGCATTACCCGACTCCGTTTTGGAAAATAATTGAGCATTTAAAGTTTATTCAAACTCTTGACAAAAGAATAATAGTTTACTATCACAGACAATATGAGAAAAATGTTAACAAAAAAGTTTACAAATATACTCAAGTCCTAGAGAAATACTTTTGATGACAATTTGCAAAATTGAGTGGTCAGTAAAACTTTTGTTGTTCAAAATTGGTTGAATCCAACTGGACTCTGAGCCCATGTTAACATTCCAGCTACTGGAATTTACAGGAAATCTTGAAGAGTGACTCATATATGTTACTGGGCTCTTATCTGCTTATTTTCTAAAAGAAAAAGATTTTATATCAATAAGTTTTGGGTAACTTGTCAAACATGATGTCTCTAAGATCCAGGAAGAGCTAGAACTGTTATGCCTTCATATTAATTTTTAATCCTGAAAATAGTTGCTAGGAAAAGGGATTCTGTCTAAAATGGCAACCATTTTAATATTCAGATTTTTCCATTTGCCATGGAAAATAATTGGATGTCAGATGAAAAACTGCCTGTCATATTTTGCTATTAAAATAATATATTTTTGTGTGTAACCAGACCTGCCTTACTGAGTTACTGTAGCCTATGGTCTCCCTGAGATTTTCCAATGGGATTTTAATAATACTCTTGTGTTTGCCATGTTAAGCAGTACAGGCTATTAAACTCAATTTGTAAGAAAAATATTCAGGTATAAAATACAGATAATCTGTATCCCTTTGGAATCAAAAGTCACTTTGCCAAAATATTTTAACACACGAAATTGCTTCTTGAGAGATGTTTGCCATGATAAAATGACAGAAAACTACATTTCCATTATAATTATAACTGACTCGCGGTGCTAAGTTTTTATAATTTAAAGGTATTCTCAACTCTGACAGCCCTTCCATGTTGAATTATGCATCTCAGGCTCTTAAATAGTTCTGCTGGCACAAGACAGCTGAGATGAAGTTGTCTTTCTAAAATAATTGCTCCATGGAGCATCCATTATACCTTCAGAAAAAATGTATTACTTGACTTCTACAAATTATAGACTAGCCTATAATGGGTATTTTTGACAGCTATTAGCTTAAAAAAAATCTGAACAGTAAAATGAGTATTGATATCACAATGGTGTGCTGTGCATGTTAATACCAACCTTCCAGTACTTTCCTTCTAAAGCATGATGTAATCATTAATTATAATAATATTGATGTAACTGAAGTCAAGTTAAAAATATAGTATTGGCAAAGTATATCATTTTCTCACCTATGAGATAAAAAGTATTAACTGAATATTTACAGTAGATACTGAAGGCACTTCCCCAGCTTAAGAGAAAAAAATGAAAATGCTCTTTAAGTAATACTTTCTGAATCATGAAATTATTGGTTGTATTTTAAACATCGTGAATGAGATAATACTCAAAGAAAGATAAAAATAATGTTTTTATCACCAAGATTCCTCTTGAAAATATTAAACATTGGTGAATACATGACAAATCAATAATTTGTTAAAATATAAGTTGTCACTTTGGAATTTTATGCTTTCAATTTTTTAGACAATTATAATTTTCCTAGTAAACCAGTTGTGAGTATCCTTGAAGGAACATTCTACAAGGGTGTTACTTTATATTATCAAGAATTTCTATTTATCATAGTCTTTCAAAAGCCTAAACCCTTCTGTATTTATTATGAATAAAATCCAGCATGTCCTCTGCATGTGTGTGTGTGTGTATGTTTGTAACGTTAATCGTATATAAAAACGTGGGTCAAAATGCAGTAGAATTTTGTGTAATTTTAATTATCTCTTTATATTTTTGTAGCTTTGAAAATTCTACAATATGGTTGTTTATTTACTTATTTTATACAAATAATACCAAAATATATACTTTTTTAAGATTTATTTATTTTTATTTATTTATACAACCACTGGGTACAGTTAGAAGCGCAGGAGGGTGAGAGGATTCACCAGAGCCAGAGCGGGGAGCAGAACAGGCAGAAGGACCGAAGTACACTGCTGAGGGGAGCAGCGGGCAACAGGAGAGGTCTGTGCGCCATGCGGGACCCTCCTCCGGTGGCCGGGGAGCAGCCGGGGATTGAACCAGCGCTGCAGAGGCCACGGTCAACTTTGCAACCCAGCGCTCAACCGCTGTGCCACCGGGGAGGCCCCAAAATATATACTTTTGGCTAGGTATTTCAAACAACAAAATAGAGTAAAAGTACTTTTTTTCTTAATGTTGACACTTCTTCTCCACCCTGACTTTTAGTGCCAATAACATATTATTTTCTGATATATATGGATACATTATAGGTTATCGATTCATTATTCACTCTTTCAAGATAGAGAAAAAGTATATGTCCCCAACAATTCCTTGCAGACATGGGTGTGATGTTCTCTGAAACATAACCAGAAGTCTTTCTAGTGGACTTTTGGAAACTTCTTAAAGTGAGACTCACCCAAAGCATACTTGATTTTATCCTTTGAAGCTCTCTTTACTTGTTTTCTAAAGATTTATTTATTTTTACAGGAGCTGGGGTACAGGCCAGAGGCATGAGAGGGCGAGGAGACACACCAGAGACAGAGCGGGGAACAGAACAGGCAGATGGACCAAAAACACTGCTGAGGGGAGCAGTGGGCAAGACAGGAGAGGTCTGCCACACCATGTGGGTGTCTCCCTGGCCAGCTGGGAATCAAATCCATGCTGCAGAGGCTGTGGACAGCTTCATAGCACTGCAGTCAACCCACTGTGCCACCGGGGAGGCCCTCTCTTTCTTATCTAGAGGTGCATCAAGTGCTTTGGGAAAGGAGAGTTTGGAGGGAAGGGTATTGGCAGCACCTGTATTGAAAACACAAGGGCCACATCTGGAATAAAGAAAAAAAAAAAAAAAACTAAGCTAAACTAAACTTAAAAAAAAAAAAAAGCTGCACACTTGCTGAAATTGTCCTAATGCCAAATACCGCAATTCTTTTTATCTGACAGAATAATAAGCACCTATCTTGGAGGAAGATGATCTGAATTCCTAGCAGAGAGTATCTAAGTACATTTACAACTGTAAATACCTTCCTTGTTTCATATGATGTCACAAATAGATATTAGGTTTCAAGTGGCTTTTATCCATTTAATGACATTTTAAAGATATTTTCATTTTAGCTCATGCACATCTAACTTTAACATATGTAGATTGTTCTATTGTGCAATTAAACATTAATTTAAGTTATTAATGTTTAAAATTAATTTGTTAGATGCTTTTGTGGGCTCCAACACTTGGCTATTGAAATAAATGCAGAAATTAGTATCCCCCTCCTTGCATGTATATTTCTGAAGGTAGATACAAAGAAGTATGGTTCCTGGGAATAAAGAAGTCTGTTGAAAACTGGTAGATATTTTGGAGATCAAAACTAATTTCTTTGTCTCACCATATTAAGTGCCTTTTTATCCACATAGATTATATCATACGTGTATTTTTCCATTGGCATGGAAAATGTAAAACATTACATTGTTTTTATATGTATATTCCATGTACTACTGTTTTATTTTTTATTTGGTTTTTAAAGATTTATTTATGTATGTATGTATGTATGTATGTATGTATTTATTTATTTATTTATTTATATGAGAACCGGAGTACAGGCCAGATGCACGGGAGGGTGAAAGGATGCACCAGAGACAGAACAGGGAACACAGAAGGCAGACTGATGAAATACACTGCTGAGGGGAGCAGCGGGGCAAGACAGGAGAGGTCTGCTTCGCCATGTGGGATCCTCACCGGTTGGCCAGGATCGAACTGGTGCTGCAGAGGCTGCAGACAGCTTCACAAAACGGCGCTCAACCACCTGTTCCATCAGGGGAGGCCCATACTACTGTTTTAATATACACTATTTATAGCCATGTATATTTCTTGCCAAGTAAATTAATACATTAATCATTTTAAAATACATCTACCTGGGTGTCTATTTTTGTTGTTTCTAAAAGACTGTCTATATAATAAGGTTGTTATTAACCTTTTATTTTGGCAAATGCATGTGCCTAATCTATGGCAGACAGTCTTTCATTTTCTTATTTATTTGTTGTAAATGCTAAAATCATTTAACTCTTTTCTTTTCTTTTTTAGCTGTGTTTTCTTCTTGAATTTCATACATTGTACTTCTATGTGTGTATATTTTTCACTTGTGCAGTGAATCCTAAATAATTCTTCCAGAGAGATGAATTATGAAGTTGATCGTATTGCACTCTTTATATAAATGGTTTTTTTGTCCTCTTATTTTAACTTTAATTAGGCATGGTTTGCCTTTTTACTCCTCTATTTCCCCATACAAAATAAGAACCACAACTTTGTAAAATTACTGAGTGTAATTTTGAAGTTTCTTGAGCTTAGCAACAATCTAAATTCATGTAAATGGATCTTCATTATTGATATTTATAATGAGATTTCTGTCTAAATGATATTTCCATTGATGTAATTGGAGTGTTGAATCCCCCTACTATAATTGTTTTGTGTGCATGTGTTCCTTTAGATCTATTGATAGTTGTTTTATATATTTGGTACGTCTGTGTTGGGTACATAAATATTGATGACAATTAAGTCTTCCTGATGAATTATTCCCTTCATCACTATATTGTACCTATCTTTGTCAGTGATTAGCTTTTTGGCTCAAAGTATAATTTTAAGGTATGAGAATAACCATTCCTGCTTTTTCTTGTATAATTACTTAAAATTCCTTGCTCCAGTCTATCACTTTAAGTCTATATTTGTCTTCAGATCAGGAAAGAGCTTCTCATATGCATAATATATGTTTTTATCTAGCTTGTTATTATGTCTTTTAATTGCTTGTGAAGGTGATTTTGCATTTAGATATTTGAGTGTTCTATCACATCCAAGGCAAATTTTTTCCTTAGGTTTGGGAATTTATAAGCTATTTCCTTGATTCAGACTATTCACCTTCTGAAATAACCCTCTAAAATACTCATTTAATGGCGTATGCTATTTCTCATAAAGTTTATTCATTTTTGCTGAGTCTTGTTTCTCTCACTTCTTTGATGGGTCCTTTGTATTTTTATATCTTCAATTTCTAAAATTCTCTCTTCTGATGGCTTAAGTCTACTTAATACTCTTCCACATTTTTTACATTTCATTCTGCATTGTTTTTTGTTTGGTTTGGTTTTTAATATCTTCAATCTCTTTAGCAAAGAACTCTTTTTGTTCTTAGATTTCTTTTCTGAGTTCTTGATCCTGTCCTTTTGTCTTTTATTGCCCTTCTAGAACTTCACTAAGTTATTTTTATGCTTTGTTATTCTAAAATCTTTGTCAGGCCCTCAAACTTTGTATCCTTTGAATATGTCTCTGGACTTCTGTTTTTCTCTAGCACATTTTCCATCTTGTGTTCAGATGTACCTTGCTTCCTAGACATGTATGACTTGCTTCCTGACTTAATTGTTTTTTCTGTTTGTGGTTCTGTTTTGTTTGTTACCTTCTTTGTTTGACTTGGCAGCAAATGAGCAAGGGGTTGGAATATGATGTTCATAGATTTAGTCTCAGTCCTGGTGGGCAGAGAGGGCTATTCCAAGCAGAGAGTTACAATTATCTTCCTTTTCTCTGGAACAAAGGCTGTTCATTGTTTCATGGACCCCAAATTCCAGCACACAGCCTCCATGCTCTTTTTATCAGTTGAGTACAACATGTCTGTAAGATTTCCCAGCAAGGCAAGGGAGGGTACTCCTCCACCTGCACTGTCAGTTGCCAGAGTTTGGGACTGAGCAAATTTACTGTTTCCTAGATGTAATAAGGGGAGAAGCATATCAAAAGCCTCCCTACTTCCCATGTTGTATGTGGAGTTGTAAAAAAAAAAAATTGTGTATGTTTTTTATATATTTTGGCCATCTTTCCAAATCAGTATTTCTATATTGTGTATTGTTTTTGTGACTATAACACATTAAGCCATTAATTTATTTCTAGGCATGTAGGTTATGTTTCCAGTTTTTTATATTAGCAACGATATCGTGGTGAGTTAACTTATATTTTTACCTTTGTGCACCAATAGCGGTATTTCTATAGGATAAATTCTTAGAAATGGAATTGCTGAGTCAAGATATAGGCACATTTATAATTACATTGAAGTGTGATAATTCTCCCTCTAAAATAGCAGCAGCAATTTACATGCCTTCAGAGTAGGAGAGGACCTGTTTTGTAGATAGTGCATATTTTCATTGTTTTACTTAAAATTTTAGCCACCTAACAGGCTAAAAATAAATAATTTTTCAATGTTACAAATTGTACCTTTATTTTATTTTATTTTTTTAGATTTTTTTTAAGATTTATTTATTTATTTATACAAGCACTGGGTACAGTCAGAGGCGCAAGAGGGTGAGAGAATTCACCAGAGCGGAGAGCAGAACAGGCAGTGACAAAGTACACTGCTGAGGGGAGCAGCAGGCGGCAGGAGAGGTCTGCGCGCAATGTGGGACCCTCACCCGGCGGCCGGGGATCGAACCAGTGCTGCAGAGGCTGCAGGAAGCTTCGCAACCCAGCACTCAATCGCTGCACCATCGGGGAGGCCCTGTACCTTTATTTTAGATTGCTGTTTCTTTCCACATTTTCCATGACCATTCAGTGTTTTCTGTTTTTAAAAGAAGATTGATTCTTAAACACTCTTGGGAGTTTTGATGAATTTCTTAATGATGATGACTTTCCCTAATATGAGGTGGCACTATGAAGAGCTGTAGGAAAATGTGCTCATATCGCAAATATATGCTGACAGGGAGGTGCAAATCTGCAAACATACATGAGACATAATTTTTTGGACTCAAGTGTATACAAGTTAAAACAAAGTGAAACTTTTCCAAGGAAAAATATGTTATGAGGCACTGAGAGGTAACATTTTGAATGTTCCCATAAAATAAGTGAAATTACATTTATAGTATGGTAGATTAAAATTGCGTTTAACCTGATAATTTAATATCCATCTAGTAAATAGTTAATCAGATTATTCAAATTTGTGTTTTTGTATGACCCTAACCATTATGTGTATCCTCCAGGACTGTTTTATGATCAGCAGATATCCTGTAGTTTCTGCTCTAAAGTTCACTTGTTGAATACTCAAGTAAGACCACAGATGTATTAGTAGCACTGAGTAAGTAAGGACAAGCCCCAGAAGGAGTTTTTTCCCATGCATTGACCATGATATCCTGGGGAAATGTGAACAGTTAAAAATCATACTGCAAAAGGAGGTTCAAGTCCTGCTTATTGGCAATTTCTAAGTCATTTAATCCCAGATATTTGATTAGTCATCAACAAAAATTACTACTGTCAATAATGACCTCTCTTCAGTTTCTTCCAGATCCAGGATGCTATTATTTGGACTTCTGTGATCTCTTAGCAATGTGATTTCAGTTACCTTCCATGGCTTCCTTAACTATCTCTATTGATGTTGATGCACTTTGTAAATTTTATTAAGTTTACTATCACATCAGATTAATAATATTTTAATTGGGTCTATTTCTTAGCATCCTTCCTTTCTCTTTCAGTGGCCCACTCCTTATCACAGTAGGTTGTAGACAATGCTTTACTTTTGAAGCAGACATTTTCCTATTGTCCACTATTGGCAATTAGGACACAAGCCGTCAGGTGAATCAGGTAATAGAATACCCTTACATGGATTTTGAATTTCAAGCAAGTTACTCAAAGGCATAAGGTAATTAATTAATGGCATTTCATTGTTCTGATCAGAGCACTGCAACTAAATGTTGATGGGTGAATCTGCCAATTCAGAGCCTCAGAGCTGCCTTTTTCCTGACCACTCCCCAACTGTTTCTCTTATCTCCCACCAATCATGAGAACTCATAAATCCTTCCAAAAAATGGTTACACTTACTGTCTGTTACTTGCCTTCCAGAGGGTTCCTAAGTATTATATCTAACCCCACCACTGGGACATTATTTTTCAGGAAATCTATTCTTGTTAACACAGAAGTAATTATTTCCGTATAGGAAATCTTCCATTGAAAAAGAGTGAAAATGAAGAGTGAAAAATGCTGGGACAATAAAACCCTATGTTACAAGACTACATCATTGTCAGCCTTTGTTAATTGGAAGGAAGTGCATATAATTAGAAATAATTGATGGAAATCCACTTACTTAAGTGGCTAATATATGAGGGGCAACATTCATGAAGTAATATTTGTAAAAGATCCTGTGTTCACACCACTGTAACAGGTACTACAAAGCTTTCTAACTGCTCTGCTTGACATATCCATTTTCAACAAATTATGATATTGAGCATAATCAACCATATATTTTACTTCACTATAGGTGTTGTATATTTACAGTAGACAGTTTTTAAAAGGATTAGCATTACTAGTCTGACTCTGCTTTTTGTCTCATTCCCAACTTACCTAGAAGATGGAATGAGATATAAAGATTAAAATCAGTAAGGACAAAGCTAAGCCAATAAATATTTTTCTTGTTCATTTATTTAAAATTGTTTGGGATTGTCGAGCCCAAATAGTGCTATGATTATGAGTGTAGATTTCAGGAAACTAGAAAGACTGCTAACCATCCCTAGCATTAAAGAGAGCAGTATATATTACAGTGTCTGGCTCATTGAAAAACAACAACAACAACTTTATAAGCATGTGCAGAAGGAAGTGGAGAAAAAGAAAAAAAACCAGAATAAAGGAAAGGAGAAAAGGCAGGAAAGAAGAATGTATGCAAGGTGGATTTCTGAAAATAAAAGGAAATTCATTTTTTTCAATCTTTGATGAACTTTATTGTCCATGTAAATTCTATCATAAATTGCTACTAAAGAGCTGGAAAATAGATTAAATAAGTTGGATGAAATAGTTTCTTGATGTTAAAACACTATAGAGATATAAGATATACTTACATGTCAAATGTTCAGAAATGATAATGTCAATGGGCCCAATATCCAGATCTGACATTGTCACTGTCTCTCTGTGGCATCTCAGCTGTTTAACAAAATAGAAATATCATATCACTGTAATATTATATGCTATGATGTAGTGTATACAGCCTTATAGCTCAAATTTTATTATAAACTACTAAACTGTGCTGCAATCTGAAAAATCAAGCAATAACTCCTTGGGGGAGAGGAAAATCTGTTAACTTCCATTAAAAATGTCTTTTTCATATCTATTTTCCCTCCATCCTTTTTTTCCTTCTCTTTCTCTTCCTTCCTTTTTCCTTTCTTCTCTCGCTTCCTCCTTCCTTCCTCATTTCCTTATTTTATAATTACCCCTTTCCAGCAACTGGTCTTATAGGAAGTCTTTTTTTTTTTTTTTTTTTTTACAGATTTATTTATTTATTTATACAAGCACTGGGTACAGTCAGAAGCACGGGAGGGTAAGAGAATTCACCAGAGCCAGAGCTGGGAGCAGAGCAGGCAGAAGGACGGAAGTACACTGCTGAGGGGAGCAGCGGGTGCGGCAGGAGAGGTCTGCGCGCCATGTGGGACCCTCACCGGTGGCCAGGGATTGGCCAGGGATTGAAACGGAGTTGCAGAGGCTGCAGACAGTTTTGCAGCCCAGCGCTCAACCATTGCGCCACAAGGGGAGGCCCCTTATAAGAAGTCTTTTAAAACTATGTCACAATTGAAATTAATTACAGATGATGACCTCGTACCCAACCTTACCTTTGGATAGAAAGTAATTGTATATGTAGAAATTCAAGAACATACAGCGCTAAATTCAGAAACACAAGGGAAATCAAGTCATATATCAAGTTCAGTGGGACAAGGTATCTGAGAAGAGATACAGAGAAATTACTCAAAAACTTGGTTTCATTTATTCATCTAACAGAGATTGTTTGAGTTATTATATTGTGCCAAATATATGAGCTGGGTTATAGAGACATGTAAACCCCAACATACATGTATGCCAAAATATCAGTTACATTATTGATCCTTAATGGGCTCTCTATCCCTAGTTCTCTTGAGTGTATTATCTCTAATTTATAATCTGCTTCCCACTGGAGCTGGCACTTTCATATAAATCTCTCTAGGCCTCAATGACTTCAATAATAAAATGGAAATTATAAACCAAAATTGCCTGGAGTCCATAGATTGGGGCTTGCAAGTGCTCCCAATAAACCTAGAACTGCATTCTGTCAACTTCAACTTTGTCACCAAAGACAACTTTACTACTGTGATATTTACCCTGCTTCCTAAATCCTCCGTCCCCCAGCCCTCATTTGTCCAAGTCAACCCATTGTCTTTTCCAAACGGTAGCATGTTGAATAATAGTGCAGTACTACCATGAGAAATTTGTTTTATCTCTACAGTGAACTGACTTTCTATTTGGTTTGGTTTGAAAATGAGAAAGGAAAACAGCTGTGAAAATAAGTAGCCTTGTATGAGTTCATTATGAACATTGTACCCCAACAAAATAAATATGCCATAGTTTTTGAATAATACATGTAGATAATGTGTTAATCTTTTATAACATACCCTTATCAGGAAATAAATCTTATTAAAGCAAAAAAAAGTTTTTGCATTTATAAAAATGGGTGAATCAATTTAAGTTTTCTTATGGTTTGTCAAATTTGTAAAATATTATATTTCTCTTCAGATAGAGTTACATACTGTGTAGCTCAAAGATAATCCCTATGGTCTTGGCATATGTTACTTAATTGTCTCAGAAGGAAATGCCATAAATAGCATGCTGTCATCCCCCACAGGCAGTGGCTCATCTGTCACAGTGGGGGCTCCAGACAGGGTGAGGTGCTTTAAGACATTTCTTAGTCTATGTAAATCACAGCCATTACTTCTTACCACTTCCCAATTGGTCAATTATGTATAAACATGTGTTAATAAAAATTTGCCTCTGTGCCTGTAAGGTACACACCCATAAAGCTATGTGAATATGATAAAGTATAAATGGCATGCATTATTATCTGATTCAACCTACCTCATAAATTATGATCCAAAGTGCTTCCATAGAAACAAAACTAGAAAAACCTCTAAAGCCAAATGCTTGAAAAAAAAATTAAAAAGACAAAATGGAAAACAATCATTTTTTCTAGTCTTTGTAATTTTAGTGATGAAATCACTTAGGTTTTCTTATAAAAAGAAAACTAAAAATATATTAAATTTCTTTAAAGTTTTTAATAAAAATGTAAACTCTGAAATAGTTACAGATAGTAAAATTATAAAAACATAAAATTCCCTATTTTAAGAATAAACATAGCAGGTGTAATTGGCAAAAAATCCATCTATAAACATATAGGTTTTTGAAATATTTGCAAGAATGCATTTCTTGAAAATGTTTAAATAGTGATTATCCTAAAGATGGGCCATAAATATTTTGATTGGGGTGTTCCTGTCAAACAAGATAGTGAACATTCCCACCTAAAACTATTAAAGTATAAGAGAGAAACATATAAGCATATTGTAGTGGAAGGTATAAAGGTTTAGATTTTTAAGGTCTGATTAAAGTCCCAGTTTGTCTCCATGAGATTGATGACTTTGAACACATTACTGAACTTTTCCAAATATTAACAACTTTAGCAAAAAAACTGATGTCAGTTTAACTCACAAAGTTAATATGAAAAGCAAATGAGATTAGTAAATGCTGAAAAATAATTTGCAAATGTTTGTCATTGTTATTAGTGCTTTAATAGACATTCCTATTTTTAATATAAAACATAATTCCATAATCATAAAGTTTATCTTCTTGTGGGTTAATAGATACAAAATTCTCTTTGAACATAGATTTACTAGTTAGTTCTTGAATTAATTCAACAAAACAGAGGGCAGTACGTTATTTTTAACTGAACTGAAATGGTAGTAGCTGATTGCTAATTAATACACTAGCAATTGTATGTGCCCTCAAGAAGCATATAATTTTGACAGCTTAGACACAGATTGATGAGATAGCAAAGAAATCATAGAATTTGATTTTTATCTATCAGTCAATCAAGCTATCTAGCTAGCTAGCTATTGCCTTTTTTCCAGACTTTAAAAAATCTGGAATTCCTTAATTCATATTTCTCTAACTTTAGGATAGATCTCAGCTATTTGTACAGACAATAAACACATAGAGCTGTGTGTCAATATTAATGGTAAATCAGAACACACTATAACATATAATTGTAGAATTAGCCAGGACTTGACACCAGATAGAATAATTTTGTGAAAATTGGAATAAAGTTACGACATCACCCAAAAAGTGTTAAATTGACTTTTGGCAATGATGGAATTTTGTAATTCCATGATTAGTCTAGTTATAGTTCCATCATTTAGTTTAACAGATATAGGCTAAGTGTATTATAAATTCTGGGAATTTAAGATCAAATATTAGATTGAGATTATATTTATAATTAATTAAGAGCAACTCTAAATCAGTTACATCTTATCCAATGGATTTTTTTAGGATTTATTTATTTTATTTATTTTTTGTTTAAAGATTTATTTATTTTATACAAGAGCTGGGGTATAGGCCAGAGACCAGGAGGGTGAGAGGATTCACCAGAGACAGAGTGGGGAACATAACAGGCAGACTGATGAAATACACTCCTGAGGGGAGCAGCTGGCAAGACAGGAGAGGTCTGCTGCACCATGTGGGACCCTCGCTGGTTGGCTGGGATCGAACCCGCGCTGCAGAGGCTGTGGACAGCCTTACAGCGCAGCACTCAACCCACTGCGCCACCGGGAAGGCCCCTAAAGATTTATTTATTTTTATACAAGAGCTAAGGTACAGGCCAGAGGTGCGGGAGGGTGAGATATTCCAAAGCAGGGAGCAGAACAGGCAGAAGGACCGAAATAAACTGCTGAGGGGAGCAGCGGGCAGAACAGGAGAGGTCTGCTGCGCTATGTGGGAATCTCCCTAGCTGGCCGGGAATCGAACCCGCACTGTGGAGGCTGTGGACAGCTTCACAGTGCTGCGCTCAACTGGCTGCGCCAGCAGGGAGGCCCCAATGAATCTTTTATTTAGCCAAACCATCAACTATTATTTATGAAGTATGTGTATAATCAACAATTAAGGAGGATGAAGAGATTATAATGAAGAATTATGTAATCTACTACTTTTCCTACCACTATAACTTCATCCCATGTGGATTAAATATAATAACCAGAGGACATCGCCCTTATTTAATGAAGATTGTTTGATAGTCTGAAATTTCTTAAGGCTTTCACCTGTTTTCAACCAATATGCTACTTTAGTTGATCCAAAGGTGAATCTGTTCTTTGGTCTTTATCTTTTATATCTGAGCAATTGAACTGGAAAATGATACTAAAAAATTAACTAGATAATTTGTCTCTTGTATGAGATAGGGTTTTTACTTATTTGAGGACTATGCCACTGACCACCTGTCTTCCTACATTCCTGCCTGCCTTCCTACGTTCCTACCATCTTTCATTTCTCTCCTTCTGTATACATTTAGTCATTCAATGCACATTTTTATATGACTCCTGTACAGTAATCATATGTTGAATTCAGAGAATACAGAGTGAATAGAAAAATATGCCTTTAAGGAACCTTCATATGCCACATATATCACCTTTCATAGTTTGTAAGATATTAGTGCTTTTTGGAATGCTTTAGCAAAGAGAGGTAAGAATATATTTTCATAGTTTGCTATAATAATAAACTAAGGTTAATAAACACATAATTATAGAATAACTATACAAGAAGCCAAAAAGAAATAGTATGTGTCCCCATTACCATTACAAATTATTGGGATAGCAAAATATTTATACATGATTAAATATTTTCCCAAATATGAAAAAATTATAGAGATTTAGAAGTGGACTCTGTTTCTGGCAATATGGCAGACAAGACACTGTGAAATGACCTCCCTCTATAAAATTACTAAATCTAAATAAATTTTACTTTTAGAATGTGTTGCCAAGTTTGTAACAAGGAGTGAGTTTCTCTAGGATACCTCATAAAATGGAATTAACTATGTGCCTGCAAAATATCTAGAATCAAGGAGAAAAATCATAGTTGCCCTGAGGAAAAATGCTAATAACAATTCAGAAATCTGTCATCAGATACTATGACTTGGGCTAGTTGAAGAAGACCTTCCTGAGACAGACAAATAGTTCTGAGCAAAGATGCAAATCTTTCTCAGATTACTATTTGCCCATTTATATCCTTTATGATACTAAAGGTAAAAACTAAGCAAATATAAACATTATTATAAATCACCAGAAACACAGAGTTAGCAAAAGTAGACACAAACAGATGCCAATTCCCCAACTTTCATTTGATATTAAAATGATTAAATTCATAATGTAGAATTATAATATGTTTAAACATATAATGGTTGTAAAGGCAATAGGAAACTTTCAGAATGACAAGACAGACTGAATTTAAAAAGATCATATACAAAATATACCGATGGCGATAAATAACAAATTAGACAAAATACAAAAGAGAATTAGAGAACTGAAAAAATATTTAAGGAGCTGAATGATAATAGAATATTTAGAGAAAAGAAGATGGATACCATAATGGAACAATTGTGATATGAAAGAGGTAATGTTTTAGTGTTTGTATAATTGAATATCTAGAATCTAAATATGTAGAATGATGTTCCTATTGTGGAACATCAAATTCAAGAGAGACAATATTTAAAGCGACATTGATATCTGAGAAATTTGTAAAATTTCTGACCTGAACAACTTACCGAGTAGCTATATAGATACATAAAGGTAGGTAAGTAAGTAGGATTTTTGGAAAGGACCAGTACAGATGAGGGACCAAATGCCACCCCCAATGTCTGGACAATGCCCAAGCCAGAAGGTATGAAACCTGTGCAGTGCCCTAGTCTTAATTCTGCCCCAGCTCTGAGCAAGAGGACTGCTAGGCAAAGAGGTACATGGGCTTTTCTCTCTTTTGGAGCTGCAGTGGGAGGCAGCCACCCCTGCGGGCAGGATGGCACCAGGCCTTCAGCAGTGGCAGACCTCTGCCACACGCTGAGGGTTCCTGTAGCTGCAACTCCACTTAACATTACCTATCTGTAACCTATCTGTGATCTTACCTTCTTCCTCTAGTCTGTTCTTTGAAATAAATTGCTTTCTTTTTCTACTTTGCTACATCGAAAGCCTTTTTGTTTAAATTTGTGCTGGCAGATGGCTAGACTCAGCCAAAACAATAAGATCAGTTCTGCCCTTGTGACAGTTTTTGGACCCATTGCTGGGTAGCAAGTTGGTAGATAGCTAGATATATTACATAGATAGATGGTGCATGGATAGATGGATGATATTTCAGAAAACATAACTCATCTCAGTTTCAATAAGTACAAAGGCATTCATGCAAGGCAGCCTATAGTAAAATTGCAGAAAAAAAGCAGAAAATAATCTTAAAACAATCAGATTAGAATAGAAAAGAAGATAACATATAAGAACAAATACTTATATTGAAGTAATTTCTCAATATCAATAAGGGAGAGGTACACTATCTTGAAGTACAAAAAATAATCATCATAATTGTGTGCTAAGCAATGCGTCTTTTAAGACCATAGGTGATCTGAGGAGATATGCAGATAAAATAACAAATTACTGTCAAGAAACTTTCACTAAAGAAACTACTATGGAGTTTATTATTGAAAAAGATAAATAATTTTGGAAGAATGATATTAGATGTAAGAAGAGTGTACTATGTAAGCAGAAATAAAAATTTCATTAATACTAATAAAAATAATGGCTAAGTAGTGCTAGCAATTTAGAAGGCAAAACTAAAAATTCTTGGTGTAAAACAACATGCACAATAAGAGGAGGGTTCTCTGAGTTTTTTTTTTTTTTTAAGATTTATTTATACAAGAGCTGGGGTGCATGCTAGATGTGCAGGAGGGAGAGGATTCACCAGAGACAGAGTGGGGAGCAGAACAGGCAGATGGACCAAAAGCACTGCTGAGGGGAGCAGTGGACGAGACAGGAGAGGTCTGGTCACACCATGTGGGTATCTCCCTGGCCAGCCAGGAATCAAACCCGCACTGTAGAGATTGTAGACAGCTTCACAACACTGCACTCAACCAGCTGCACCACTGGGGAGGCCCTCTCTGAGTTTTTACATCAGTGTGTCATGAAATAAATTTCTTGCCATTGGACTTTGATAGATTGAAAAGAATGGTTTTGTTTCAAGGGTAACCACCATAATGTCATAATAGTAGAGTTTGTTATTCCCAAATCAGTATGGAAAAGCAAGTAGAAAGGAAAAAAAAAATATACAATGAAATATCAATAAATGCAATTTAAGAAGAAACAATAGGTTAAAAGGAGTACAAAATGGTTGAATTTAAAGGTAATATTGGCAACAAATTTAAACTTAACCAATAATTTCAATAAAAGTAAATATATTAAATTAGCCATTTATAAAACAGTGGTTTCCACATTATAATTTACCAGGAATACAGAAATACGCTATCAAGAATATAAATTTTACAGAGAAGTGTTGAGAATAAAAATATTTCCATTTAACACAAATGATTTAAAAACCAATATAGACATGTTAATAGTCAAAATGTGGTATTTAAGACAAAGCCATTATTAGAAAAAGAATCACTACCTAATGATGAAAAAAAATCACAAAGACTGACCACAGATACATTTTGAGCTTCTATACTATTATCTTTATGTAATCAAAATAAAAATCAATTTTAAAATAAAGATAAATTGCTAAACTGAAATCATAGTTTCAGGATTTAAAAAACTTTCAGTTATAATTAGTTTAGAAAAAGAAAGAAACTAGAGTAATAATTAAATAACAATAGATTTAAGGAACACATACTTCATACACATATGTGTTAGCACACATATGCATATATAGACAGTGTATTTATTAAATCAAATTT
This sequence comes from Talpa occidentalis, assembly GCF_014898055.3. Taxonomy (NCBI): domain Eukaryota; kingdom Metazoa; phylum Chordata; class Mammalia; order Eulipotyphla; family Talpidae; genus Talpa; species Talpa occidentalis. The sequence goes on along the minus strand of NW_023603184.1, from coordinate 81,700,190 downwards.
ATTAAATTTGTGTTCAAACACATTTCATGATCAAGTACTATTTGTTTCTGTCCATCTTAAAAATGAGCAAAGGAGAAATGAAATCTACAATATGATACAACAGCTAATTAAAATCACACATTTTTCTCAAGCATGTGTAGAAAATTACCTGACCTATAATTTTCTGAATAACGAAAATGAAATAAAACTAATATAAGGAATACAAATTGCAATTGTTAGAAGTCACAAAGACATAAATTATAAAATCATCATTATTTGGAAATATAAGTACTTGAAAATGACACAAGCAAAATTAACATCATAAAAAGATTCTAATATATTTTGATACAAGAATATAAAGCAATAAGCAAAAGTCAGCTGATTTATATACTACAATATTTGCAAAATGAAATTGAAAACAATTTACAGCAGCATAACAATAAAATATGAATACATTAAATATAAATGTTTAGTAACAAATCATATAGTTATATATATGTTAGGTATCAAAAATATATGTTATATATAAAAACTTAAGAAAATGAACAAAAAGAGATAATAAATAGATATTTATAGTGTTAAATACATAGATTAAGAGATAAGAGTGAAAATGAAATGAGTTAACATCCTGTTTAAGTGATGAGTAAAATAAAAACACAAAAGATAAACTAAGGAAAATAAAGATAAAACAAAGGTAATAATAGAAAGTAAAAATAGAAAACAAAGACAGCACCAGGGTCAAAAAAGCAATTTGTGCTTTGAAAAGTCTGGTGAGAAAGCAAACCATCTGGAAGGTTAATGAAGAAATAAAAGATTAAACAGAAATAATCTTAAGACCACAAAATGGGAACATAAGTTGCATAATACAAAGTGCACAATATTATTAGTAAATTTATCCCAATTATTCTGAATTAGCTAAAAGGAGAAAATACATAGGAAATTAAAATTTACTAAATCTGAATTAGTTTTTAAAAACCTGCATCAATATCCTCTCTACTAGTTAAGAAACAGAGTAGTCATTTAAAAAACCTTTGGGAAAACCCTGGGAACAGATGGTTTTATGGGCAAATTCTACACAAATTCATTGAACAGATTATTTTAATTATATGCAACAAAAAAGATAAAATACTTAATAATCATTTGTATTAAACCAGTATAATCTCAATTCTAAATCCAGACAATGATAGCATTAGAAAACCAATTTAGAGGAAAATCTTGCTGTGAATATAGATGAACAGTTGTCCTATTGTCAAACCAAATCCTATAGTTTATAAAAACATAATTATCAATCATGACCAAGTTGAATTTACCCTAGGATTTAAACATTGGATTAACATTAGAAAAATTAATATTTATTTGTCACATAAAAAGATTACAAGAGGAGAAATATATAATAATCACAATATGATAAATTAAAAAAGGAGAAAGTATGCTTGATAATGTTCAACACATATTTGTCATTAAATCTCTTAGCCAAATAATCTGCTAAAGGTATCTGCCCAAAACCACAGGAAACACTAATATCAGTGAAAAATATTTGAAGCATTTCCTTCAAAATAAGTAGAGAAGCTCATTATCAATAGTTTTATTCAATTATGTGTGCAATGTCCTCATCAGCACAGAAAGGAAAAAAGAAATGAGATAAATGCAGGCTAATTATTAGGAAGAGAGAATCATAACAGATGCTAATCGTTTACCTATACAACCCAAGGGCACTTACAATCAAATTATTGGTATCAAGGGATTCTAGATGTCTTTATCATAAACATACAAAAATCTGTAGAATATCTGTTCAACAATGACAAACATAAAATATAATAAAAACAAGTAAATTTACAATTGTAATGAAAGCAAATACATTATGGGACATAAATCTAATAAAAACTATATGAAAACTATTTGGAGAGATTTTCATAAAACATTTTGGAAGGTACTAAAATTAATTGGAGAGATATGTCAAGTTAATGGATACAAGATTTCGATATAGTAAAGATTTTAACTTTCCCATTTAGTTTGAAAGTCTTATAAATGCATTAAATATAAATTTTTTAACACTTCACTAGAAAATACAGGTGAACTTTTTCTATTATATTAGCATAGAGAAGAATTTCTTGGGTCTCTGGTCACTCAGGAGTGAAAGTCTCAGTGCTATCAAGCTATTGCCAGCCACTGAGCATGAGTTTGATCGCTGGCCAGGGAGCTAACCCACAAGGTGCAGCAGACCTCTCCTGTCTCACCCTCTGCTCCCCTCAGCAGTGTATTTCAGTACATTTGCCTGTTCTGCTCTCCACTCTGTCTCTGGTGAATCCTTGCCTCCTTCCCCCCTCTCCCTTTGCATTTCTGGCCTACATCACCCCAGATCTTGTATAAATACAAATAAATCTTTTTTTAAAAAAGAATTTCTTTTAAACACCAAAAGGAAAGATAAATACATTTGGCATCTTTCAATCTAAAAATTTCACCTTATTGGAAAACACAAGCAACAGAGCGGGTAATTATACTATTAATACATTCTATCAAATATATGTATTTAAAGTAGAAAAAGAACTAAAAATAAATATGAAACACCCAATTTTACAATGATAAAAGTTATGAACAGCTTTTTCACAAAAGAGGAAATACAAATGGCCAATAAACATATGGAAAGATGCACACTCTTAGTAGTATTCGGGCAATTGCTAGTTATAAATAAAATGCATTGGAAATTAAAAATCTAACAATATGAAATATGATATTAGAAAGTCAGATATATGACATTTGGCACGTAAGGGATAGTCTATGAGTAAATGTGTGTCTAGTGAATAAAATACAAAAAATCAGAATGAAGAGGATAACCGATGTCAGACTAGATTTCTTTTTCCCTATAGAAATCAGGGATTGGTGGAATGGTGTTAACTTTGACAAAAATAAAGTCAACAAAGAAGTCAAATTTGTTTTAATTATCAGGGTAGACATTTTAAGTTTGGATTGGTGTATAATATGCAAGAAAATATAAAGCATTAATCTTTGCAGTATCAGGTCTGGCATTTGAGAGGTAGAGTTCTGATTTATTGAAATGTGCTCAGCTGTTTTTATTGCTTTGTATAGGTCCCATTTCCTTCATCATAATTACAGATGCCCTAAATCTTGTTTGTGTAACATCCTCTTTTACACTCAAAAATATCTCTTTTTGAATTAAAATTTATTTTGTTAGCTTATATGAGTTAATTATAGAATACAGGTGAACTTTTCCATTTACGTTAGGATAGAAAAGAATTTCTTGCAGACACCGTATCTACCTTGTAATAATCCTAAAAGGAATCTCTTTCAATCTTATTATGCCATATTTTGATAAGGGTCCAAGGTTCTTAAAAACTGGTATATGGGATCCTCAAATGATTAAATAGAATACCCAACTTAGCAAAATGTGCCACATGATTTTGAAATGAAATGCTCTGAAGATAGTCATGATAGATAACCGCCATGTTAATGGTGATACACTGCAACTTTTTCACTTGGTTAATAGTTTACAACCACTTTTCTAATTATTGATAGCAAATGGAGAGTGGAAAATGCTATCCTTTTTGTCAAGAGCAAAGCACTAGTAGAGGTCTGTTGCTGGAATCAATGTATATTTCAGAATCAAGTTCATATGCTACAAGTTTCATTTGTAAGAAGCATAACTATAATATACAATCCAACCTTTCATGGAATTTTGCTAAATTCTCCATGTCCATTAACTATAGATTATTGTGTTGTAATGTATAATCCCATATTTGCCAGTATGCACTATAAAGATTTTTATATTAAGCGGCCCTATTGATTAACATGGACAGGGGAAGAAATAGGTATTCTGACTGGACAGATTCCATCTTTTGAAGCCATGAGTATTTGGCCCAATTTTCAATGTCAAATGTAGACTATAATTTATTCAGACTTGGCTTTTGTTCTTTTCCACCCCCAACCTTAAAAAGTATGGGGTAATATTAGGCGTTTGAATTTATTAGCATTCATCAAAGAGTATTTTTGGCAGCATTGCATCACAAAGGCTGACATTGGCAGATATAAAACAATACATGTGCAAGCCTGTAAAGAAAGGAAATTTGAAGGGAATGTCCATTATATAACTTGAGCTGGTTTTTTTGGATCAAATAAAATTATAGAGGCGCCATGCATAGTACTGTTGCTGAAGGCCATCATAAACCTTGGGTTTCATGAGGTTATATGGTTTTTTCATGATGAAAAAAAAAATTCCTTCTGTTTTTAAGCTGCCAAATTACTGAGGCAGCCTGAGAAAAGGGAAACTTTTCCAATTAAAAAAAGTATGTACACAGAAAATAACATTCTTTAAAAGGTAAATGAAATAAAAATTTAGATGCCTTCATGGCTTTATTCTGAAACCATGTGTAGTTTTCTTCCCATGGTAGATGTGTGTCATGTAACTATCGTCATTTCTAGTTAAAACATTTTAAAAACAAGGAGACATGTCTGACCGTTACATCAATGTATCTTTCAAGTAATTTTATAAAAGTTATATGTGAATGATCGGGGCATTGTAAAACAAATTGGCAAGCATCCTGTCACTCATCCATTGCTTATGATACAAAATCAGAGGTTTTAAACTTTATGTGAAAAGTAAAACCAATTTCAAAAATCATTTAAAGTGTGAACTTCATTATATACAGGAGGTTCTAAAAAATGAACCACAACAATCCAGGGAAATTGAAGATTTGAATCATACCTGGATTGATTTCCCATAGGAAACATCTGCGTATTAAGAATATCTAAACATTTTACCAAACCTTCCAGTTGGAGTGTCTACAAGAGATGGGTTTTATTTCTCTTTTTTTATTGTGTAGTAATCAACATATACATGTATTGACTTAAAAACACTGTGATGAGGTAACATTAATAAAGGAGCTTTATTTTCAGTCAAAGATGAGGACTAGCTGGGAGCACAAGAGAGTAATGGTCAGCCGTGCTCTTTGTTCCAAGATGCAGTTAATAGATTACTCCATTGTGAAAAGGGTCCTGGACTGCATACAATGGAAAGATAACATTAATTATTCTTTAGGCAAGATATTTGTTTTGGAAGACTGTGTCTGGTAATTTTCTAATAACCTCAGGTAAAGATAAGAGCTAGGGAAGTGCACTGTATAATATAGGAGGTCATTATCTCTGTGTTCAACCTATGTGTGAAAAATGCAACAGCTAGGTCATAAATCTTTATCTCAAAGGTTGTCTTTTGTGGACCTTGGTGTCTGGTTGCATACTGCTGCACATCCTTTTGTAGGCAACATAGTGTGGGGATATGGAATTATGATATACTAAGTCTTTGGGGCATCTTCATAGCCATACTGCTCTGAAGTAGCTGACTCTGGCCTTAGCTTGTGTGTGTGTGTGTGTGTGTGTGTGCGCACACACCTCAGTATGCTGATCCCTGCTTATTTTCTTCCATACAGGGTGGAAACATAATGGTTGTAGTAAATCAACTCGTTGTATAGTTTCTGATAAACTTCTTGGACTCTGTTATGCCACTGTCAGTTGCTAAATTGATTGCAGTTCTTTCTTGAAACTGTTATTTCTGGTCTATCCTTCCCTTTCCACATCAAAGGACCTAAAACATCAGTTTGTGTCACTATTGGTGATCTAAGTTCATCATTTGGTTCAGGTTGTCCACAAGGCTTCACCACTTACTAATAGTTTTTATATATTAATCTTAATTTGTAAGTAATTCACTGAAATCATCTGAGTATACTCTGCTCCAACAATCTTCCACCAAAAATTTTAGCATCCTTTGGCAGTGATTTAATAAGTCATTTCAATATTTGTGCTAAGGTGATTATTTTCAATTTCTAGTATTCCTTCTGCATTTATTAGTAGACAGTATTCTGTTAGGAAAAGACCCACCTCAAGTCACTCATTTTTTTTAAAGATTTATTTTTTATTTATATAATAGCTGGAGTACAGGCCAGAGGCCTGGGAGGGTGAGAGGATTCACCAGAGACAGAGTGGGGGGCAGATCAGGCTAACGGACCGAAAACACTGCTGAGGGGAGCAGTGGATGAGGCAGGAGAGGTCTGCCATGCCATGTGGGAATCTCCCTGGCGTCCAGGAATCAAACCCGTGGTTCAGAGGCTGCAGACAGCTTCACAGGGCTGTTCTCAACCCGCTGCACCACCAGGGAGGCCCTCAATTCACTCATTTTAATGATTTGTTCTTTAGTGTGTTAAGGACTCACATAGCCATTTCTTAGTCAATATTTTATATTCTGTTTCTGTTAACATTTATGGCAAGAGGTCTTCAATTTGATGACTGAAAGAAAATTTCTTATACATGGTTTCTTTGTCTTTTAGCATACCTAATTCATTTTTGAGCATTTCTTCAGTATTTGGTATAAAAGAAAAGATAACTAATCTGACAAAAGATACTAGATTGATTCTTTGATGAAGAAACAGCAGCTCTAACAAGCATTTTTGGGACAATTGGGGACAATTGGGGACAATTTGTATATTGGGTGTATCTATCAAGTTCTAATATATATTAATGTTGGCTTTCCTTACTGTGGGAAGTATTTATCCTCCATGAAAGATAATACTATTGTCCTTAGGGAGATATATGATTAAATTCTGAGGTACAAAATACCACTCTCTTTAAGTACATCGCAAATGTTTCAACAAATATTACAAAGTGTTAGAAGTTGGTTAAAGAATAGTTTTCAGGAGTTGGAAATATTTCTTAATGAACTTGGAAAAATTTATAATGGAGCAAAAGTATAGATTTACCTAGCAAATGAAAAATTTAACAGCTTTATTGTTTTTCATTAATGAGAAATAATAAGGACTTCAAGTATGGAAAAAAAAAAAAAAACAGTTGCTTACTTTAGTCCATACAGTTTCAATGTTAACTCAGTTAAAATCACATGCCTAAGATAAAAATAAAATATAAACCAAGACTGGGTGAAAATTGCTTTTGAAAAAGACATTTTATATGTAAACTTCTCTCTGTAAGACCTCTCCCCAGTAGACCTATCTTTTCAATGGAGAAGTTAGAACTCAAATCTGCATACTTTAGTTTACTCTACCTTCCTTGTTAAACTCCCTAACTGTTCTCCATAATTATCCCTAACCCCCTTCTCTAAGCTTAACTATAAATAGTTAAGATGTCTGATGTCATGTAGTGAGTTACTCAGTTTTACTGTCTCGCCTTTATATACGGGAGGTATATATGTTATTATAAACCTCTTTTTTGACTTTTTCTCTTGTCAGTCTATCTGATGCTTATTTATTTGCTGACCTAGAAGACCAAGATGGGTTCAGATGATTTTTTTTGTGCCCCAAAACACTCAGTAATTTTACCCATATTTTCAGCGACAGCTATAGGAGGTAAAATAATTTGATTGCTTAGCAAAACAATAATGGTTTACTTTTAGGGCAACGGAAAATGGAAATGGAAATTAAGTTTCCTTATCTTATTACTGAGTTTTCTGTCTGAAGGAAGCTCCATCAAAGGGAAAAGTTAGAAAATAAATAATAATAAATAAATAATAAATTAATAAATAAAATATATAGCTATTGGTAAAATATAGTTTTAGTTCTTTGTGTTTGTGTGTGTGCACGCATGTATACATAGATACCTAGAATGCATGTATTCTCACTTAGTCCTCACAAAACACTGATATGATAACATATGCATTTATTTAACAAATAAAAGGCAAACATAAAAATTTAATCCAAACATGCTATTTTTGAAAGGTAAATTCATGAAATTGTCAAGTCATTTACAGTGTTTCTTCTGAAATGATAGATTTATTTTTTGCATAACATATAGAAGATACTGATTAGATAACTAAAATACTTTCATTTGGTCAAGCAACAATAACAAAATATTTTCATTTAGCATAAAGAACAAATGCCACAAGATACATTAAATTGTTTAAAATATGGGAGAGAATTTATGAGAACTCATTATTATAAAATTCTTTACTATTAAAAGTAGTCTGGGGCCTCCCCAGTGGCGCAGCGGTTGAGCGCTGGGTTGCGAAACTGCCCGCAGCCTCTGCAGTGCCAGTTTGATCCCCAACCGTTGGGTGAGGGTCGCACATGGCGCGCAGACCTCTCCTCCCACCTCCTGCTCCCCTCAGCAGTGGATTTCGTCAGTCTGCCTGTTCTGTTCCCTGCACTGGCTCTGGTGAATTCTCTCACCCTCCCCTGCTTCTGACCCAGTGCTTGTATAAATAAATAAATAAATCTTAAAAAAAAAAAGCTTTAAAAAAAATAGTCTGAAAAGTTGTTTTGAAATTCTAACCCTTCCATTTCAGAGGCATTAATTAAATTAAATTTAAATTAATCATTGTAAAGGTTGGCTTTTTAATTACAAAGATTTATAATTAAGGAGGTAAAGACAACAGGTTTGCAGTGAATTTTGGATGTGCTGGAAATCAGAATGCATATGAAAATGAAAAAATCTGACTAAACTGTGCATGACATTAAGTAGCATATTATTAGCACTTTTTTAAGCTCTCCATTTGTAAACATAGCTAAACTAAGAATTCTAAACAAGTCAATCTCCTTAGGATTTTTTTTTTTTACTTTCATTTCTGTACATTACTGGGTGATTATCGTTTTAAAAGCAAAATTATGTTGTTAACCAGTTTTTAAATTGTATTTGTTAAAGATTTAACAAAATACTTAAATTTTGGTTTATGCATGTTTTACATATATGTATAAGCATATTTTTATATATTTTACATACTAAAATATATGATGTAGTAAATAATGAAATGTGGTAAAAAAAAACATGTCCAAAGGAGTAAGTAATATGATATTGATATTTTGAATCTGAGTACAAAATAGTTTACTAACTGGAATATATACACACAGAAGACATTTAAGTATCTGATTACTAGATTGTCCTGTAGGGAAGCAAAAATATGCGACCCCAAAATATGTCCTTGGCAAAAGGATTATTTCACAGGATGATATCTGAAGGTTCAGTGGAGATCGCCATTTGTAAGAGACATTTTCATGTGTAAAGGAAAAAAAGTCTATCTGTAAGGGTGTTCCCTTACTATTTTGAAAAGATCATGTTTCTTTTCCCTGGAGAAAAAGAAATAAATCTGTATAACTGTCATACCTGAGTGTACTGTACCTTCCAGGTAACTTCCCATAACTGATCATCTCCATCTTCTCCCCATATTTTTAGCTGACATATTTTGGTAACAGAAGTCACATGGGTCAGACACTACATCTTATTTTGTGTCTCCCATGTATAAAAGAGGTATATGTGTGAGTACAAAAAATTTTATTTTTCCATCAATCTAGGAGAACCCAGAGGAGTATGGGATCATTCCCTTTGTGCCCCAAAGTCCCATTACACAAGGGTGCTCATATAGCCTTATATATCATAGAGATGAAAGTTATGCAAATTATGTGAATGCTTACTTTTGAATTATATATATATACACACACACATACATAATCATATTGATAAATATATGTTTAATTGACACAGTCTTTTCAAACTTTCCTGGTTATTAACCAAGTATGTATAGGAAAATATGATCCAAGAAAAATGGTAATATGATAATGCACTTTGCAAACACAATGAAAACATGACAATTATTAATTTTTCAGATAAGTACTATTAATTTACCTCAGAAGTTTTATCTCTTCCAACTTAGTGCAATGAAAGTAAGTGGTGATTTAAGTAACGGCCTCTTTATTTCCTCTTCCTTTATTGTATTTTGCTCATGATACACACACACACATATTACTATTTATGTATGTGAAGTCATATGATTACATATATTTATGTGCATATTAGTGTGTTAATATAGTGTAAATAGCATATATGTATATAATATAAATAATGATATGCATATTTATGCAATATAATTACATATAATATCTAGTAAATAATCAATTTTGGAATTTTATACACCTTAATAATTTACATCTACTTAATAGTTTACATATTTCATAACATTTCAATAGATATTATAATATCCTGAGCTAACATCACAAATACACTAAAATAAATATAGACACAGATCAGAAAACTTAAAGTATGTCCACCAAAGTTGAAGTCATAACTATAAAGAAGCATGAAGTTCCTAAACAAGTTGCTGTTTTCAGAGGTGAGAAGGACATTATGAAGGCTTTATCTTGTGAAACATTGCCTAGGTTCATGGTAAGTACTTCCCACATGTTCTCTTTGTTTTTCTCAGTTTCTTGATTTCTAAATATCAAAAAGTAAATAGAAAATAAAATGTTGCTTGTACTTCACGATGCTATTGATAATTGGAACATATGCGGTCCAGTTCTTGCTAGTTTGTTGGAGGTATTCTGGCAATGAATCAGAATATCTGGTTTGTGTGAAAAGTTACTAAGAGATTAAAACAATGATTCATAATAAACATGTATTCCTCTGTGTGAAAAATTGAAAGATAGAATACTGGTGTTTGGTGTTGGGACCTATGTATTTCAGTGTATTTGCTAATGATGAAGGGGACAACATAAACAGGGAGATGGTGAAATATTCTTACAACACTAAACTATTTTGGTTAGTTAAAAACTAATGAGGTTTGGGAGATGCTCCAGATGGCTGTAATCATACAGGAGAATTGGGCAGCCCAGTGGCAGATGAAATTCATTTTTGATAAATGTACAGGAGGAATATTGAAAAATTATAATCTAAACTCTCCATGTGTACCATGAGGTTTTGAACTGGCAAATTTTCTGAGAAGCAAGATGTTACTGCTACCATTGCTGGTTCAATGAAGGTGTCCCCCACTGCACTTTTTTTTTTTTTTTTGAAACAGCTGAGTAGATGCTTGGATGTGTTTAGAAAAAGGTTTGAAAATGCAAATAATAGGGAAAGCTGTTTTGAGACAGATAAAGAATGTTTTACCCATTGCAGCAGGATGGGATTTCTTCTGGGTAACAAGTGAGAAGGGACAGAAACAAGAAAGTCACAGAAGCTTGTGGAAAGAGTGACTTATTCCTGAAGTAAGATTGAAAGACAGGCTAACAACTGGAGAACACATTTACATATGCCCAAACCTGTTAGCAGCATAAAGCTTTTCATTTTGAGCAAGATTTGAACCATGGAGAATTTGATCTCATTAACAGGGCAGCAACTGTGGGGCCCTGACAATTATTACATGAGTTTGAAGATTTGGCACTTAAAAGTTAAAAATTCAAGGCTTTGCTCTATTTGGTACCTGGTTATAAGTGATAAATACTGGATGTGTATAGTCATAGGCTCTTTGTAATAGTTGTACTCTAAGAGTGATATATTAGCATATCAAAAGACCATGTTTTCAATTCACCACTGCTCCACTATTAGATAAAGATACAAAGCATTAGATGCATATATAGTGATTGTCTTAAAATTAAGAAAGTCAACAATAAATTGCTCACAACATATTTTCTAAATGTATCCTAACTGAATAATTGGAAAACTATCCCAAATGACTTGCTTTTGACTTATATCCAGCTGTAGTAAAATGGACGAGGAATATTTTATGAATTCAAGGTTCATTGATAAAGTTGACAGCTATTATATTTAACTGAATGAAACAGAGGGTTAAACTAGGAAGGGGTGATAGAAAAGGAGTGGGTGACCTCATCCTTATTCTGCAAGTAGAGATTAGATTCTCCAACAGAGAGTTCATGTTCATAGCTAAATCTAAGACTGGAAGATATCACCAAATTTAATCCTTCTTGGTAGAACAAAGATTGTTGCTTTGATTAGGTAAAAATAGCAAAGGAAAGAAAACCCCTAGGGTTTTCATTGCTCTTAATTTAATCATCTTCATCCCCTAAGTAATAGTAATAGTTTTCTTGAAACTCACAGTTTTTTTATTGGCCTTTAATTCCCATATCAAAGTGATAAAACACCTACTCTGGGCATATTAAGAAGTTTCTCTGGTCCTTGGAGAGACTGAGTCCATACTTTCATACAGCTCCTTAGGGTTCTTTACTGTTTGCTAGGTTTGATGATATCCAATTTATGAATCATTGAATAAAGCCAATAAGATCTTTAAGCTTTACTTATTTGAGTTTTGACTTTCACAAATATGTATTATATATATATATATATATCTCATATGGACATAGTTTATATAACTATGTAACTATAGTGTGTTATATCATTGGGTGCCACTAGTTTTTATTTTATTTTTTTAAGATTTACTTATTTATGCATACAAGAGCTGAGGTGCAGGCCAGAGATAGATGTGGTGAGAGGATTCACCAGAGACAGAGCAGGGAGCAGAACAGGGAGGACTGAAATACACTGCTGAGGGAAGCAGCAGGCGAGACAGGAGAGATCTGCTGTGCCATGTGGCGTCTCCTTGGCCAGCCGGGAATCGAACCCCTGCTGCAGAGGCTGTGGACAGCTTCACAGCGCTGTGCTCAAGCCCCTATGCCACCAGGGAGGCCCTGGCTATTTAAAATCTTGATGGTATAATACTTCTCTTTTGAGAAGATGCTTTATATGGGAAACAATTCAAAAGACCTCCTTCCTAACATCTTTCTGTAATAGAAATACCTAGTGAGGGCCCCCCTGGTGGCACAGGAGTTCATGGCAGCGCTATCTATCCCCAGTGTAGGGTAAATGGTTTTCAGGCTTTTCTTCCCTCCCACCATTAGGATTGCCCTGCCTGGTGGAGCACCTGCAGTTGTTACATTGTTGTAAGCTGTCTTGTTTACCTCTGTGGGCTTTGGCTCAGTATTGAGGTAGTCACCAAGAGAAGCAGGAGAAGAGGAAGGAGATAGAACAGGAGAGAGAAGGGGAAAAAGAAGGCCAGAGAAACCCAGAGTGAAGACGTGCCGGGGGCTTGGAGACCTCCTGGCCTCCTGGCTCCCCGGCACCCCTCCCTGCCGTGTACCTGGTTGCTGCACTACATGTAAAAGCTCAATAAAAGCCTAAGAAAGCCACCGAGGGCTCCAGGACTCTCCTTTACCTGGTCTGCTTGAATCATAGAACCAGCTCTGTGCCCTTTCTGGCACTACAGCCAGCCAATGCCGCACAAGTTAGATCCTGGCCAGGAAACAACCCAGCCTCACCCACTGCTCCCCTCAGCAGTGTATTTCAGTAGATCTGCCTGTTCTGCTCCCCACTCTCTCTGGTGAATCCTCTCATCCCACCCCACCCCTGCACCTCTGGCTTACACCCCAGTTCTTGTATGCATAAATAAAGCGTTTAAACAAAAGAAAAAATAAATACATAGTGAATTTCAATTGATCCATATAATTAATTTTTTCAATAAAAAATGTACAGGTTTACAACTTGAAGAATAGGTTACAGACATGCTAAACAACCCCTTGCATTATTTTAGCTATTTACATGAAACTTTAGGGAAACTGCTAAAGAATTTGAGTGGATCTACATTGCAACAAATCATCCATATAATGATTTAGAGGTCTATGAATATTTCCAAAATGTTAGCAAGTTGAAAACTGCCTGGGAAGGCCAAGTGAACCTATAGTTGCTGAACCAGTAGCAATGAGAAATGAATGAAGCAGTAAAGTGGAAGGAGCCTGCTCAATAACACTTCTTACCCTAAGCATGTTCTTCTGAATGCCACACATTCTCTCAAGATGTTGAACAGAAGGCTTCTATAGAGAAGCCTTAGTCAGCAACAATGTATTAAAAGAAGGCACCTGAAACTGATTGAATCCTTCTGCCTACGTTGCATTGCCCTCTGGCTCAGCATTCCTAAAACTCAATTCTTGCTAGCCATAAATCTCTTCCAGCATGTGAGGCTCTAGGTTTCCATATTCAAACATGATGTTTCCCTTTTTGCTGAATAATTTGTGTAAGTGAAAATGAATAATATTGGTCACAGGAGTTACAAACAAAGTGGTTCCATGTGTGTTTAAAGAGGTAATTCACTACTGCAAAGAGGCAGCATCATCTTATAAATCCACCGACAAGTTAAGAAATCTATGCTGATTCCCCATTCTCCAGATGAGGGACACAGTTACTGTGAAGGTGTTAGTTTGAAGTTGTAATTTGTTGAGAAAATCCGTGCTAAGACATTGTTTCTAACAGAGGTAGAAATCAGTGAGTATAGTAACTACAAACATATTATTATATTTTGGGAAGCTTTGCTCTAGTCTCTTTTATATTTTGTTATGTAGAAATTCATGGGCATTCTTTCAGTAGTAAGCCACATGTTTTACTCCTATTCCTTTTTTTTTTTAACTTTCTTCCAGGAGCCTTGATTTCAGGGAAATTAGTGAGAATGATTGCTTGATCTGATCAATGGATCCTCTTGCCAAAAGAATAACCTCACTCTCTTAACTTCCCTTCCAAAAAAAAAAAAAAAAAGTAAGCAGAAAATCTAAGTTTTAGGGCAAATTGTAACATGTTACAAGTGAATAAATGGATTAAAAAAATCCATTGTATCCATATAGTGAAAGCATAGCTATAGAAATGTTTGACAGAATCAAAGGAAAAATCTTTAACTTGATTACAATCTCACAGTGCAAAAGGAATGACAAATATAACATCTTCAAAAACATTGCTTCCTGGGTTTAGGTCTTCTGCTGCCTTTGAAGTCATATTATAAATACCATGGATCTGTCATCCTGCTCTCCTGTGGTACACATTTATGAAAAAGAGCATTTTCCTCAATGAAGGTATAGATTTTCTCTCCATTTTCCACATAGTCTTTATCATCTATTTTACCAAAAACTGTATGCCTGATTAATAAACAAATGTATGTGACCCAATGATTTCAGTGGAGCTATAGACAGGTCATTTGATATCTAGTATATGAAGGAAAATAATGTAAAACATGAGCTTCTGTAAAAAATTTCCAGTTGCTCCCTTCAAAAGGCAACATTTCACACATGTGTTATGGTACCCCTCAACTTAAATACTTTTTCCATGTTGTTAATCTGCATGATGTCAATTTTGGAGTCAATGGATTTAGAGTGCAGTGTCCTTGGGTCCACTCTGGGGAAGTTTTCACCAGAGCTCCCCTTTCAGCGGCATGTGGCTAGTTTCCCAGGCTTGTTTCTCCATGAGACAGAGACGGTAGTTATATTTAAAGAACAGGTTTATTGAAAAAGGGACAGAAAAGTAAAAGACACTTGCGTAGGAAATGCTGCCCCTAAAGGATCAGGTTTGCTGAGAGAAGCCTGCATGGTTGCAGGCCGGCTGCCTTGAGGAAAGCGGCCTCCGCTGAGGGAGGTCAAAGAAGAGAAGTCAGGCATGGTACAGGTCACGGGCAGGCAGGAGGCTGCTGCCCTGAAGAGGAGAGAGTTGGTGAAAAGAGGCACCTGCATAGGCACAGGTGGGCAGAAGGAGTGCTTCCCTGAGGCTCTGCAGAGACTGCACTGATTTTGTTTGGGAGGGGCTCACCCCATGTAAGCCTTTGGTTTGTTCCTGATTTTGGATAACTATGCAGCATCTGAAAGGGACCTGAGATTCCACAATGGGCCCAATCTCCATAGTCACACTCCCTGCAGCAGTCTGATACCTGCTTGGATCTTCTGCACTGTAATCTAGGCATTGGGGCCTAAGGCTCATGGCTTCTATAGCTGGATCAATGGCTATGCTAATCCTCTACCCCCACCTCCTGTGTGAGCCAGGTTTCCGGCCTTGTGGTGCTTCCTTTTCAGTTTTTCTGTTCTTGTTCTCTGTCATGTATATTTTTATGGGTAACAATATGGAAGTTCTTTTCTAAGTCCTGCTTCTTAAGTATAAGAATACAGTGTGGCATAAATTAAAGTTTGCAAGCATTACTTCTTTGAAATGAAACTTTCTCATCTCTTTATTTTCTTGATGTTAATTTTTGATTCTTCACTAAACTTTGTGATCATTCAAGTAACTTTTTCTAGAAATAAAAAGAAGCCCTCCTTGCATTGAAGTCCTCCCTCTTTCTCACTTATTGTCATTGCCCTGAGAGCTCATATTCAGAAGAATCATTTATTGATATTTATTTCTGATGTTTCTTTCATTAATCAAATCCTACATTCCTAAGTAAAATTGAGTCATAGGGTAATCAGATAGCTTCTAGGATCAGAATAGAATAGGCAAAGCCTCAGAGGAATAAGGGGGGCTCCAGAGACAAGAGCAACAATTCCAAAGGAGATTAATCAAACACCCCCAGGACTAGGGGCAACAGGACATTCCTGAACAAGGACAATGAAGAAAAAGGACTCTAAGATAAAGGATGCAAGACTTAGTTCTAGGCACAGAGACATTAAGACAGAGTGAGTGAGGCCATGACAACTAACCAATCATAGAGACTGATGGGGCTTTAGAAAAATTAGGGAAAGAAGGTGTATATTCCCTAAGGCCGGAGACTGCACAGCTGCTTCCTTGCCCCTCCCTGGCCTGGGAGTTTGTTTCTGTTCTTCTGTGGGAGTTTCCCACTTTGTTTCTGTTCTTTTTCTCCTTAATAAACTTTTCCTTATATATATTTCTCTAAACATATTTACCTTTTTTCGCTTGCCTGAGCATCAGCGAAGTTCCTACTGCAGCTCCGTGAGATACCAGCCCTTGGTGGTCTAGTGGCTGGACTCATCGCTGCCACTGAAGCCTGGGATCCATTCCTGGCTGGGAGACTAGGCCTGAAAGGACAGTATCAATATCAGGAATCTTAAATTTCTCATGCTCAAAATTGACATCTATTTTAAACTCCCATTCCTGTTTTTCCTTCTCAAAACTATGTTTTTCCTATCAATGTATTGTCATCAAGTGTAGAAAAATTGCCTCAGCCATTGAATGGGGAAGGGGATGATGCAATCATTTCAATTTCCCTAACAAACCACACCTCATCTCCTCATCTCTGCTTTTTTAATAGAAATTAAAAACTAATTTTATATATATATATATATATATATATATATATATAACTGCACAGTTTCTCAGGTCATTGCCCAGGTCAATACTCCCCTCTTTTAAATCAATTTTTACGTTACTGCTATATATATATATATATATATATATATATATATATATATATATATATAAAACCACTGTAGCTAGATAGATAATCTTGTTCTTCATAGAGAGTTGTCAGTGAATGTTTTTCTCCCACCTAAAAACCTTGAATTAGTTGTCACATTCTAGATAACTCAACCTAACTAACTCACAAATCCCAAGTGGTAGAATGCTTATATTTACCTCCCACCTATGCCATTCTTATACAGTAAGTCCAAAAAGAATAGAACTTGGAGAATTATGGAGTTCGGAGATTTAATCCTCATGTGAATGTGAACTAGTAACTTCCACTGTTTCCTTATTGTACAGTAAATATTGCAATGTTAACTCTAAAATATTAGGATAGATGGGGGGAGGTGAGTTGGGGAAAAATAAAATAAAATATTAGGATAGTAAAATAAGGTGAGATACACAAACATGTGGAGTACATTATAGTTCCACATATTAATAGGCTTTCTTGGAGACCACTCCTTTTTTTAACTGTTAAGATATGTAAGTGTAGGAAAGATTAATCAAAATGGTTTTGGAAGAAATCAGTTTTTGTTGTTATTTATCAGAGTGGCAGTTATTTTATCTGAAAAAAATTCCTATTTCTTAAAATTGTCCTCAGGATTAAATAACATTTCCTATGTAGAGCACATAATGTGAATCCTATTCTACAGAGAGCTAAATTAAGTATTTTCCTCTTTTTCTCAGTTTTTACTGTAGGACTTCAAAAGTGGATTCTCATAGAAAATTATGAATCAGTGATCATTGATTTGACTATGTTAATCCATTATTAGATTCATTTTTTATCAATTTATTTGCTTGCCTAAAGCAAGCATGGAAAAAATATTAAAATAGAATAATTTATTATGTTATGGTTTTCTTGCCTGGGTTATGATTCCAGATTTAGAAAGCACCCTTACCCTTTGTTACTATTTCAAAAATAATTAGTAAAGGTCAGTGTTTCAAACATGTGTCTGATTTCCATTCCTTGGGCTTGGTTATATTCTTGGTTGTGTGTATGTGTGTGAAATTACTAAAAAAAACAGCAAACAAGTTAAAAGAAAAAATATTGTTTAGATCTAATTTCCAAACTCATATAACACAACTTCTTGAAATATGCAAAATTTGCATTTCATTTCAGTCACTGACATTGTGAATAGTCAGAGTAGATGGGTTTAGTGAATTTCGACATGCAATGCTGGGCGGAGGAGAAAGTTAATCATTATTCAGCATTCACTTCTCCACATATTTAATTTGCCATAGATTAGTGAAATGGCATCATTACAGGTATTTAGACTAGATTAGTAAATTTATTTGTGTTGATTGAGTCCACACTGATCTGTGATATTTGGCACACCACACATACATCTGACTTGTGATTAAGGTGTGAGAGGCTCACTGTGCTGGAGCTGTCTTTGTGCTATAATTGCATAGGCTTACTCCACTGGGCGATGTGTACATTACAGCACTGAACTAAAGTGGGTCTGTTTTTCACCAAGCACAGTTTAGTCATGCATCAATACATTTTTAATTAAAAGTATGTGACAGGTACAATAGTGGAACATACCAAATAATTTTCTCAAACATTCCATTTCCTCAAAGATAGGTAATCAGGATCTTGTCTCTATGAGTCAGTGAAAGTATATTTTTTATCTAGATGCTTGATTAAATGTCTAAAAACTTTATGCTAAACCACTGCATTTTAGTTGTAACTACTCTGCCACAGATACTTTATGCTATTACATCAAAATAAAGCATTTGTTCTTGACAGAACTAAAATAGGTGACAATCTGATGAGCCTTTATTTTTAATATTCATAATGAAGAGATGAGAAATCAGCAGTTATATGAATAGTGAAATCAATTAGAACATGGCTGTTTCAGAAGGAAATAAATCACAGTGTAATTCTTAGACACAGAGGAATCCAGGGAACAACTTCAGGACTCATATACTGAATAACGTGACAATATTGCTATGTTGATATAGAAATCTTATAGAAAGATTAATCTCTGTAAATGAAATGTAAACATGAAAGCCGGGTGACCAGAAGAGGCTACAAATTCTTGAATTATTTGCATATATCACAATGCAAATTATTCAAAATCAATAACCTAAATATAAGATGGCAAAATCTAGTTTTACTGAGAATACTGATTCAATCACTAATATAATAAAGTTAAGAACCATTAAGAGAAGGAACTCAGTTTTCTTTAATAGCCATGAATTTTAGAACTGAACTCTGTATATCAGTTTTTTATAATTAAATGATCTATTAGCCACTACTAACAAACACTAAAGAAATTACACTCTTCAAACTGCTGGAGTAACACTTTGTTGTGTTTAATTCCATATGAATGTACTAGAAATTAGCTGGTATTCTCAATAACATTGTGTTATCCTGTCAGAAGAAATTCTTACAAACAGTAAGCTATGGTTATCTCAATAAAACTTATTTGCATAGGTTATGGATTTTAAAGTTATCTGATTACTGAATATGTGTAGTACATTTCTACATAAGATATTTAAGAAATCCTTTTTTTAATTATTCTACATTACTTTAGCAATACAAAATTAATCACATGAGGTTAGACAATTTTGTTTTCAAGTAAAACAAACAAAATTCTTGACAAAGGAGATTTCTTGTTATGAATTTTACTCTAATTCATTACATAACTATATTACTATGATTAAAATATTAAACAGAACTAATATCATTAAATAAAGAGACAGTCTTTATTTTTTATGGTCTGATGCATATCCTCCACAAAAAAAAAAAAAAGCAATTCATTTGGGAAACAATTTCAAAGAATGCTTTTGTAGAATAATATGCATAGATATATGCAAAAGGCATCTTGGTTTAGTGGAGAAAGCTAAGAATTTAAGTTGAAAGACTGTGGCTATGTACTGTACCTTTATCTACTGTCAGTGACATAGGACAATATAAAAATGTTGAATTCAATTCCACATACATGTATGTATGAAGATAAAATAAAAATTGTGGGGCCTCCCCGGTGGTGCAGCGGTAGAGCGCTGGGTTGCAAGGCTGCCCACAGCCTCCACAGCTCTGGTTCGATCCCCAGCCGCTGGGTGAGGGTCCCACATGGCACGCGGCTCCCCTCAGCAGTGTACTTCGTCAGTCTGCCTGCTCTGCTCTCCACTCTGATTCTGGTGAATTCTCTCACCCTACTGCGCTTCTGACTGTGCCCAGTGCTTATATAAATAAATAAATAAATCTTTAAAAAAATAAAAAATAAAAATTGTGACCAGTTACATAGGATTGCTGAGAAGAGCTAATTGTTTCTACGAGAACGTTTATATTATCTACAAAACTGTCTATGATAGTTATTTAAAAACAAGTGCTATTAAGCACCTGAGTTAGTCATTCAGAAGCTGAGAATTGCGAAATAAGTAGAAAATACTTAAATGAGGGCAAAGCATGAGTGCAGAAATATTAAGCAAAGAATATAATACATGATAGGTCATGACCACAACATACACAGCTCTAGGATGAGGCAGCTGTTGGTTGGCCAAGAACATTCTATTTACAAGTTACTCTTGCCAGAATTATGAAAACAGAAGGAACTCAGTAATGTCCAGAATTGAAATAAGGCCAGTGTAGCCTGGCTTTAGTGAGCTATGGAAGCAAATAGCTGAAAATGAAGGGGAAGGGCAGGTGAGGTAACTTAGTGTTCTTAGATCACTATGAGGATGCTGAGACTATTGGATTTTTTATTAGGAGAAAGGGAAAATACTAATGTTTGGGGGAAAAATGAGAGTTGTGTCATTAAAAAATCATTTTGACTATTGTATAGTGAATAGTTCATCTGACAAGTCATCTCTCCAGTTCTGAAAAATTGTAGTTTTAAGTTCCAAATAATGCTGCGCTTGGTTCGGAATGTGGAGAGAGGGCAAAGTTCAAGTTGTCAAGAAAGTTTGGTGGCATACAAACAGGATTTGATGGAAACAATGGTAATCCCTGAAACATCAGCTAATTTATCAAAAATGCCTATTAACTATTATAGTTTGTGTTATGCAACATTAATTATTTAAATAATGTACAAAATTTAAAAAATATATATTTATTTCACTACTAATAAATTAACTTAGACTAAGATGGATTTAGTGTCTGGTGCCAGGGGAAGCAGAACAAACCTTATTATAAATTTTTGGGTAGATCTGTTATAACCTATTTGGGACCTACCCAGCAATTGATGAAAATATTTGTCCTGCTTTGCTACCTTGGAACTTATTCAGCCCATAAAATGGAAGAAAATATTTCAAATCATATATCTGATAATAGTCTATTAGCCAGATTATATATGTGTATACTGAACTACTAAACAAATTGCTAAAACGAACAGTTGAGCTTTATTGGTAATCTATATTTAAGGCCATTGATATCAGGCAGTGATATGAATATAATAATCTGATAAAAATAAGAGTCATGATGGCTTGGGTTGCTATCTTAGAGTAAATTTTCACATTTTATTGATAAGTGATGTTTAATGTTAGATAGTATCTTTCTAGACCTGTGTTGTTTCCTATCTTGGAAGTAAAGTTTAATTCTGTGAAATTTTTTAATTGATGCTTTGTGAATGAGAGGAAGATCCCCTTTCACCTCTTGATTTGTTAGGCTAACAAATAATCAGATTAACATCACATAGATTGTCGGAGGAAAAAAAAAAAACAATGTGTGTGTGTGTGTGTGTGTGTATCTACGTAGTATATGTATAGATACAGTAACATGTATATCTTCTGTGTATTTTAGAGAGACCTAGTAAGCGCTGAGTATATCTTAGACATTTCTGAAGTCTCCTCCATGAATAATGTCAGCTGGTGACAAAAGATATTGCAGGTGTGGTAAGTGGGATGTCAATTATGGGAAATTTCTAAGAATGGCTCAGTAAACAAGGGTAAGACTTAAGCAGAAATAGGTTGCTGCCTTCTCCATTAATGAAAATTAAAGACATTTGGTCTTCCTGGTAGAGCAACAAACATATTATCATAATGGGAATTTTCCTTTATACATGAAAAGAATTTCAAAATAATCCTATACCCAAAAATACATACTTGGGATGGCAAATTTGCTTCCTGCAGTGCCTGTTTTCTAAAATGGTTTCTCAGAGAGGTCCTTATAGTTTTTGAAAACACTGCAAAATCTTCTTTGATTTTTTTCACTATTAAGTAAAACTGTAGTTGTGATACATTGACCTTCAGGCAACGAGCAACAAATTGATCACCCTTCTAATAAAATTCAGTGTTCAGATATTTATCTATTTAATTGCTATCTGCCTTAGTGAACCACTTTTGAATTGTTGATCATTTTAATGAATTGTAGATACAATGGAAGTACAATAAAAATAATAAAAAATGCAAATTGAAAACTACACCATACAAATGGAAAGTTAAGTGAAAGTCACAGTGCTCCTGTAACTTGAATCTGAGTTGAGAAACACTGATTGATTAAAAAATATTGAAGTTTTGGGCCTCCCCTGTTGGCGCAGGTGGTTGAGCGCTGTGCTGTGAAGCTGTCTGCAGCCGCTGCAACTCTGTTTCGATCCCGGCGGGCAAGGCTCCCACATGGCAAGCAGACCTCTCCTGTCTCACCTGCTGCTCCCCTCAGCAGTGTATTTCGTCAGTCTGCCCGTTCTGTTACCTGCTCTGTCTCTGGTGAATCCTCTCACCCTCCTGTGCATTTGGCGTGTACCCCGGTTCTTGTGTAAATTAATAAATCTTTAAAAAAATATGTGGAAGTTTCTGTGAAAATGAAAACCAAATAAATTATGAAATGTATACCAACAAAAACAAAGAGGTGAGGGAGCATGTGGTGGTAGACTAGGGGTGATTTGGCAGTGGGTGCACTATGGTGGTAATACCTGCAGCTGGGGGAAGGGAGATGATCCTATTCTTCAAAAATACCAGCAATAGGCCCTCCCTGGTGGTGCAGTGGTTGAGCGCTGGGTTGCGAAGCTGCCCACAGCCTCTGCAGCGCTGGTTCGATCCCTGGCCGCCAGGCGAGGGTCCCACATGGCGCGCAGACCTCTCCTGCCGCCTGCTGCTCCCCTTAGCAGTGTACTTCTTCGTCAGTCTGCCTGTTCTGTTCCCCGCTCTGGCTCTGGTGAATTCTCTCACCCTCCCGTGCTTCTGACTGTACCCAGTGCTTGCATAAATAAATAAATAAATCTTTTAAAAAAAAATACCAGCAATAATGTAAGTAAATGTTACCTCGATTTAAAAAAATAATTAAAAAATATGAATTGCATTTCCTTGTGGAACCTCATGATATGGCTTATAAGACTGAAAATGATTCATGGGCCATATGAATCACTTTTCTAAAAATGTGTATGTTTTACAGAAAGTCAAGGCAGGTTTAACTATGTTATGCTATAGAACTGTAGTAATCAGGACAGTCAGGACAGTCTAACCTAGGAGTAGACATATAAATAAGCAAAATAGATATTGAAGAAAATAAACTTGTTCAGGTGTGGTCAGTTGACTTTTGGAAAAAAGAATGTCAAAGTGGAAAATAATTTCCTTTTTAATTAGGTGTTCATTATCTAAGGAAAAAAAATTCCTCAATTCTTACCTCACACCATGGAAAACTTGACTTGGGCTGGTTCATGAACCCAAATGCAAGAATGAAACTATACCAATTCAAGAAAAATACTAGAAAAATATAGTTATGTCATTTAATTAGGCAGATAGTTCATACCCTAGGGTATACACATTATAAATAATAAAATAAAAAATGAAAAAAATTTGACTCAAATTTAAAACTCTTAACACTTCTCTTTTTATTATTTATTTATATATATTTTACATCATTGTTCATATTTTTACAGTGTTTGCTTTCTTTTCTCAGGTGTAGTCCCTATAGATTTCCCACCACCCATTCACCCATGCACCGTCACCATAGACCCGTGTGCTCTTCCCACCCTTGTTTTGATCCCTCTCCCTCCCCCTCCCCTGCAGAATATCTCTCATTTATTTTTGTTTTGTTATGTTGCATAAAACTCATGTCACTTCTACTCGGCATCCTACTCAAATAATTATCTACTTTGAAAATAGCAAAATATCTTCACTAAACTTACTCCCTAAGGGAAAAAGAACAAAGTAAAACAAATGAACCTTTGACCTCATAAGAAAAAAACAGCAACATCCCAGAATACAAGGTCAATATACATAAGTCAATTAATTGCCTATATACAAGCAATGAGTAACTAAAATTTTAAATTAAATATACATACATATGTATTAGCACTGAATATTGTTTTAATTTTTGAAAAGATTAAATGTCTACACTTCAAAGGCATTGGTGCATGCCAACAATTTGGATACCTCCGATCAAATGGATAACTTCTTAAGAATATAAACTATAGCAAACCTGCATCATGAAAGAATAGAAAATCTAAACAGACCCCACTACTAGTGATGAGATTAAATTGCTAATAAAAAATCTCCAAACAAAGGAACAGATGTCTTCACTGGAGAATTCCATGAGCATTTAAGGAAGAATCAACATCATTCCTCTAGAAACTATTCCAACAATATGAAGCATAGGGAATAATACTAAGCATATTCTGTGAAGACATTACCTGACACAAAAGTCAGATAAAGATACTGTAAGAAACCTATGAAGGAATATTCCTGAATGATAGTGATGCAAAATTGTTATCTGCAAAGGACATCAGGGAACATTTTGGAGTCATGAAAATGCTCCATATCTTGTTTGTGGTGGTGATTACAATTCAACAAAGAAACAGTCCCAAATGGAGCCATGCTCAGCCCGCCAAGACTTCATATCTCACCGCATAGCAAGTTTCAGCCTTTCTCAGAAATGGAATTTGAAGCCAATCAACTTGGATTTTCCAAAGCAGCACTAGTGAAGTCATCTGCCTAAGGCATCCGCCCCACCAGCCTTTCCTTAGTAAAAATGGCTATCCCTGAAATCTTTCTTTTCTTATCCCACCCTCTGTCTATAAACACCTTCCATTTTATATAACCCCTCACAGAGTCTTTCTTCTTGCCAGGGGGAATGTTGCTGATTCATGAACTGTTTTATAAATTAGATCTCTAAATTTATTAGGATGATTTTTTTTAACATTACACAATATACCATTGTGAAATGAACAACTGAGACAGGGTAAATTTTACTAATTGTAAATTATTCCTCAATTAATCTTATTTTAAAAATGTCATATCACAAGATGTGAGCATCTTCAGAGAAAAGGATTCTCCAAAAATAATAGAATGAAACATACAACTCAGTGAGTTAGATGAGGTGACATTTCCTTTATATCAGACCCTGTGACACAGAGGTGATAGTATGATGGTAAGGAATAGAGTTCTGAACCCAAATTGCAGGTATTTAGATGCTAGAATCTCCACTCTAAGTGATGTGACCTTGAGCATTGCTGAACTGTTCTACTGTAAAATGGATAATGATGGGGCATTCCTCATAGGATTGTTATGAAGTTTAAGCTAATAAAACACTGAGAGCAATGTCTTATATATTGGAAGCACTACATAAGGCTTTAAAAAAATGTAATGTAATGAATCATTAAGTCACAAATATATCCATTAATTTCTTGAATAAATTAAATAATACAAATCAAAAGCAGTTAAAAATATTGAGACTTTTTAAAGTAGTAATTTATTTTGAGAGTAGGAGGAAACGTGTTTAATTTTTTTTCTTTTGACAACCAATGTTTATAAGGACTGTGATGCATATTTGAGTTACCCAGCACATTTTGGTAATCATTATTACTTACAGATGATGTGGTTTTGATTAAAAGAATAAATGGAAATGTGTTCAACCAATTATTAAGCCAATATTTACTGTTCTTTCCTAAGAGCTTGGCATAAAGCTATGTTTTGGGAATATAAAGATGAGTGAGGTTCCAGCCCTGCTTTTAATGTGTTCACAGTGTAGGGGGGAAGAAAGATAGGTACACAAATAATTACAATACAGTATGGAAAGTGCTAGAGAGTAAGATGTACACAGTGAAATTGAAGCTCTGGGAGGTCCTAGCAGAGATAAAAAAAAACAAAGTGATTAAGGAGCATTAAGTCTAAAGTTAGTTTAGGCTTACAGGTCAGTGGGTGATGGGTCAATTTTTTTTTTTTTTTTTTTTTTTTTTTTGGTGGGCCCCTCGCCGGCGGCTGGGGAACGAACCGGCACTGCAGAGGCTGTGGGCAACTTCACAGCCCAGAGCACAACCGCTGCGCCACCAGGGGAGGCCCTCAACTTTTAACTTCCATAAAGAATTTAATTCCTTTAGCCACTGTTTCCTTCTCTAGAGCCATAAAGTTAACAGTTAGTTACACTTTAGGGTTGTTGTGAAGATTAAATCAGGTAATACATGTCAAGTGCTTAGCAGGTAGATGACTCTAACTTTCAATAAATGCTAGTTATACTATTATTGCTATTATTAACATTATTTTTAGTACTTAAGTCCTGCTGTTAACACATCATCCTACTACTGTGCTGAAAATCTACTATTTATTTACAAAGTGTTTTCACATGTGATTTTTTTTAACTGCATCCTCAGCAATTATCCAAGTTACAATGACAGATTTTGTCCTCAATTTATAGATAAGAAAAACAGGAAGAATGCAAATATCTCAATCTATATTATGATTTTTCTCATAAAAATGAATTTCACTCTATCAGACTGAAAATTTCTTAAGTTTTACTATGCTATTGTACTCAAAAATTGTCCATAGGCCACTTGCATTTCTACCTAGAATACACATGTGCTCTCAAACACACACTCACAGACACAAGTTCCCTGTATATGTTTATTTTCAATCTATTATATAGCCTGTGGTTCTTTCGTAGGACTTTCGATTAATTTGAACTCCTTTTATTCCTGCAAAGGCCAATTTTTTTTTGTTATTTATATTTTTAATTGGATATGTTTCCTTATATTAAAAATATTTCTGTCAGAAACAGCAAGAATAAAAATAGCCGAATAACTTTGAGCTATAAATGTGAAACTTTATATCCAATTCCAGTTCTAGGGGCATAGAGATAAAAGAAATACTTAACAACAAAAAAATGTTCTGTTCTGTTACCGATTTGTCATATCTTATTTACCTTTTAAATAGACCCTTTTATGTATTCTTTTAATAAAATATCCATGCTTGTTGACTAATGAGAAAGGGAGACAAGTATTGTTCAATGCTACTTTTAGATACCTGGCAGAGAAAAATGACACACACACAAAAAGCAGCAGGAGGGAGAGTAGGTAAAATATGATGTAAGATTAGTCTCTTAGATTCTATTAATATTTATAAGACATCTTTGAAGAGGTGTACATACCATTCATAACAATTCTCTGATTTAGGCAATTTAGTAAATTTAATCAAACTGCTTTTTTTTTCTTTTTGTAGATTTCATGATAGAGACCAGTGTTTAAATTTGAACTTAAGATTTCAGATTTTGATTCTTGCATAGAATTTTGAAAAAAAAAAGAAAGTCAAAGGAACATGAACAAGATGTACACAATATGAAAATAGTGAGGTAGTCACTTTAATGATAAATTTTGTCTTTACATAGTGCATGTAAGGTACATAGTTATTATCATATTTGAAATCCAGTTATTCTGCCACTAAGAAAAATATTTGTTGCTAGTGGAAAAATGACTCCATGTGTTGATAATCAATCATCCAGTTAGCTTCCTGCTGGTAGTTGTATAGATTCATTACTGTTGTGAATATTTTACCTGTGAAATCAGGAAGAAAAGATAATTAAACACACATTAACCAGACCTAGGGGTTTGAGTATAGCAATCTATTAATCAATATTGATTGAATATTATAATAAGCATCATGAAAGAGATGGGTTTTAGTTATGTCTTGAAATATGAATAAGGTAAGAATGGCAAAAAGGCAATAGGGTGAGAAAAAGATACAAAAGGAGAAAATTCAGGTACAGGAAACATGACATTTCCACAATTTCTTCATTCATTGTAGGAAATTGGATGTCTATTCATTTATTTTAAAATCAAAGAACATGACTTTTTTTCATTCTATCAAATGCTAACCATGGGAAACATATCAATAAGTAATGTGGAAGAATTATTTCTTAAATATGAGTTAATCTTAAAATAGCATTAAGAAATGTCCCTTTAGTCATATATTTTTTATTTCTAAATTCTCACCTATTTATTACTTCTCTCTTCCATTCCCTCAGTCCAACCTTTCATTGGTTAAGTAAATACTTCTGTATATCTATTATGTGCCTAGCACTGGGCATAGAATATGAGGATGAGTAAAATGTGCTATGAATGTCTGATACCAAGGAGCTTTCTTTCCACTGACCACAGTGGAAAGAAAGTAATAAAATTATTCTAAAAATAAATGCAAATTTGTACCTGAATTTAGAGCTACAAAAATTGGTGTGTGTTGCATAAGATCAGATGAAAGGAGGAGCTGACCTGGTCAGGGCTCTTGGGGCCTTTTGGGGGACTGACAATTGAATTTCAATCTGAAGGGTGAAGAAAGATTAGCTATAACAAAAGAAGGTCCATGAACAACATTGCTCTAACCCCTTTGGTAGCTTCTGCATTCATTGGTCTTGAAAAATGGCCCAACGTAATCCTCTCTCCTCTATTCTTTGTTCCTCAAGCATGACAAAGATCTGTCACATTACAACTTTTGAGTTTATTATGTCAGGAATGATGTTCTTTTTTTTCTTTAAAGATTTATTTATTTATGTATACAAGAACTGGGGTACAGGCTAGAGGTGTGGAGGGTGAGAAGATTCACCAGAGACAGAGTGGGAAACAGAACAGGCAGATTGACCAAAGTACAATGCTGAGGGGAGCAGCGGGCAAGTCAGGAGAGGTCTGTTGCGCCATTTGGGTATCTCCCTGGCTGAGGATTGAACTCCTGCTGCAGTGCCTGAGGATAGCTTCATAGGTTGTGTCTTAACCTCTTGTGCCACCAGGGAGGCCCAATGATGTTCTTCCTATAGCTGCAGTGTTCCCTACCCCTGTTTACTATCACCTGGTAAATTATAGTTTTCTCTTTTACCCCCTATCTTGCACTATTTTGAACTCCATAAAAGTAGAAATTGTAGTCTGTTTTGTTCACTGCTGTTTCTCTAGGCCTGAAACAGTGCATGCCATATAATAAGTACTCAGTCAGCATCTTGAATAAATAAATCTATTATTAAGAATATGATACATTCCCTTGTTTCTTGTAATATGCATACATAACCAATAGCTTCTTGGCACGTGTTTTACTGACAGCATTTCTTCAGTCTCACTGGTAAAATCTTCTTGCCCTGGGCTTCAAGTAAGTGGTGTGACGAAAAGACCCCTTTTCGTCTGTGGAAAATCCTAGGATTATGAGAGAGTTAGCATCTGAGAAGGCACCCAACTGACCACTAAAGGATGCTTGCTGGTAAATAAGTGTTCCTGCTTCCATTCCATGAATTTTCTCGCTCATAGGCAGCACAACACCTCCAAAAACCCCCAGCATGATCTAACCACATTGTCCATGATGGTAGCTTGCTTGTAACACAATTTTCTTCACTTTTTCTCTTTCCTGGGGATATCTTTCTAAAACAAGCTGCCTGCACTCAAGCCTTTGTCTCAGGTTCACTTTCGGGAGGGAACCCAGGCTAATGCAATTTTCCTGTGAAACACAGTTCCAAAATATTTTGTGGTATGTAAGTACTTAATAAATATTTATAGAATAAATGTTCTTGTCATTATAAAGACAAGAACCCATAATACCCATTTTTAGTCAAGTCTTATGTGATCAAATTTGTTTTCTTTATATCAGATATCAGAAACACAGTGTCCCAAGAGTCAATAATTTTTTGATCCTTTTTTTTTTCCCAAATTCACTAAAAGGATCATGGAATGTTTGCAATCAGAGCTTTAGCATACCTTCTATTTTAGTAGAACCAAAAACAGAGAATGATTTACAGAATGAAAATGTTCATTAGTATTTATACTCCACAGGAAGATTAATGTTCCTGCAGTTTAACTCTGAAACTGAGGAAAATCTTTTAATTTATGCTTTAAGTAAGTTATCTTCCTTTGGAACGATGTTTATAGTCATTGAATTTCTACAAGATACTCAAAGGGTAAAATTCAAACCAAAGAGTAAGAATGAGAGGCAAATGACTTCATATATTAAGCAAAATTAAACCCAGTTAGAGTGGTTTACAGTGATTTTTTCTGCATTTGTTTTCTTTTCCAAAAAGTCAAAAGTAAAATCCTTTTGTCCAAATTATTTCTGATTGTTTTCAGCTCATGAAGATCACCATTTCCTGGTTCTAGACAAAGCTGATAGTGTAGACAGAGAAGTAGTTGCAGGAACTATCACATGCATAGAACAGTGAGCAAATGGTCTTTCATATAACCCATCTTCCACCCTCAAGCTATTTTTCTATCCTTGCAATTTTATTTGTTTCAGATTAATAAGAGTAATTATTTATTAAAGTACCTGCAGCAAGACTTGTATTACTGCAAATGGAAAAAAAACGAATGTACATTTTCCCTATATAAGCTATTTCCCTTCCTCCCTCCCTTCTTTCTTTTGGGCCACTCCTGGTAAAGTTAATCATCTAGTGGTGGCACAGGATTGGTCTCCCCAATATGGTCATGTAGACTTTTCTCAATGTGTCTAAAGTAGGCCTCTTCTAATAGGTATCACCTGGGTGTGGGGAACTCAAGTCAATCCAGGGCCTGTGAGTCTTGGTAAATATGTTAATATTACTTAAATAATACAAATTATTCTAAATTAATATCAACTAAAGGCCCTAGAGGGCTGAATGGAGTTCTTACCCATATTTCCATCTTTTACCCTTTTCCTAACCAAGGAAACAATCACTGCTCCCTTTTAAAGACAGAGTAACATAGTCTGGAAGGGGTTATCATTCACATTTAAGTTAATTAGTGAACATGTCCTCTCCATTTGCAAAACTCTCAAAATGAAAAGATAAAGTCATTCTCTTTGGTTATGTGATATGTCCTCCTCCTCTCTCCTTACTACCCCAGGGTTCTCACTACAGGATATATAGCCCTGGTTCACCCATTTTACTTTAGAATTTATAACCATGTACATTCGTCATATCTATGCTATTAAATTTTGCCTTTTTCTCCTACTAATTGGTCTGATGTTAACTTGTTTGTTCATCTAGAGTCAAGAGAACCCATAAAGAGTGAGGGAATTTTCTCTTGTGCCCCCAAAATGGAGAGAGAATTGATATTTATAGTTATATTTTTGACATGTCATTTTCTATTTAGGATTGTATAGTCATGTAGAATATGGGAAAAAATTATCAATTTGATTTATTTGTTTTATTTGAGCAGAAATTGCAACTCAAACCTGTAATGGATAAGTGAGAAAAGTCAAACTAATGCTAACCGTAATGCACTGTAGATCTTAAGTGATGATCATAAGTCACGGAGCCACTCACCCTTTTGTTGTAGAAGAATGTCACTATGCAGAAATTCAAGTTCAGCACCACAAGTTACTCATGTCCCCTTTATTTAGGAAAATGAAAATTAAAGTTAGTGTGAGAAATAGCCCAATTTTTAAATATGGAAAATAAGTTAGACTTCTGAGAAATATATTGGCGATACAAAATAATTATGACCATCAGCATATAAATGCTATTTTTAATATTTGCATAGTTACAGGAGTTATTACATCTCAGAACTTTTTAAATAAGACCACTTACAACATGTTTGAGCATAACTGACCTTGTTTCTCGACCTAAGAAATGCTAAATTATAAATTGACAAGTAAAACAATAAAATGAGGAGAAGAGTGAGGAGAAAGAATGATTTGGGGAGGAAAGAAAAGAATAAGGGAAGAGGAGGGGGAGACAATGCCTTTGTTCACAAGCACTCTCTATGGTGGCTGCATTCTTACCCTTGGATTTATAAAAAGAGAGAAAAAGTTTGTGTTAATTTTTTTAAGGAGTCAATTAAAGAATACGATCAACTTGTATTTTCTTGTGAGTGGTTAACAGATGTTTCCCCAAGTTAGTGAGTTTACTTAAGTGTCAGAGCCTGGACATTTGTATATAAAATCTCTCTTTAGTCAAGGAGAAGTAAATTAAGTAAATTAGAAGAATCTCTTACGAGTGTAAATATTTCAGACTGTAATAAGCTCCATAATGCCCTGGTATAAAATGCTTGCCCAGAACACATTAACTTGTTCTCTCTAATTTCAGTAGTATTTTCCCTTTTGAGTTTGAAATAACAAATCACACTTAGCACAAAAATTCTTTAAATGTAAGAAGCATTTTAAATTCTGCCTCCTTAGCATGTGATCCTCATTCTTAAGAAGTTAAATGACAGACTATTAACTTTGTTTTCCACTTCCTTTGAGTCATGACTTGACTTTCAAAACATTTTGGTCAAGCAGACTCAGAGTCTCCTTGCAGAAGAAACATTCAGGAATCATGTACTTCCTTTGCTTTACAATTCCCCTTCAGGGCAGGGCACACACAAGTGACCCTGGCTTTTGACAAACCTTAGCTGAACAAAATGTAACAAGCCCTGTCTGTTTTGAGCAGAGTTTTCCATTCTGACAGATACAGCTCAGGAGCATTTGATGTCTGCTTGCTGGTCATAGATAATGGTGCATCTTGGGACCATTGTCATTCCTGTCAATAAGAAGGCCTGGGGGGACGTGCAACAAAGCTACCTTTTGATTCACCGTTTTTCTTTCCTTCCCAAGACATTTGTAAGCCTGTGGTCAGCTAGGTCATTTTATTTTATCCTGATGTGCCTTGATAATAGCATGATGTCTACAAAAAATTTGACAGGCCATCGATGTCTGTTTCTCTGACTCCTATCTTGTTTTTCAGTCCTTCTCTATGTCAAACATACTTTGAAAGCTACTGATTATGTTGGTTGGAACTATATTTGACAAGACATCCATTCTTTGATAAAATTAAACTCATGGGGGTTGATCTTGGAATTTAAGGTAATTTTTTTGAGCAACACAAGAGACTCTGTCACTCTACAGCTGGCACTCAAGAATTGTTTGAGAAACTGAATTCTTTTAATTCTGATAAGCAGTTTTTTTAGTATGAGTTTTGAAGATTGGAACAAGAGGAAACTGATAAGTGCAAAAAGGACAATTATGCCTGCATCACATTCTAGTGAGAGCTACTCTCCCATTTATTGAATTAATAAGTTCTGCTACAGTTGCAGATAATATAGTACGTAGGAATGTCCCTGTGTGAAAAGAGGTGCTTACATATAGGTCAGTCTTAAAGAGACTCGGCCATTGTTTCTATTCTTTTTTTCTATTTTTGAGTTGTGTAGCCCTTTATTAGCCACTAAATAAAAAAGTAGCTGTTGTACAACACAGTATTGACGGTAGTTGTAGAATTTTTTTAATATTTTATTTTATATAATTCTTACATCATTTTTCATTTTTGCACAATGTATGCATTTTCATTTTGGTTATATTCCCCATATGATTGTACCTCCCCTTATTTTGACCCTAATCCTTCCTCTCCCCACTGCACCCCCAGTATGTCTCTAGTTTATAGTTGCTTGTTGGTAGCTGTAGATTTAATATACTGCAATGCATGTCATTTATGAATGAAATTTCTTTATTAAAAAGCTTTTAATTTATTTGTCTGTTTTTAACGTGCAAAACTATTGTGAAAGCAGAGTATATACACACAAGCCTGCAAAGAGTGCAAATTTAGGACATGGTAAATGCTTTCAAGTTCCTTTTTTTTTTTTTTTGTGGGACCCTCGCTGGCTGCTAGGGAACGAACCAGCACTGCAGAGGCTGCG
Source organism: Talpa occidentalis (assembly GCF_014898055.3). Lineage (NCBI taxonomy): Eukaryota > Metazoa > Chordata > Mammalia > Eulipotyphla > Talpidae > Talpa > Talpa occidentalis. The sequence goes on along the minus strand of NW_023603184.1, from coordinate 81,666,492 downwards.
GGCAGCCTCGCAGTCCAGCACTCAACTGCTGTGCCACCAGGGGAGGCCCTCAAGTTACTTTTAAGAAAATTACTGCCACAACTGGTCCTTAATATTGTTATCTTTTTTTGATCAAAATATTTTTATGCCAATCTCTTTCCACTGCCCTCAACTATAAAACATTTTTTTAATGTGTTGAAATTAAGGAAGGACTATACCCAATAGGAAAGAAGAGGAGAACATTCTCTAGTTTGAGGTTCAGAATCCTTTCTGACCAGAACAGTATTGGTATGGGCTAGGCTGGGATCCCAGACAGGGTATGAGTATGTGCAGGTGATATCCCTGGGTATTCAGTGCTTCAGTGGACCATAAGTCTGTTACTATTCTTAAACGCCAGTTCAAAGCATATACTAAGAAATTATGTGTGTGCATACATATGTACCCATACATATATACACAAATATATTTACAAATTTGTACATATTGCAAGTACATACCATGTAATGAAATGAGCTATGGAGTATATGTCATGAATAAATAAAAATATTTTTGTGTATATGTGAATATCAAAAAAATAGTCAATATAGGCATGTCCTCAAAAATGATATTGTATCATAGGATTTTAGCAAGGTTTCTACAACTTATTTCTGGTCAGTTTCTCTGTGTGTGTCATTCCCCTCACTTTATAGATCAGTAAATGGAGACTTGGAAAACTTGTGTGAATTTTCCCATGACAGAAATTGACAGAGCTAAGGAATTAAAACAATTATTCTGCTTCAACTCCAGTTTTTTTAGATCACAACACAATAATGTGTGTAAAGATCCTAGAACATAGTGTGAGCTTAATGAATATCAGATAGCATTATTAGAGTTATTTACATATGTTCAGAAATTCCTTACCTCACATTTAGTTTATGTCTCCTGGAAAAGAAGAAAATTTATTTTCATTAAATATAATCAGAAAAGGGCCTCCCTGGTGGCACAGGCGGTTGAAAGCAGTACTGTGAGGCTGTCCACAGTCTCTGCAGCATGGGTTTGATCCTGGCAGGGGAGATACCCACATGGCGCAGTGGACCTTTCCTGTCTCACCCTCTGCTTCCCTTAGCGGTATATTTCAGTCAGTCTGCCTGTTCTGTTCCTACTCTGTCTCTGGTGAATCCTCTCACCCTCCCACACATCTGGCCTGTATGCCAGTTGTTGTATTTGAAAAAATAAATCTTTAAAAAATAGATAATCAGAAAAATGATTTTTCATACACAAATAAGTAGTTTTAGCACAACCATTTCAAGATACTATAGCAAAATATTTGACTAATATAAAAATCAAATCTGAATGCTTATTAGGATACAAGTAAATATTTCCCTAGGTTTCTGATGGTGCAATAGCACATTACTGATAATGATTTCAAATGCTAGTTGATTCTTAGTTTTTATATGGTACAGTCTTTTCATGATTACCAGTAACTAATGGGAATGTTAAATATATTTTTAAATTAGCATCAAAGTGAATTTTAAGTATTCCCTTTCCAAATGTGAGACACCTTTTTGTCTAATTCTTATTTCTCAAATCATCATATTTTACAGAAGGGTCCTCTGGTGGCTTTGGCTGAGTATTGATATGTAGATGTGTGAGAGGATTCTGTGAGGAAATAACCACTAGATTGGAGTACAGAAACACTGGTTGAGGACTAGGCCATGATCTCACAAACCAATGTGGTAAAAATCTTGTAGTAAATGAGACTAATAAAATCTTCAGAATAACATCTTAGTTGAAGTATAGAGTTAGCCATGGACTAATGGCTTCTCTTTAAAGAAGTGTCAGAAAGAACATAACTGGGTGCAAAACACAAGTGAACACTATTTTACGAAATGCAATGTGACCCAAGAACAAATAGTGTAAAATTTGAAATGTGTCAATTTTTTTCAGGGATACAAGGTAATTTTAGAATTCAAAAACCAATGAATTACTTTATCTTATTAACAAATAAGAATAAAAGTGTATGATTATTTCAATAGGTGCAGAAAAGGCATTTGACAAAATTTAGCACCCAATCATAACAACTTGCAATAAACCAAAAATAGCAGGATATGTCTTCATCTAGACAAAGAATTTATGAGGACCCTATAGCTAGTAATTAAAAAACTGAATACTCTTCTTTGAAAATCAGAAATAAAAGATGATTAATCTTGCTTTTTAAATTTAACATTGTACCAGAACTGCCAGTCAATGCAATAAAATGTGAAGAGCCTACGAATGTAGAAAATAGCTGAAAATTAATGTGACATTAGAAAAAATGTAGGGTACAAGTTTCATTTAAAAATGCATTAAATTTCCATATACTAATAACAAATGCAAAATTGAAATAAAACTAGCATTTTCAATGGCATAATAATATTTAATACTTAGGGACAAAGTTAACAAAATATATGCAACCTTTTCTCTGAAGATTACATAAAGTTGCTAAGAGAAATTAAATAAAACATAAATAGAAATATCAGATTTATGTATCAGAAGAATCCTACTACCATTTTCACCACTGTTAAGATTCAAATTATCTACAGATTTCACGACCCAGAGATACAATCTTTCCATACATTCAGCATAATCACTTAACAATCCCCCCCCCCTTTTTTTTTGGTAGAAATTGACAAAGACAAAGGAATTAATACAGGCACATATTTTGATAAAAGCAATCAAAATTGAAGAATTTATCTATTTTTCAAGATATATTACAAAGTTACAATAATTGAGAAAGTGTGGTTTGACATATGATAAATATATAGAGCAATGATACAGAATAAGTTCTATAACAGATGCTCAGTTGATTTTCAATATTGCTGCTAGGATAATTCATATGGAGAAATCTAGTCTAACTGACGCTTACCCTGAGTTCAATTCTTCTCCCTTTTCAGGTGCAGATTAATTCCCTGACACCCCACACCTCATCAATTCATAGGAAACTATAAGCTGAAAACTTTATTATGAGGACCTCTTTTTTTTAAGATTTATTTATTTATTTATTTATTTATACAAGCACTGGGTACAGTCAGAAGCGCGGGAGGGTGAGAGAATTCACCAGAGTCAGAGTGGGGAGCAGAACAGGCAGACTGACGAAATACACTGCTGAGGGGAGCAGCGGGCAGCAGGAGAGGTCTGCGCGCCATCTGGGACCCTTGCCCATGGCCCGGGGATCAAACCGGGGCTGCAGAGGCTGCAGGCATCTCTGCAGACCAGTGCCCAACCGCTTAACCACCAGGGGAGGCCCTATGAGGACCTCTTTTAACAGGTTATAGATTTAAAGTTCTCCACTCTGTTCTTTGCTATTTACCTCCTGTCATGAGATACTGTGAGTTAACGATGAAGATGTCTTCTAGATTAGACAAATTCAAGCTTTTATTTCTCTTTTTTACTCTTGTAGTTTTGGGTGAGTTTTAAAAGAAGAAACGGGAAGAAAATGCCATCTATTTTTTCCTACTTTTTTAAAAATTTTTTTCAATGTTGTATATTTTTTACATCATTTTTCATTTTTGCACAATGTATATGCATTTCATCTTGGTTATAGTCCCCATACAATTCCCACCACCCTTGTTTTTATCCTACTCCTTTCTCTCCCCTCTCCCTCTGAATGTGTCTCTGGTTTATAGTTGCTTGTTGATTTTGATTTTTACTTTATTATAGTCTTTCTCCTGGTCCCTTATTTAGGTTTTCTAAATTCCTGCTATGAGTGAAACCATCCGGTATTTTTCTTTTTCCTTCTGGCTTATTTCACTGGGCATGATCCCTTCCAGCTCCATCCATGTTGCTGCAAATCGCATGAGTTTATCTTTTTTGATTGCTGAGTAATATTCCATTATGTATATGTACCACATCTTCTTGATCCTGTTATCTATTTTGGGAATTTGTGTTGTTTCCATAGCTTAGCTATTGTAAATAGTGCCGCTGTAAACATAGGGGTACAGGTGCCCTTTAGAATTAATGATTCTGTGTCCTTTGAGTGAATACCTAGGAATGGAATTGCTGGATCATGCAGATTGAGGAATCTCCACACATCTCTCCATAGTGGTTGGACCAGTATGCACTCCCACCAGCAGTGCAGGAGAGTTCCTTTTGCTCCACATTCTTGCCAATCTTTGTGTTGCTAGTTTTTTTTAATATGTGCCATTCTCACTGATGTAAGATGGTATCTCCTTGTAGTTTTGATTTGCATTTCCCTGGTTTCAAGTAATGTTGAATGGTTTCTCAACATCATTCCATAACTTATTTCTAGTTTTTCTTTGAAACAAACACTACAATACTAAGGAAGTATTGACCATTTATAGTAGTAGAGCCCATGGTCTATTGCCATAATGAACATTAAATCATGTTATCAAGTTTATTGAGACAGAGAGAGATTAAGAAATGTACCCAAAATAATGCAGTTTTGTAAATAATGGTAAATAATGGTACTATAATTTGAATCTAAGAAGTGACTCTTTTAACTACTATTCTATATATTATAGAGGGAATAAGAAATATGCCAAAATCAACTAGACACGTACACAAAATCATGCATGAATACACAGAGAATTCAAATTTTCAAGTTTTTTTTTTTTCATTCTGATATCCCACTTAGCAATCAGTTTTAGAATTTATAGAAATTTTTACTAAAAAAAAATCAGTACAGCATTGGAGAAAATCATATCAATATACCATGCATGTTAATCTTGTCTATTCAGAATTGTTTGTCTATTATGAAAACCTGAACTGCATCCTCACTTAACATCATTAATAAATTCTTGGAAATTGGAACTATAAGCAAATGGATATTTAAGGAAAGCAGGTTCTTAATAGTATCACTTCATTAAGTTTCCTGGATTCTTGTTTTCTCATCAAAGTTGGACAACAAAATGATGTTGAATGAAATAATGTTATTTGAGGATCTGCTCTATTTAAGGAAGAATATTAATGACACAGAGTAAATCTGCAAGTCAGGGAATGCAAACCAGTCCATCTTGTTTGTATTTTAACTGTACCATCAATCTCAGGATAGTCACAGCTAAGTTCATAGCTAGGCTTTTATCTGGGGGCCTTAACCCTAGACATTCAGTTAGGCCTAGTTGCCTTCAAACAGAGGTTTGAGTTGTGCTATATTTTAAGTCTTTTACATCTTTTACTTTCAGGGCACTCTCTATGATTATCTCCTTTATTTCCTAGTTCTTTCTTCCACAGTACTTCTTATGACCCCACAACTATGTTTATCTCCTCTTCCTTTATCTCCCTTCCCTTTATCTACCCTGAATGGCAGTGCTTTACAGTGGTTGCATTTATCAGACAACAGTTATCTAATGAATGAATCCAAGTTAATAGATTAATCTGAATAGATTGAGGGTTAAGTCAACCTCATTTTTTTTCTCAATAGATCTGTTTAGTTTGTTCCTAATATTACCAGACTGTGAATTCAGTAAGAATGAGGTGATTTTTATCTATATCTGTATCTGTATCTATAGTTTGGTTTAGGTACTTATTTTTCATCTATTAATGTGTATATTATTTTGATATTATTTTCCATTTTCTCCATTAGGTCTATTAATGTTATCTTTGGATAAACTTTTTATACAAATATGATGAAAGAGAAAGACGTGTAAAGGATTACATAGCTGCAGAAAATTTTACAGAATATTTTGATATTCAGTCAAGCTAGGGAAATAGCTAGAAAAAATTTGGGGAATAACTTTAATGCTTTTCTCATATCAGCCATCTCCAGATATAATCTCTGATGCTGGTTCTCACAATTCTTACCAATTATTTGATAGTATTTCTGTCCACAACCTGGTCTAAATATTAGTCTCTAACATCAGTTCTTAGGGCTTTAAAAAAAATACACAATATGTTATGGTTTCTGAAAAAGTTAGCATACAAAAACCATTTAATGGATGTCGGCAAAAAAATACTGCCAACTTCATCCAACTTAAAAGGAGTTCATCATGAATGAACTTATCAAAATAAAGCATAATGTCATACCATAGTCTTATTACAAATATATTAATTATGAAGTATCAGGAATAGGATTATTTCATCTTCAGTTTTTCACTAAAGCATCTATATCTGCACTGTTAACAGTGTAAGTTTTTTGTCAGAGTCCACAAACAGTCTGTTTCTTTTATCACTCTGTATTTCTATTCAATAAGACATCTCTAACTCACAGATAACTCTTTGGTACCTAACTAAGTTAATAAAGTATTTGTCAAACATCCTTTATTTGCTTAGAAATATTCTTGAGACTTGAATATACTGGGTCATAAGATATAGCAGACAAAATTCCTTATCCTTGAGGAACTTACATCTTGAAAGGGAAATACAGATTATAAATGATACATAAACCAATAAGTAAATTATTTAGTTCATTAGGAAGAGATAAGCACTGTAAAATAGAAGAACAACATGAGAGGGATAATGAGCACTACATGAAAAATGCAGATGTGGGAGTCTCAAACCTGTCCTCACTGAGAAGTTGAGAAGTATAAGCAAGGTCTAAGTACACATCCTGATAAGAGAATTCCCATCAGAGGAATATAGCTAGTAAGTAAAGTCTTAGAAATGGCAGTTCCAAAAAACATTAATGAGGCCAATGAGGTGGTAATGAAAATGGAGAAAATAATAAGAGAATAGACACTGGGTGAAGCAGGTTTTCATTAAAACTACTCAGTATAATAATAAATACTAAATCAAGCAACATAAAATTTTCATTTGCATGGTTTGTGCTAGAACACAACACAGTGATAAAAAAAAAATCACCACAAATATGCAATTAATGTGCACATGCCTCTTTTCTGAGCTTTTGTAAAACTGAATGGCCCATATAATATTTTTAGTATATGGACAAACTTTGATTGACATATATATATACATACACATATATAGATTTATAACCAAGTGACTGTCTTATATCGTAGTAATACTAAGTACTACTGACAGCTCATCCTCAAATTAACAACATGCTTACTATATTCAGAAAATAATAGCATCATATTATTCAAGAAAGTCATTATATTGATTTGAACTTTCTTCATGATTTCACGTAGGTATTGTTTTCTGCCAATTTCAGTGCCTTGAAAGGACATATGTTGTCTCATCCCTATGTACAACTGCTCCTACAAAAGAGTGTACTTAAGGAAGAAAGTAAAATTTTTTCCCTTTCCAAGAAGAATTTGTAATTGTGCATGATTGTATCATTGTGTATAATAACAATAGTCTCAGTTTTCAAAAATCTATTCAAGACAGAATCAAGAGTTTTAGGTATATTGTTGAATGCCAGCTGATCTCTACAAATAGAATGATGTAGGGATTCAGATATAAACTCTTTTATTGAGTATACTGGCACTTCATTGTCAAGTACATCAATGGTGCATGAGTCCTAATCCCAATGCACTTTTTTGGAATTATTGTGACAGCAAAGAAAATAGCCTTATTGTAAATGAAATATTCTTTTTCTGTAGCAAGATACTTAGTGATGAACAAACAGAAAGTTTCTTCCTCAGGCTTATGTCACCTGCATATTTTCATACACCAAAATTCAAAGTTTTTATCAAACTACAAAGCAAAGTATGTGATTGTACACATCCATGATAATAACTGCTTTCTCCACTCTGTACACTGAAATGATACACTACTTATGAAAAGAGGCATGTGACAGGAAATTTTTCCAGTATATCATTTTATTGTATCTCCTAGATTAACCCTGTCTTTAACATTTTTCCTAGTTTATGAAAGGTCACTGTTCATTGTTTTTCTAAGAAAAAATAAAAGCATGGAAGACTTTCTGTTCATGTCCCATAGCAAACAAAGCAGTGACTGTTAGAGCATGATGGCCTGACAGCTCAATAAAATCTGATTTTCCAATACATATCATTTTAGTTCTTTAATTTTCTTTTTTTAATTTTCTTTGTTTTTGATGAGCCTTTATATATATATATATATATATATAAATATATATATATATATATATAAAGATGTATTTATTTTTATAAAAGAACCGGGGTAAAGGCCAGATGCGCAGGAGGGTGAGATTTACCAGAGCCAGAGTGGGCAACAGAACAGACAGACTGACTGAAATACACTGCTGAGGGGAGCAGTGGCTGAGACAGGAGAGGTCTGCTTAACCATGAGGGTTTCTTGCTGGCTAGCTGGCCGGCCGGAATCGAACCCGCGCTGCAGAGGCTGCGGACAGCTTCACAGTGCAGCGCTCAACCACCTGCGCCACCAGGGAGGCCCTCTTTTTTTTTTTTTTTTTTAAAGATTTATTTATTTATGCAGGTAAGAACTGTGATACAGGCCAGAGCTGTTGGGGGTGTGTGAGAGCATTCACCAGAGACAGCGTGGGGAACAGAACAGGCAGATTGACTGAAATACACTGCTGAGGGGAGCAGAGGCGAGTCAGGAGAGGTCTGCTATGCCATGTGGGTTGCTTCCTGGCCAGCTGGGGATCAAACTCACACTGCAGTGGTTGCAGACAGCTTCATAGGTTGCGTCTTAACCCCTTGTGCCACCAGGGAGGCCCCAGTTCTTTAATTTTCTAGTCAAAGTTACTGAGAACAATTCATTATACTTACAGAGTTAGTTGCTTTAAGATATTTCTGTTTTTTTGACATGAGTGTGTTCTTTTTTTTTTTTTTTTATACAAGCACTGGGTACAGTCAAAAGTGCGGGAGGGTGAGAGAATTCACCAGAGCCAGAGCAGGGAGCAGAGCAGGCAGAAGGACCAAGGACCGAAGTACACTGCTGAGGGGAGCAGCAGGCAGCAGGAGAGGTCTGCGCGCCATGTGGGACCCTCCTCAGGTGGCCGGGGAGCAGTCAAAGCTCTCCTGAAAAAAAAGAAGGGAATGGAGGCATCACATGCCCAGACTTCAAACTATACCATCTTACACCAGTGGGGGGCAGAGAGGAGAGGGATTGGGGTCAAAATAAGGGGGTTGCAATTGTATGGGGAATATAAAATAAAATTTATTTAAAAAATTGGAAAAATTAACAATGATGTAAAAATATATAATAAAAATAATAAATTAAAATAAATTTAAAAAATGAAAATAAATAAATAAATAACTGGCATTTATCTCACAGCCCTTGCCACCTTTTGTATTGCTTTCTTTCTTTCACCTTTAGGGTAAGAAAAATCAATTTCTCAGTGTTATAGTTAATTACTTTTAGAGCAGGTACCAGTCTCCAGATCTGTTAACTCTTAGTCCAGGGTTTTGTCTACTGGATTATACAAAACTTCCTCCTAAATTGCCATTAAAGCCAGCATAAATCTTTCATTTCTATTGTTCTTATTTTCTATTATTTATATTGTTTTGCTTTATTTTATGTTCCAGGTCCCACTCATAGTGTAGTTTTTGATAGAAAGGACAGTGCTTATAATTGTATTTATTGAAGACCTTAAAAATACTCCTCTTCCTGGATAATACAGAGTGTCTAAGCGATGATAAAGAAAAAGGGGGATGGATAGGAAAATAGAGGAATGAAGAGGAGAGAGTAGAAAGGGGATTAATAAGATAATACAGGGAGAACACTAACCCCATCATCTCTTATAAAGACCACACATTTGAAGAATAGGAAGGACTTCTGTACTCCTACCTTTGTATTGGACAAGGAGGGAAGTTTATTAACAAATAAAAAGAGCAAGTGGTATTTGTCACCCATTGGGAATCATCATTTGATGGAGCTAGCTTCCTAGTCACATCAGTGGGAAAGGGAAACTTATTTGGCAGGGAGGACAATGTTAGTAAACCATTCTCAAGTGACTGAGACAAATGGTTGCTTCCAATCAAAATCTCCGAACACCACTCAAAACAGTGCCCTGCAGAACAGTAGCTTGAGTTCCCCATGCCATACTCCCCTCTCTCAGATTCAGGTTGCTCTCTTTTCCTATTTACTGCAAATATATGAACCTCAGAATTTGCTCGCTTCACAACTATAATGGCATTTTTCTCTGTTTAGTTTTATTTTCTTCACTTGCAAATCTCCATTAGATTTTAAACTCTTTAATGGAAGTTTCTATTTCACTTTAGTGTGGCCAGAGGGCAAGGCAGTTGCTTGATTCTTCACACATGGCACCATTAATCCCAAAGAACAGATCGAAAATCTTAGCATTATGCCATGTGTTTTGAACAATGCAAAACTAGAGGACTGCCATCTTTGAAAATTATATACACTGGAGTTTACTTTGAACTGACAGTGTTTATCCTCTACATTTTCAGAAATAAACAGAAAAACCTTTAAATACTAACAATTGCATTTGGTTCTTGATATTCCTTGGCAACTAATCACAACTCCTTTGCAATACCCTACCCATGACATGTAAATATTTGACAAGAAGCTAAAATATAGCTATCTGAGCCTCTTAGGCATTTAATGATCCCCCCATAAAGAGCCAGAAAGTAGACTAAGAGTAAAATGTCAATGCAGAAAAGGGGCAATGGATAACGAGGTTCACGAACCAGTAGGGTGGCACTCCTCCAATGACCTACTGCATGTGTGGCTACTGGGAAAATCCCATATCGATGCTTCCCGTCCACATTATTTTCTATTAAGTTTGGAAAAATCACAAGTTATGTTCAATCAAAAGAAAATGACACCAATGATCTTTCTGACCTCTACTTTTTTTCTTCTATATGTCTGTTTTGAGTTTCCAAGTGCTAAATTGGTTTGAATATCATTATAGAGAACTTTTGTAGAATCAAATGAGCTTTATAGGTACAACTTTAAAAGCTTTAAAAGCACAAGTTGAAAACCAAGATCTTACAAGCTAATTCTAAGTCAAATGTGTATTTGTTCAGATAACATACATACAAACATATATGACAGACATACATGTAAAATTTGCAAATTCTTGAAAGTCTGTTTGAAGGTCTAGCAGGGAGGGCAGCTGCTTATATACCCTTGACTGAAATGAACAGTGACCAGTCTGTCTCTGTTCGGGGAAAGCCATCCTCTTCAACAGAGCATGCAGCTACAGGCATGATGTCCATGGAGTGGTGAGGGAGGAAGAGGACACCCGCTTAGTAGGCCATATTACCCACTGATTCAACCCTTGAGAACTATGGGGTGACAGAGGTCACGGCCAGGTGCTCTCACATTCTAATTGGTGTACTTTTAAGCTGGTCTTGGGCCCGATAATTTACCAAAATCTCTCCATCCACTTCTGTTTTGTATCTCATTCTAATCACATGTAGATGCATTACCTGCATGTCTTTCTTATTTTATGAAGAGGGAAACTCAGAACAGACAATCACCGTGCTCCTACCCTCTACCTAGTTAGTGGTAGAGCTGGGATTATACCCTAACGTTCTTGGTTTTCAACTTAGCATTCTTACCACTCACTGTTCTCTAAAAGTTTGAACATGATGGAGTTACTGTTTTATAGGATGGCTTAGGACATGTAATTGAATTCTTTCTCAAATTACTGGAACTCTCAGAATATATGTTGTATACATCCCTGGACAAATTCTTTGTCAGACAATGGTGTAATTGAAGTATGTGAGTGCACACCAAGAGACAGATTGACACTCAAATCAACAGGATTAGTAAGAAATGACTATACACTTCAGCTCTGTTATTACTTGAAATGACAGCGAACCACAGAGAGAGTGAACATTCCCAGTCACATCTACCCTTCCATCCATCTCTAGCAATATACACGAGGCATGATGGACACCAGTGATGTATAAATATGTTTACTTGTTTGATGGCAGGGACTAGGAGGTGAATTTACCAGTATTCAGAGAAAAACTAGGATACAAAAGGAATACACAGTCCAACATTTTGTGAATGTGAGAGATAATATAAGCTATGAAGTGAAAACAGAGCATATTTCAGAGAGAAAGAACTGGTGAAAGCCAAAAGTTTCTTTGTCCCATAGATTTGGGAAGAAGTACACTTCTATTTAAGAAGTGTACTTCTTTTAGCCCAACATGTAGGTTAACCGGAGAAATCCCTTACCCATCATACTTTCCGGTAGAATTGAAGCAGCTTTTGGAAACAGAATCACACTATTAAAATGGTCTATTCATCTAAATCTATTTTGTGGTATTAAAAATTCCTTCTCTGGATTGCAGTCTCACTTGACTCCTTTGGCATCAAGAAGTGTTTAAAAGCATAAAATTGAAAATGAAAGACAAGATGCTTACTAATCTGCTCTATATGCCAGTGGACTGTCAAGGCCAAGTGATTTCCTGCAGATAATTCATTGACAAGAGGGGCCAGCACAGGCACAGAAATACCAGAACTTTGTAATCTTTAGACCCAAATATTTTACCAGTGAATATGAGAATTTACATTTCTGGAGGTCCTTTTTCTTCTCCCCTATCATCACCAATTGATGTTTATTTTCTTCCTTCCTAGAAGTTTCTGCCACTGTTTGTTTAATGGTGTGTATATGCTTTTATAATAAGTGTGTTATCACTTTGCATAATTATGATGTGTGATTAATACTGCATGCTCTGGAAAATTGTTAGGTTTTATTTAAGTCTTTATATTATTCACTTATAATGCAAGTTGACAAGAACTCCTACGAATGGAGGAGTACAAAAAGTCTGTATTTAAAACTCTGTGCTTTAGTTGCTGGGAAGATAGCATTATTTTCCCCTCTGATGACCCTTCTTGCGGTAACTGATAAGTACAAGTATTTCACAGCAAGATGAATTACAAAATTCAATATCGCTTCTGATAATAAAATATAATTAACAAAAATATACATAATATAATTCTTGGTATATGACACGAGTCTACAGACTATAATATTAGGTAAATAGACAGAAAGATATAGGGATCAATGATAGATATATAGATTGATGGATGAATATATATAGGAGGAAGATAAAAAGAAGGAAAGAGACTATAATATATTTATACAAGGCAAATAATAAATTGGTATTTTGATGAAAGAGGTATATCACCCCTCTGATTTTCAGTTTATGACTTGAGAAAAGTCTCTTTTAGTAGGCAATGTGACAGGAGAATGACAAATACCACTTGCCAGATTTCTACACAAAATGAAATGGACAAAGTTGCCAAGCACATAGAAATCAAAATACCAGCTTTTGTCCAACAGATATGGAAGACTATATCTTACAAATAATACAATCATAGGCTACGTTGTAATGCTGAACCTCATTTCCAAGGACAGAATCTTTATCTCCAGATTATGACATGACCAGAAGCAAACAAAAGTCTATCTCATAGAGCTGAAGTAAGGAAGTAAGGAGAGAGTTCAGGCTCAATATGCCCAGGCTAAGAGCATAAGACATGACTACATTGTTTCTGTCTTGGGTTACTAGAAAGCAGAGTAGAGAAAACAGATTTCCTGAGCTTCCCTTCCTGGAAACTCTGCCAGGAGGAAGAAATTCTAAAACTACACTAGCAAGCGGAGGGTATTCATTTTTCATTATTAAATATGAAGTAAATTGTGTTTTGTGTTCAAAAATCCTTCATCAGCAGCAATTCTAATAATCCATGCTATAGAGTTATGGCTTAAATTATATTGTTGTTTAATGAAAGAAATGAATTCTAGATCCATGAATTTCATATTGAATAGATTTTCTTTGAATGGAGGCAATTTCAAAATATTTGGCAAAATGTGTATGGTGTTTCATGATAAGTATGACAGGTATATAATCACAGAATCATCAACTACTGCTTCAAAAGCAGATAAATTTTGGAACATGTCATTTCAATCCGTAGAAAGCCTCAAACTTCTCACTTTTGTTTTTGTACTTTGACTTTTTTTAACCATTGAAAAGATATGTTGCATTGTATTCTTAGATTAGCAATAGGATTACTAAAAATAAAAATATCAGGCAAAGAAACAGATATGATGTTTTGCTCACACCTTGTTCACAGTTGCTATCAAACTGGTGGTATCTTACCTGACAAAAACATCACAATCTTGGGCCTCCCCTGGTAGCACAGCGGTTGAGCGCTGGGTTGCTAGGCTGCCCGCAGCCTCTGCAGTGTCAGTTCAATCCCCAGCCACCAGCAAGGGTCCCACAAAAAAACAAAACAAAACAAAAAACACATCACAACCTCTTCCTTTTTAAAAAAAATTTTATTTTATATATTTTTGACATCATTCTTCATTGTTATACAATGTGTGCTTTATCATCTCAGGTATAGTCCCCATGAAATTCCCACCACCAACTCTCCCATGTATCGTCACCATAGTCCCTTGTGATCTCCCCTCCCCTGTTTTGATACAACTCCTTCCTAACATTCTTGATAGTCTCAACTTCAATAAATTTAGTAATTCGGCCTGTAATAACAGTTATGTGTAATAACTATTTTATTGCTTAGTGAAGAATATTATCATATTTAACCCATTAACCTTTACATAATATATAATTTTTCTACATCACTAAGCACATTGTTTAGTGCAATGGCTTTTTTTAATATAACATTTTTAATGACTGTACATTCTGGTACAAGTTCTTTAATGAGGAATTAAATACTATTTCAGAATGTTTTCGTCCATTGTGGCTATATTATTAGAATATTATTGTATTCAAAATTTAACCTCCAAACTTCATTTGTCTGCAATGCAAGAAGTCATAGTTTCATAGAATTGTCAAATTTAAGTTCTCCATAATGTAAAGAAATGCCATTTGAAACAATATATGTTCATCGGGGTGTAATGAAAAATAATTTACAGCAGCATTTGTTCTTCTAACTAAACCTTAGTATCGGAACATGTTCAGATATGATCTGTCATTGAAAAATGGTAACTAAGTTACCTTCTTAGAAGCAGTCACTGATTATTTGCAAGCAAACATTTGATGCAGTATTTCACTAGTGCCTTTGCAATTGTTTATGTTTCCACAGTTTTAGCAATCCAAAGTGCTACTTTATAAGATGTCTGCAATGTGCTCGTGTTTATATATATATAATATTGAACATCTGCTTCTGTTGACTTTTTAATTTAATAATCTGTCTTTCATATAGTTCTTTGCTTTTGAACTTAATTCCTTATGTTTTTTATGTTAATGCTATTTAAGTTTTGAAAGTTTAATCGCCTCATTAACTGTTACATTTCCACAAATAATACAATGTTATTTCAGCAGTTTACCATCAATTATGATAAATATGTGAGAGGTAATAATTTTGAGTAAAACTTGTGCAAACTCATTTGATCTCCATTCCTTGAAAAGCATTTCTATTGTCATCATTTAGTTAATTCCTGCTACTGTGTCCACAGAATCAAAGCTTGCTTCACTACAAACGAATTGGAGTTAAATATGAATTAATATAGTGTTTACTTTCTTAATGCAGCTAATAATATTAAACTATAAATTTAAAAAGGGCTTGATAAACATTTTAAGTAATTGTATAAATTAAAATTCATAATAAATTGGCTCTAATAGTTAATAGTTATATGTGTACCTGCACTTACAATATCGTGTTATGTCATGTTTCAACTGTGTCCACAAGCACGTGCATCTAGGCACATAACATTGGCAACACCCACACACCTTTACTCTGTGTTTAACAGGACCATTGGTTATTTACTTGGGGGGATCAAGTCACTATAAGAGCTTCTAAATATTGTTCTAATTTCTATCTACACTTTTGTCCTTGTGTAGGTTAGTAGCGAACTTTGGCCTGGTATGTCTCATAGATCGTTGCTTTCAGAGGCATAGTGGTGGAATTTCAAACAGACACAACATCAGTTTGGCCTTCTGTTCACAATGAATATAACTCTTTTCTGCTTACTGAGGATTGCTAACAGTTCATCACCAGATTCTCAAATGGATTTTAAAATTGCTCTAGATCGCTGCTACTTGCTTTCCATTTTTTTACTTTTTGAGAAATGTGTCTATAATAGTCATTCTGGCCCCATCTCACTATTATATGATACAAATATGGAGTCAAACACTTGTATTCAGATAACACCCAACCCATTAGGAGGCACAAGTGGGAAGCCCCAATCTCATTCAGAACCAATGATGATCTGGACAAAACAACTTTTATTTTTTCTGGTATTTATAGGTAGGCATCCATCATTTTTATTCCCTTGCTCTACCTATTAGATTCTCATACACTGTTGCATTTTTTTTTTCTTCTCTATGACTTTAGATTATGCTTCTTTATAGGTAACTTTGCTGTTTTCTTCCTGTTCTTCAATTTCTGGGAGTCCTTCATTATTATTTTATTTCCTCCCTCTCTCACTTTCTTTATTCTTTTTCTTATATCACTTGTAGTTACAAAGCCAAACTTTTGTCCAGTGATGCCTAAAGACTGGCTAGCACAGGACTGTTCTCATTCTTTCATGGAACTTTCTTCGATTGCCTTACTTTTATTCCATAACCACCTCATTACTTTCAGTAGATTTAGTACAATCTGCAATAATTTTGAATTCCCTTTCATTTAGATTCTTCAACCTAGCCTAATGTGCTCATCTACATTTTTTTTTTTTTAAAGTGACAGTCTTTTTTATTTATTTATTTATTTGTTTGTTTTGTTTATACAAGCACTGGGTACAGTCATCTACATTTTTTAAAAAATCATTGCTTTATTCAATTGAGATAGGTACAATTTTCTTTTGATAAAGAATAAACCTCTTCATTTCTATTTAAGGTATCCCTTTTGTAACTGTTTTCTTTTGTTTGAAACATGTTTCCTGTTTAGCCCTTAATGCAGATTCCTTCTTAATTTTTCTATATGAGATATAGCACTCACAAAGTTTCATAAAGCCTGCATTTAGAGTACTAAAAACAATTATGATATATACATCCTTATAGCCAACAATAAAATCAAATAAAGAGAAAACTTCAGCACTCCTAAAATCCCCTTTTAGTTCTTTTGTGATAACATATAATACACACCCTTATCGAGAACCAACATCCTGATTTTATGATAATCATTTTCTCATTTTCTTTATTGTTTCAACATGCTTGTTAATATAGATTACTTTTCCTAATTTATATTTAGGTACATGGAAACATATTGTGTGAATTTCTGGTGTTTTGTTTTTTTTTTTTGTTAAACATATGTTTTCAAGATTATGTTATAGTATATAGATGTAGCTTGTTCATTTTCCTTGCTGTATATCCATATTACTCAAAATAATTGTTTCTTAAGTGATTAGTCTGTATGAATGTAAATGAACACACAAGAATGTAAATCAGTGTGCTGCAACTCCACTGAGAAAATCCTACTAAAACAAACAAACAAAGCCTAGCATGCTTGTGAAGTAGTTATTTATGCATTTTTTTTTTTATTCTGGTATAAGTGTCTTCTCTCTTCATAGTGAGGAAGTTCTTATTACCTCAATGTCAAACATTTATTGTACTTGTATCAGTTAGTGGGCCACATTTTAAGTAGCACTGCTGTATACTACTCCATTGTCTAGCATGCCATATTTTATTTTTCCATTCTACTAGTGATTGAAAATTATGTTGTTCCTGTTTGGAGCTATTAAAAGAAAAAAAATGCTTCTAGTTACTTCTCTGATGTACAAAAGTAAACTTGCAGTTTCCTTAAATAAACCGCATATAACAATATATTTAAAAAAAAAAAAAGGTGAATGAGTTTGTATTATCCCCTGTTTTCCAACCAGAAAAACAAAGACTCTACTAGAGGTATGTAAACCACCTCAGCTGTCTTCACTCAGTCTAAAGTCCTAAAACAAGGAACTCACCCAGACCAGTAATTTCCTTTAGGTTTTGGGTCCTCTTCAAAATCAACCTTTCTTTTTGTACTTACTAGAACTCCATATTTTGCCCAAATATTACTAGTTATCTGTGAGAGGTTGATTCTGTTAGAAAAATAGCTTTCCATATTGAAAGCAACTCCTCCCTGCTGTTTCTTAAAGGTCAACAAATGTCTGCTAAGTTCTCATTTTCTCCTGTGTTTTGATTATATTATCTCTTTGATATGTAAACAAATATGGGGGTAGTTTTTTTTTTGTTTTAACTTTTTTACTGTGGAAGTGTTATTGGTCAAAATAATTTAATTCATTTTTTTCTGGATGGGTAAATCCTCAGGTGACTTCTAGGGCATGCTGGTATCCTAGGTAGGTTCCCCGTAGTAGCTAAATCACTTTGGTTTCTAAATGATATGGACTAGGGAAACAGTGAAACTCATGGAATTTTAGACTGTTCTTTTTGGCAAGTATAGCAAATCTGCATGAAAAGTAGAATCCTAAAATCCAGTTATTTAAAATGGACCTTGCATAATGGAGGTCTAATTATGTAATTATTAGGCTGATCCTGTTCAAGTTGAGAGCATCTTTGAGTGTAATGAGTTTCAAATCCATTCAAGACCCAACTACAGTATGGTGCCACCTAGTGGTGCTGGTCAGATTCAATTTAAATATTAATAGAGAAGATGTTTGTTCATGTGGTTTATTGGAGCTTATAGAACAGTTCCAGTGATTCCATTAGTCTTCCAATGAATGAACCTATATTTTTAGGCCCACTCAGGAGAGATCTGGGTGGGAGAACATTGCGGCAACATCCCCACTTCTCCCATATGTTCCTGAGATCAGGTTTCCTGTTATTTCCCTACCTGCACTGGCTGTCTCTTCTTAAGATCCTCCCAAGAAGTTAAATTTTTAACTTCCCCAAGTTGAGAACTGGAGCTGGGCTAAGAACAGAAGACTATTATCAATCCTGTGTTATTAAAAAAAAAAACTTACAGTAATTTAAATTACTTAGTTTTTGTTTTCTATTTCTAGTCCAAATTCCAAATGTGCAGGATAAATCCACTACAATGCCTACCCAGGAAAATATTCCTTTTTTAAAAATTATATAAATAGATTTGATTCATCGATAGTTTACTTTTGCAGAATGACCAAGCATTTTCTTCTCTATGATAGTAAGTCTCCAAATATAAAACCAGTCAACTCTAGATCTTAGATACAAGTTCCATTTACTCCCAAGAAATGTATTTTCTATATGGTTGTTTGTTAAACTCATTCATAAAACAACAACAACAAAAGTCACCTTAACTTCACAACTTGCCCACTTGTGGGTAGGTGCTTACAACAAATATACTCTTACGTGTGTTTTCCAACTACCTACTGAAGGTAGTTAGAAAATTCATCAGTTATCTTTCTCTTTTATTAGCTTTTTTTCATTTTGCTTGCTTCTTATCACAAACTTTTATTTCCAAATAAGAGCAAATGAGGGCCTCCCTGATGGTGCAAGGGGTTAAGACACAACCTATGAAGCTATCCACAGCCACTGCAGCACTAGTTCCATCCCTGGCAAGGGAGCTACTCACATGGCACTGCAGACCTCTCCTGACTCTCCCACTGCTCCCCTCAGCAGTGTATTTCAGTCAGTCCTCCTGTTCTGTTCCCCACTCTGTCTCTGATGAATACTCTCACCCCCACACCTTTGTCCTATACCCCAGTTCTTGTATGCATAAATAAATGAATCTTAAAAAAAAAAAAAAAAGAGCAAATGAACACCAACTGCTTAAGTTGAAACCAGTGAGAAAAAGTTCAGGCCTCTGCAATTTTAAATCTATGTTTATCCTATCATTATCATTAATATGGATTTAAAGTACTCCCCAATTTCATTCCCCTAAAATGTAACAGGCTGTTGATATCCCATCTTCCCTTTTTTTTTCTTTTTTTGCTATATCAACATGTTACTTCAGTTACTAGAATTTCTTAAATATGCTCAATCCCCTCAAACCTAGTAACCTGGATTTTTTCTAACCATTATGCAGCCCTTTCTCTTATAGGTTAAGATAATTTTAGACTCTCAATATGTGAGAAAAAAGAATTAATGAATGGAACAGATATGCAACCCTACCCTCATTTATAAAATTCCTATTGTAACTAGACAAAGTATGTGCATGAAAATTATGTTAGGATATTACTTTATAGGATGTATTCAGAATATTTTCTACAGTTTTCCTTTTTAACAAATAATAAGTATATTGCCATTTTCCAAAGCTAAACTAATAGAAAAAAACCCATATTAATTTTACATGAAAGTTTTATAAGATTACCAAGGTGAATTTAGTAAAATATCACTGTATTCTGGTCAATTTATTCTTCAGTGATGATGTGTTATTCCAAATTACCAAGACATATATTCTGATTAAAAGATAAACTGCAGTATTACTATGATAATTACACTATATAAGAAATAGATTTATATAACACATAATACTACAGCATATAAATATATATTTCCTCTTTAGATATGTGTTGTTAGGTTATTACGAAATAGTATTTTGTTATGTGTGCATTTTGTAAATACACTGTACCAATGTTATATAATGTGTAATTATACCTAAGTAGAGGATGTGGCTAGCTCTTCTTTCTTTGGAGTCAGGACAGAATTGAACAAGAGTTCTCTAGGAAATAGCACAGCTCTATGTTATCTGTCACTTGTTCTCTGGCAGAATTGGAGGACTTCTGTCTTTCATTAGGATCCAGAGGAACACTGGACATGTGTCCCCCCAAATGTGAATGTGTGCATTCTCATAAAGTCCATTTGTGGTGTTTGATGGTGGATATTTTGCATCTCAAATTATTGAAGAGGGTATTGTAGATTGGTGCCAGAAATATTTGTCCAAGGTCACCCAGTTAATCAGAAGAAAGGCCCCTCTGTCTTGTTATAAAATATAGTTTGTCAACTACAATTTCTGCTGCTTAGTGACCACAAGGTCTTTCTATGAAGAAAACACCATCAGAATTCCAAAATGTATTACCATGGAAATAGTATATCAAAACTATTCTATTCTACTGTATCTGAGCAACAGAGTTTAATTCTAGGAGCTGTGCTTGACTTCTGTGCTTGACTTATAAATTTCAAACTTTACTCAGTCATCATGTTAATACTAATATCTGGTATCAAAAAACAAAATAATTGATGTTTTCTATAATAGACAAAAACAATAAGGAAATGCTTATCAAATCTTGCAGTGAAAATCAAAAGGGATAGAAGGAGATTAGGATATATTTATACTTTTTAATACATTGTTTTGCATTTATTGACCACCCTTCATTGGTGAAAGTATGAATAATAAGCATTTTCAAAATAGGAAAATAGGTGTAAAATCTTTGGAAAGAGAATAATTGCAACTTTATAAAATTGCAGCTTTATAAAATATGATGATATGATGATATTATTATTTGAATTAAGTTTGTAAAAAGTTCAAGTATATTTTCAAAGAGAAAATAACTTTCTATTTAATTATCATGCATTTATATATAGACACATATATTTTAATTCAAATAAAATCATCTATACCTGTCTAACATAAACTTTAATGAAACATAGTTTAAAAGTCCATTATTATCATCTATGGATAGATAGATAGATAGATAGATAGATAGATAGATAGATAGATAGATAGATAGATACATAGACAGACAGACAGACAGACAGACAGACAGACAGACAGACAGATAGATAGATAGATAGATAGATAGATAGATAGATAGATAGATAGATAGATAGACAGATAGATAATTCTCTTGAAAGTGAAATTTAAAACTTACCTGGCAGGGGAGACACCACGTTCACGAAGGTGATTTTCCCAGGGCCATGCACTGTACTCTGGGCGTGCTGACCCCTGCGGTTTCCCCGAATGCAGGAAACTTCACTGCGTAATTTGTGGTAGGGGGGTGTCTGCGTGTATGCTCTGCCCTGAGGAAAAAAAAATGAAATTTACCCAGGACTTATATAACTTATAAGTAAACCACAATTAGGTGAAAAGATCAACAGATATTTTGGAGTGTTTTTAATATATCTTTTCTTTTATATATTATAGTTTCAGGTCTTATATTTAAGTTTTTGAGAACATTTTTAATTACCTTTATGCCTAGTGTGATAGTGGCTAGGTCCATTCCTTTGGAAGTGATAAAAGTCCAGTTTTCCCAATACCATTTGTTGAATACACTCTCCATTGTCCACTGTATGCTCTGGGCTTCTATGTCATAAATTAACTATCCATATAAGTGTGGTTTTATTTTGGGGCTCTTAATTCTATCCAATTCATCTATGTCACTGTTTTTATTCCATTATCATTCTGTTTTGATGACAATAGTTTTGTAATATAGTTTTATGTCTAAGAATGTGATACTTCCATCTTTTAAAAAATCAGAATTATTTTGGCTATTCTGCATCTTTTGAGGGTCCATATAAGTTTTAGTAATATATTCTCTATTTTTCTCTTTCTCAAGGCATTGAAACTTTGATAGGGATGGCAATGTATCTACACATTGCTTGAGGATGGTTAACATTTTAATAATGTTAATTTTTCTAATCATGAGCATCAAATATCTTTCTATATCCTGTATCTTCTCCCACTGCATCAAACAATGTCTTTTTTTTTATTATATACGTCTTTCTGAGATCCTCAATACTTTTTGATGTGACTGTAAATGAGATTGTTTTGATTTTTTCCCCCTTCTCCTTCAATCTTTCCCCCTTCTCCTTCAATCTAGGAATACAACAGACTTCTATAACTGATTTTGTAGTCTGCCACTTTACCCTACTGATTACTTGCTTCTAATAGTTTTTTAGAAGACTCTTTTGATTTACATCTTCAAAGAGCCTAATGTCTAAAATCTGCAAAGAACTTGTATAACTCAGAAACAAGGAAACTAATAACAGAAGCCAAAAATTGAGCATACCGGTTAAATAGACACTTCTCTAAAGAAGACATACAGATGAAAACATGCTTACCATTACTTGTCATCAGTGAAATACAAATCAAAACCACAATGCGATACTACCTCATGTCCTTGAAAAGGCCTATATCAAAAAGACCATAAACCACAAGTATTGATGAGGGTGTGAAGAAAAAGGAATGCTTGTATATTGTTGGTGGAATGTAGACTAGTCCCCTTGGAAAACAGTATAGATGTTTCTCAAAAATTAAAGATATCCACCATTTAATACAGTAATTATTCTCCTATCTTCCTGAAATATACATACCTAATTTGAAAAGATGTATGCACTCCAATTAGATTGCAGAACCACTTGTATTAGCCAAATTATGAAAACAACATAAGTACTCGATGAGAGATGAGTGGATTAAGCTGATGTAGCACAAATACAAAATGGAATACTTCTCAGCTATAAAAAAGAAAGATGAAATCTTGTATTTGGATGGAGATTGAGGGAATTTTGCTAAGCAAAATGTCAGAAGGAGAACAAATACTGGATGTTTTCACAGGTGAAATATCAAGAAACAAAACAAGCTAACAGATTAAACTAAACTTAAACTCTAGAAATCTGACTGCAAAAATGAGACTATAAGAGGGAGAGAGGGACTGGGGAACAAACGTGGTCAAACTGATGAACTATGTTGAAGGATTATGTGTACCTTGGTGGAGGGCATGGTTTGGTAATACATAGGAAGAGGTAAGGATTGGTATCCCTAAACCATAAACAGTTTTATAAATCAACTTCTCGATAAAAAATAATACAATCAAAAAAAATCAAAGGATAACATTTTTATTAAAATGACATCTATGTGCCTTCCTGGTGGTGCAGCCGGTTGAGTGCAGAGCTGTGAAGCTGTCCGCAGTCTCTGCAGCACCGGTTCAATTCCCAGCCAGCCAGGGAGATATCCACATGATGCGGGAGACCACTCCTGTTTTGCCCACTGCTCCCCTCAGCAGTGTATTTTGGTTCTTCTTCCTGTTCTGCTCCCCACTCTGTCTCTGGTGAATTCTCTCACCCTCCCATGGCTCTGGCCTGTACTCCAGTGCTTGTATAAATAAATAAATATAAAAAAAATAAAATGACATCTATTTCTAGGATAAAAGTTTTTCTGTTTATATTATCATTATTTGCTTGAGAAGTATGTGCTTACTGAAATATTTTAGGAATTATAATTGTATTATTTTAAGTATTAGTACTTCCTAAATTTTAAGAATTTTAATCATATATAAAAAATGTACATAATATAAACTTTGATAAATTCAGCATAGTAAACCTGCAATTTTAACAATAATTCATTTTTTATTAACAATGGTTAAAAACACTTTTTGTGTGGGAGGTCTAGGATCTCTCCTATCAGTTGTTACTATACCATACCCATCACCACAGCATCCAATGTCCATCATCATAAGAAAACATTAATAAAGATACTCAGCCTTTAATCAGAGACATTGTACATATATAATAAATATAATGAAGAAAGTGGTATAAATATATATTTTCACATATACTATGTATGTGTGTGTGTCTGTGAATGTAAACACATGTGTATGAGGAAGAAATTTAACCTGTGTTTAAAGATCCTCATGTTCTGTACCTGATCCTGATCTCCAAGCCATACACAGATTAATCAAATTAGTTCGTCTAGAGTGGAAATCACATCAGAATATTTAAATGCCCCTCCCCACTGGAGAACTGCTACCTTTAACCATAACTAAAAATTACCTGCAAATTCAAGCAATCCTCAATATTATTTTGTTTTTATTTCCTATTTTCTGGTGATTGACTGGAAATTTCCCTTAATCAAGATTTACTCTGAGGGGGCGGAGCAACATGGCGGCGAGGAGACGCTGCGAGTAAGATCTCCCATTAAAAAAAGTGAATAGGGAGGAAAAGCGGCAGGTCCCAGTGAGAAGTGGGACACGGAAGATAAACGGGTGACGCCAGCGAACTGCCCAAAGAAGAAAGTGGCCATAAAAGAGGACTAGAAGGGAGGGAAGCGCAGAACCCTGCTCCCCTCCCCCGCCCACAGAGGCGGCACTCTCCGACCAGCAGAGAGGAGGAAACAACAAACCAAAACGGCCAACAAGAAAAACGGACGCAGCAAGCAGGACTGGGAGTGGAAAGGAACTATTGCAGCCACCACACCCCGTGAACGGGAGCTGAGGCGAACCCTGCAGGATCCGCCGCAGCGGTGAGTGAACGGCTCCTGGCGCCATTAGAGAAGAACAAAGACCCCGGGAGACGCGCACACAGCCCGGGCTGCCGGTAAGCTGGCGCGGAAACGCGGCGCGCTCGGGGAGCTTGAAAAGCAAGTGCAGACCTGGATCGCGGCTGCCCAGGTCCCCGCGCCTGCGACCTAGGCTTGCGGGGAGACGCGCGGAGGTCCTCACTGAGGTGAAGGTCCCTCCCTGAGTGAGCAGGAACCAGGCGCCCAGGCACGGGAGCTGTGCAAAAGGCGCCATTCCCGCGCCACTGAACTGGGCTACAGCCCGTGTCCTGGAACTGAGGGCTTTGAACTGAGACCCGGGGCACGAAAATTCGGGGCGTGGGTTCTCCACGACGGTGGGGCACAAGGCAGACACAGCACCCCAAAGCTGTTGAGGTGTACCCTACCATTCCCGCTCTGTTCTCTGTCCCACGGGGTGGGGGGAGGCGAAAAACAGCCCCCCAAGGACAATAGGAGAGATCTCTGGCGCCACCTAGCGACCAGGAAAAAAAAAGTCACTAACACCCTATAAAACAGGACATTTCTTAAGACTGCTTGAAAAGGGCAGAAGGTTTCTGGAGGACCCAGTGGCCAGCCGGGAAGTTATTCCACGCCAGGCCCCTTCCGACCAGCAGTCTGAGCCCACAGAGGGAGCAGGCACCCACGTCCGGGGCAGACCGGGGGCGCAGAAGAGTGTGCCTGAAACCGGAGGCGCAGGGACTGCATCCCGCTTCGCCATTTGAGAACAGGGACATTTCTTCAGTAAAAACTGCCTAAAACCAGCAGAAAGCTCCCCCAGAAGACAGAGATGGCTCCTGGAAGAGCCAGAGGGGAGCGGAGAAGTTCACCCAAGATGTCAGTCAGTCCGAGCAACACAGTGTCCCAACGCATACGACAAATTAGAAAACAGACAGTAGGGAGTAGAAGAACCACACGCAACCTAAAAACTCCTCAGGAAAGAAGCACACCACAAAAAGAAAACCACTCCCCAGATTGCAACGACAGCAACTTGGAAGAACTTCTGAGCCTTCCAGAAAGAGAATTTAAAATTGCCATGATTAAAAAAGTGATAGATCAGAAGAAGGAAATTGAGTCCCTAAAGAGGGAAGTAAGAGAAATGCAGGAGATCAAAGAATTAATGGAGGAACTAAAGAACTCTGGGAAAAGCAATGAAAGCAGAATGGATGAAATGGAAGAACGAATAAGTAATCTTGAAGACACAGAAATAAAAAGAACCAAAATAGAAAAGGAAAGAGAAGTACGAAGGAAAAAGAATGAAGAAAGACTTCGGGAACTATCTGACTCCATGAGGAAAGGAAATATAAGAGTTATAGGAATTCCAGAAGGAGAGGAGAGAGATGTAGGAACAGAGAAAATATTCATGGATATAATTGAAGAGAACTTCCCAAATGAGAAGAAGGAGCTGAAAATTGATATACAAGAAGCAAGAAGAACACCAAACTTCCACGACGAAAGGAAAAACACAGCAAGACACATAATAGTAAAGCTCCCAAGAATCCAGGACAAGGAAAAAATAATGAAGCTGACAAGAGGGAAGAAACAGATAACATTCAAAGGAAAACCAATCAGGCTGACATCAGACTTCTCTGAAGAAACACTACGGGCAAGGAGAGAGTGGAGGGACATAGTCAACAGACTCCAAGAAAACAGATGCCAACCAAGAATACTCTATCCCGCAAAGCTCTCTTTCCTCCATGAAGAAAGAATATGGACCTTCCCAGACAAAGAGAAACTCCGGAATTTCATTGCGACTAAACCCCCACTCCAAAAAATACTACAAGGAATCCTAAAGCCAGAACCTCAGAGGGACGAATAACAACGAAAGAAGACCAAAAAAAAAAAAAAGTTATTAAAAGAATAAATAAATAAAATCAAAGGAAAGACAAACATAATGGCAAATACAGATGCTAACATATCAATATTATCTCTAAACGTAAATGGACTAAACTCTTCAATAAAAAGACACAGAGTTGCAGCCTGGATTAAGAAACAAAACCCAACCTTTTGCTGTCTCCAGGAAACACATTTAGCTACAAAAGATAAAAATAGGCTCAAAGTCAAAGGATGGAAAACAATCCTACAAGCAAATGGGCCAAAAAAGAAAGCAGGAACAGCTATACTTATATCAGATAAAACAGACTTCAAACTCAAAAAAATAAAAAGAGACCCCAATGGTCACTACATTATGATTAAGGGGACAATACTTCAAGAAGAAATAACACTCATTAACATATACTCACCAAACGAAAGAGCACCAAAATATATCAGACAACTGTTGTCCTCTCTGAAAACAGACATCAGAGAAAACACATATGTAGTGGGAGACTTCAACACACCACTATCAACAATGGATAGATCAACAAGACAAAAAATAAGTAAAGAAACCAAAGCTCTAAATAAGGACCTAGAGCATTTGGGCTTAACAGACATCTATAGAACACTAAACCCAAAAAAAACGGAGTACACATTTTTCTCAAGCGCACACGGATCATTCTCCAGGATCGATCACATACTGGGGCACAAGACAAACATCAACAGATACACCAAGATTGAAATCATACCAACCATCTTTTCTGACCACGAAGGCATCAAACTAGAAATAAATCATAAAAAGAAGGCAAGGAACTATCCTACCTCATGGAGATTAAAAGCCACACTACTGGAAGACCACTGGACTAACGAGGAGATCAAAGAAGAAATTAAAAAATTCTTTGAATTGAATGACAAGGAGGACACCAATATCCTAAATATATGGGATGCAGCAAAAGCAGTAATAAGAGGAAAATATATAGCAATAGAAGCTCACATCAAAAAACAAGAAAGAACTCAAAGAAACAACCTAATCTCGAAGCTCAAAGATCTAGAAAAAGAACAACAAAAAAACCCCAGAACCAGTAGAAGAAAAGAAATAATAAAAACCAAAGCAGAAATAAATGAAATTGAAACTAAAAAAACAATCCAAAAGATCAATGAAACCAAGAGCTGGTTCTTTGAAAAAATCAATAAAATAGACAAACCCCTAGCCAGGCTCACAAAGGAAAAAAGGGAGAAAGCACAAATACACAGAATCATAAATGAAAGAGGAGAAATCACAACGGACACAGCAGAAATCAAAAGAATAATCAGTAACTACTATGAACAGTTATATGGAAACAAGTTCAACAATCTAGAGGAGATGGACAAATTCCTACAACTCTACAATCACCCAAAGCTAGATAAAGAAGAAATAGAACACCTAAACAGACCAATTACAAGCAGCGAAATTGAAATGGTAATTAAAAACCTCCCCAAAAACAAAAGCCCAGGACCTGATGGATTTACAAATGAATTCTACCAAACATTCAGAGACGAATTAGTGCCTATCCTTCACAAACTCTTCCAAAAAATTGAGAAGGATGGGACAATACCAAACACGTTCTATGAAGCCAATATTACACTAATACCAAAACCGAATAAGGACAACACAAAAAAGGAAAACTACAGGCCAATCTCCCTAATGAACACTGATGCAAAAATCCTCAATAAAATTTTAGCTATCAGAATCCAACAATGTATCCATAAGATAATTCACCACGACCAAGTTGGATTCATTCCAGGGGCACAAGGATGGTTTAACATCCGAAAATCAATCAACATTATCCAACACATCAACAAAAAGAAATATAAAAACCATATGATAATATCAATAGATGCTGAGAAAGCTTTCGACAAAGTGCAACACCCATTCATGATAAAAGCCCTTGAAATTCTTGGGATACAAGGAACATACCTCAACATCATAAAGGCCATCTATGACAAGCCAACAGCCAGTATCATTCTCAATGGTGAAAAGCTGAAAGCAATTCCATTAAGATCTGGAACAAGACAAGGATGTCCACTCTCACCACTGCTTTTCAATATAATACTGGAAGTCCTAGCCAGAGCAATAAGACAAGAGAAAGACATCCAAGGAATCCAAATAGGAAAAGAAGAAGTCAAACTATCACTATTTGCAGATGATATGATAATATACATAGAAAACCCCAAAATCTCCACAGAAAAACTAATTCAACTCATCAATCAATTCAGTAAAGTGGCAGGATACAAAATCAACACGCAAAAGTCAGTGGCCTTCCTATACACAAACAATAAATCTGAAGAAGAAGAAATCAAAAAAACCACCCCTTTTATTATCGAAACAAAAAAAATCAAATATTTGGGAATAAATCTAACAAAAGAGGTAAAGGACCTATACAAAGAAACTATAAAACACTGTTAAAAGAAATAGAAGAAGACACAAAGAAATGGAAAGACATCCCCTGCTCATGGATTGGAAGAATAAACATTATTAAAATGGCCATCCTACCAAAAGCAATATACAGATTCAATGCTATTCCAATCAAAATCTCAATGGCATTCTTCAAAGAAATAGAACAATTATTGATGAAATTCATATGGAATCACCAAAAACCCCGAATAGCCAAAGCTCTACTGAAAAAAAAAAGAAGGAAATGGAGGCATCACACTCCCAGACTTCAAACTATACTACAAAGCCATAATCATCAAAACTGCATGGTATTGGAACAAGAACAGACATACAGACCAATGGAATCGAATAGAAAATCCAGAAATAAACCCACAGATTTATGGTCAACTAATCTTTGACAAAGGAGCAAAGACTATGCATTGGAGCAAAGAAAGTTTGTTCAATAAATGGTGCTGGGAAAACTGGGTCGCTACATGCAAAAGAATGAAGCTTGACCACTACCTCACACCATACACAAAAATCAACTCAAAATGGATTAAAGAACTAGACATAAGACCTGAAACCATAAAATACATAGAAGGAAATATAGGCGAAACACTACGGGATTTGCACATCAAAGACATCTTTACAGACACATCACCCAAAGCAGTGATAGTGAAGAGAAAGATAAACAGCTGGGACTACATCAAATTAAAGAGCTTCTGCACAGCAAAAGAGACAATAACAAAAACAAAGAGAAACCCCACCAACTGGGAGAACATTTTTGCACCCAACACTAATGATAAAGGACTGATCACAAAAATCTGCAAAGAGCTGATGAGACTCAGCAACAACAAAGAAAATAATCCAGTCAAAATATGGGCAGAAGAGCTAAAAAGAAACTTCTCTGAAGAGGAAATGCAAATGGCCAACAGACATATGAAAAAATGTTCAACATCACTTGTAATCAGGGAAATGCAAATCAAAACTACCATGAGATACCATCTCACACCAGTGAGAATGGCACATATTAAAAAAACTAGCAACAACAAATGTTGGCGAGGATGTGGAGAAAAAGGAACTCTTGTGCACTGTTGGTGGGAGTGCAAACTGGTCCAACCACTATGGAGAGCTGTGTGGAGATTTCTGGACCTACTAAACATAGAGCTTCCATATGATCCAGCAATTCCACTCCTAGGTATTTACCCAAAGGACACAGAAACATCAATTCCAAAGAGCACCTGCACTCCTATGTTTATAGCAGCACTGTTTACAATAGCTAAGCTTTGGAAACAACCCAAATGCCCAAAAATAGATGACTGGATCAAGAAGATGTGGTACATATATACCATGGAATATTACTCAGCATTCAAAAAAGATAAACACATGCAATTTGCAGCAACATGGATGGCACTGGAAGGGATCATGCTCAGCGAAATAAGCCAAAAAGAAAAAGAAAAATACCGGATGGTCTCACTCATAGCAGGAATCTAGAAAACTTAAATAAGGGACCAGGAAAATGAATATAAGAAAGTGAAAATCAAAATCAACAAAAAAACTATGAACCAGAGACACTTTTTGGGGGGTGGGGTGCGGGAGGGGAAGGATTGGGGTCAGAATGGGGCGTTTGCAATTGTATGGGGGAATATAAAAATAAAATTTAATATTTAAAAAAAAAAAAAAAAAAAAAGATTTACTCTAGTGAAAATAATTGTTTGTATTTTGTAACTTTTTTTTTCCCTGGCTTTCTCAGGCCCACTCATTAGCACAATATAATTTGAAAGTAGTTATAAATTCTTGAATCCTGATTATTATATCTTATGTAAATAACAAAAACAGACCAACTTTGGAAGTTCAATGGTCTATCTGATTATCATTCCATTTTCACCTTATTTTGATATTGTTTATTCATTTTTTTTCTGTGAAACAAATCCCTAAAAACATTGTAATTTAAAAAAAAACGTAATGTATGATTTTTCATGATTGTCTTGGTTAGCCAGGCAATTCTTCAGCTCATCTCACCTGAGGTCATGCATACTCCTGCTTTCAACTGAAGATTAGAAGAGTTACTTTCCAATGAGCATTGCAGATTTCATGGCCACCACATACACAGGAGAACAAATAAACTCAATCTATTGTTGACAGGAACAGCAACCAGCAACATCAGATTGCTAAGGTGATATTAATTGGGAAATTTGTTATAATGATCTGCCATAAATTATATATGTCCAAATATAGTTTGCAATACTTTCAAATTTGCCTATGTACTGACGAACCAACTTTGAAAGCAGAACTTTACTCAATCCACCAATGACACACTAATCCAAACCAATCTATCAGTAGCACATTGCTTCTTTCACTCCTCTTTTAGAATTAGTTTGCTATTTTGTGCTCAAAATATGCATATGGTGGCGATTTCATCTGTGAAAACTTGGGAGACTTATATTAATCATTATAACAGAGTACAGGTCCTTTCGCAGCATGACTCATAAATATCTTTGAGTTTTAAAGCTCTTTATAATAACATTAATTTAATCTGTAAAATGACATTGCTTGCAATAAATTCCATTTACAAATCTGAATAGACAATGAAGAGAAAGTGGTAGCATCGTTGCAATTTTTTAATGGAGACTGAAAAACAATAGAGCAATGGGAAACATGAAAATATCTTCTTGCTTCTAAAAGATTCTGCAAAGCTGTGACACTAATGAAGATGGAGATTGCTTAGATGGATTTGCCTATATGCCATTTACTGCCAAAGAGATGGTTATCGGACTAAAAATCTGTTATTGATTATTCAATTTAGTGTTCATATATTTAAATTTTATTCAGGTTGGAGTGATGTTGAAATTTGGGTTTCCCATCTTAGTATGCTACTGCTGTGGTTGACAACAAAAATGTTAAAATATAATCATCTTCAGAGTATAAAATGGCCATTGGAAGGCTAATTTCCATTTTGTGGTTTATGGCTTTTTCTTAATATCTGATAATGCAATTATGCTTCAACAAGGAATGAATCTTCTCTTCGTAAAGTAGCCATGCCCAGAATATTGATGATTTAAATAAAATAATATCACTACTTTAAAAGGATCTTCATTTAGAGATGGCTTTTGCCATGTAAAATATCTACTATTCAAAGCTAGAGATCATCTCCCACTTTCTTCTCCAGGAAGAAATGCACATGGGTAAGGATATGGTTTCAAATTGTTTGGTGGTAGTATTGTTAAAATTGAAGTTTCTTTTTCAGTGTTTTATTTTTCATTTTAAACAAAGGACTTATTTTTCTGAAACAAAGTATTTTTAAACTACAAAACACAATTTGAATCTTTTCTCAAATTTGATGTACTTATTTCCTGGCAATATATTCTTTTCGACCTTAATACTAAACTTCTCTGCTAGATTTATAACTTTATGGGTATATCTGATATGTAACTACTGTAAATACTTTCCCTTTTAAATTTCAGTTGTCAGTTCATGCTATCTAGTTTATACTACTGTGAATTATATTCAGTGCTTTCCCATCTTTTGCTAACACAACATCTCATAAAATCACATAGGGTAACATAATATGACAGTTGAATTTAAGAGACCTCTTATTATATTTGAAGTCCAACCAATGTCCAATTTAATGGCAATAGACGATTAGAGAAGAAATGACATCCTCATTTCAAAGATATTTTTACTCCGATGTATTTTTAATGCTCTCATGTCTTTTATTATTTTGACAGCTTATCAAAAACAGTTTTAGAAATCTTTGTTTGGATCTGATTTTAATAAAGAGAGACAGAGACATTTTTAAAGTTTAAAGAGCATGCTATTTAACATGATTTAATTTATGAGAAAATTCTTACACAGGTAATTTGATTATTTAATTGTTGATCAACTGATCAAACTTTCTAGTTAAAACACCTATAAAATAGTTCAGAGACAAGTTATTTCCCCACAATACTCTTTTAGATATTTTCCTTGTAAACATGCAACTGGGGAACACAAGCAATAGTGATTTTGAAAAATATCTGATAATGTGATACTGACATTTCCTGAGAAAGTGGTTACAATCTGTAAGCACATATGCAATATATTTAATATTTAGAAGCAGAAAATGGAGATCATATAACAAAGCACAATGAATGTTGATTTTAAAAATTAAAGTGTTTTCTCTGGATATTTTCTGAGTCCTAGAAAGTATTATCCCTAATTTAACCATGCTTTTATAGGAAAACAAACATCTTGATATTTTCATATAGCATTTTGTATATTGTGAAATGCTCTAAATACAGTACACTCACATATAGTGCACCACTAAATCCTCACAAACAATTACAATATTTATTTACCCCTTTAGTTGATGAAAAACATGAAGAAATCCAGGATGAATTGACTTATCCATCCCACAGAGTTAATTGGCAAAGTCAGCTGGCCTAGTCCCATTCCCAACGATGAGGTCAAATGGCTAATTGACCACAGATGACAGGTAGTGACGTGCTGATCTGAATTGCTTCTCAAAGTGAGATTACTGTGAACTCATCATTAGTTATAATTCCAAGAGGTTTGTGTGTGTTTGCTTGCTTGTTTTGATTTGTATTCAATATTTACCATTCTATATCATATGTGTTTACATTTTGTGATTAGGTTTCTTAGCCTTTTAAGGTTTTAGAAATGTATGCACCTCTTGCTGCAGGTGAAATTGGGAGATGATTTTATTACAGGGCAGGGCAGAAGATCCATCAAAAACAAGATAAGACTCAAACACCACCTGGTAATTACATAATAATCTCTAAGGAGATTAAAGCACTTTACATATGCAATTGGACTAATATCAATGAAGAGTAAAGAGCTATGCAGGAAACTGTAAATGATTACTGTTCTTAGTAACAATTTCAACTAAGCAGAAAATCGTATCTTCTACTCAGGTATCATAAATATGTGATGCCTGTATAATAGAAAACTGAGGAATGAGGTAGAGAGAGGTAATGGGGAGAGGTGAGAATTGTCCAGTGTGTCCATCATCTAAAATTACTTTCAAAAGAAAAAACATATTCCCTCTAAGCTTCAAAAGTCAAAAACTGTCATGGCTTCATATTTAAGATCCTCTTTCTCCATGTCTGTCACATTTAAAGATCAAATGATGATCACTTGAAAGTAGCAGTCTGCTCACTTTAGCAGAACATTAATCCCTCATAATGTTTATAGTTTTAGGGGAACATGTACCAATTCTACAAAGGTTTATCTTTTTTTAAGATTTTCTCTTCAAACTTAATTTCTTAAATAGTAGTAAAGTGACTATCTTTTCAAGTGTAAGTGCACAGTAATAGCTGCTCTTAAGGTGTGATTTTCACTTATTATGTCATTTGTTCCTCATTGCAAACTTACAAGCACCATTTATATAAATATATATATATATAAATATATATGTATACATGTACATATACATACATACATATATCCACCTATATATGCATATTATTCAGCTTTAAAAAAATAAGAAAATTCTACTATATGTCACAATGTGGATAAACCTGGAGGGCATTGTTTGGGAGGAAGAAAACTTCTCTCTACACTTCTGTGTTCTTTTCACTCTGGTCAAGTAGTAAAATTAACATTAGACATATTTAGAGGGAAAAAAATAACTGTATATGTGTGGGGAATCTACACAGAAATGAAGATTACATGATCAGTGTCAAGAAATAGGGGACTCTATCCTGATTTAAGAAATGGGGTCGGGGTCTGAGGCTTCAAGGAGAGAAGAGGATCACATGATTAGGAGGTGGTAACTCATATGACAAAAACCAGATACTCTAATTAGATGTTCGCTCTATCATATAGATAGGTTTCTATGATAAGCTATTTTTGTAGAATACTTATTCTGGGTAATATCCTCAATATTTTTTTGTGTGTGCACAAATTCTAATGTGGGTGCTATCATTCTTTTTTTAAAATTTATTTTTTTTACATCATTGTTCATTTTTAAACAATGTTTACTTTCCCCCCAACCCAGACATAGTCCCCATAGAATTTCCTTCACCAATGCACCCATGCACCATCACCACAGTCCCCTGTGCTCCTCCCTCCCTCCCTGTGTTCCCTCTCCCTCCTCCTCCCCTGCAGGATGTCTCTGGTTTATAATTGTCTGTTTTGTTTGTTGTGTTTTGTATTGTTACTGTTTTTTTGTTTTTTAACACCTCTGTCTTATTTGGTTTCCCTATATTCCTCCTATAAGTGAAGCTATCCGATGTTTTTCTTTTTCCTTTTGACTTATTTCACTGAGCATAATTCCTCCTTCTAGCTCTGTCCATGTTGCTGCAAATGGCATGAGTTTATCTTTTTTGATTGCTGAGTAATATTCAATTGTGTATATATACCACATCTTCTTGATCCAGTCATCTATTTTTGGACATTTGGGTTATGCAAACTGGCCCAATCACTTTGGAAAGCTGTCTGGAGTTTTCTCAGCCTACTAAAAATGGAGCAATAAGATCTAGCAATTCCACTCCTAGGGATCTACCCAAAGGATACAGAAACAGTGATGCAAAAAACCAGCTGTACCCCTATGTTTATTGCAGCACAATTTATAATAGGTAAAACTGGGAATACCCTCAATTTTTGTTTTTTTGTTCTAGATAGTAAGGAAGTGGTAAAAGATTCTTGTGAGTCTGTCGGACCTCCATTGACTTTAGGTCAAAATAATCTACAAGCCAAAAAATGGCCTATCTTGAGAAGGCCTTTGATTGTATGAGGTTCACCCACATTATTGCACTTTTCTTAAAGTCAAATGTTTATCATAGCTACAAAATGCCTTCCCAGCAACATCTATATACTATTTGACCAAACTGAGCGCCATATTTTATTTTTTTTAAAGATTTATTTATTTATGCATACAAGAGCTGGGGTACTGACCAGAGATGTGAGGGGTGAGAGGATTCACCGGAGACAGAGTGGTGAACAGAACAGGCAGATTGAACGAAATACACTGCTGAGGGGAGCAGCGGGCGAGCCAGGAGAGGTCTGCTGCACCATGTGGGTTGCTCCCTGGCTGGCCTGGGATCGAACTCGTGCTGCAGAGGCTGCGGATTGCTTCATAGTGCGGTCCTTAACCACTTGTGCCACGAGGAAGGCCTTGAGCGCCATATTTTAGCTAAGATAACATGTGAAGTTAACCATCACAGCCCCTAAGATCACAGTCATGTTTTACTAAGTGTCACAAAGAAATTCATGTCAATATCAGAAGCTTTTGAGGTGCAGCAACTTACCTATAATTATGGTATATAATTTGTTTGCACTTCAATTAACTATTTACTTATTTTGTAATGCATTTTTATTACATAGTAAAAAAGTTTATGCATGCGTGTGTACACATGTGGATTATATATGCCTATACTGACTCAGACTAATGGCTGGCCAGTCATAATTAATAAAAAGTAAAATATAAAATTCAATATTCTTTTTCTCATCTACTGTTTTAAATCCAGTGAATTGGGGTTAGGTAAATTGTCTTAATTATTAATTTACACTACTGTAGTGGTTAATACTATATAAATTATTTTTATGTCAACTAACTCTGTAAACTACATATCTTTATTAATATATGTTCTTGAGTTGATTGTTTTCTTTGCCCTATGTGGTATATAAAAGTTTTATTGATTCTTATTTGCCCTCCTCAGGCTAATCCATAGAACCACAAATTAAACTTGGTATTCATCACATCTAGCATTACGTTATCTCAGATATTGTGAGCAGTAGTTTAGTTTATTAGAGGTATTCTCTTCTGTTTGTTTATGAATGCCTGTCTGAATTTGGCTCTGACTAGTAATGCCTTTGATTTCTATATTGAGTAAAACTTAATTCTGGTTATCTCCTAAAATTGACCACTTCCAAATGTATTTGTCTATAGCTTGAGGAAATAAAATACTCTTTAATATTTTTACAAAAACTCTGCTTGTGTAAACTTTTTTTATAAAATTATATTTCCATGTAATTTTAATTTTTCAAAAACATGTTTTCCCTTCAAAGATGTATTTAAATTTATGATTTTTATATCACATTTTACTCACATATTTAGTAAATAAATACTCCATATAATCTCTGAAAAAAGATTTTGGATCAGATTAATGGTTTAATAATGAATTTGGTGGTATTCCAATTACAGTTGATATTCTACTTAATTTATTGCAATACCTACTTTAATGCCTTGAAAAACATGTTATTTTTTTATTAAAACTGAGAGAAAAATCTTAGAAGCTGTCAATAGTCAGAAAGACATTTGCTCCTGTAAATGATTTCTATGATAATTGCAAAAATGTGGACCTTAAAATATTATGTAAATTTTATTAAGTGACAAAGTCACACATGTTTTGAGAAATTACACCACAGTTGCTCATTAACAGGTCTACATTAATGTAAATCTCTTTAAAGATTTATATTCTCATTGTTTTTGAAGAACAGTAACTTAACTGATGTATTAATGACCTAATAGTGACTAGCCAAACCCATTTTCATTTGAAGGATATTCCCTTGATCCATTTAATAAATACTGTATGTGGGAAAAGGAATTTGGATTGATGGGTAAGAATTGTAATTTTCACGTACAGATTTATGGGTTGAGGGAATAATGTGATTATGCAAAGAAAAATGAAATGATGCTTATGGACCCTTGATGAACAACACTGGGTATTTGTAGTTAGCATGTCATGAATGTAGAAGGTAGCAGAAAGAAAAAATTATGAAATTCTCATTGTCTTATAAGCCTATGAGAGTCAGAAAACACAAAGTATGTGGGACTTTTTGTTGTGCATTTAAAGGGAATATTTTCTATTATTAGTGGCCAAATAAAATGCACAGTGGAAGCAACAGTATATTCATTTTCATTGCTGAATATTAATCCTTTGAAGGACTATAATATAATTAATTATCCCATTCTATTGCTGAAGACAGTTATTAAGTTGCATCTATTTTTTATTTTTAATAAAGTCAAAAGTAGAGTCTGAAAATATCAGCAAATTGATATATATTTGCTAGCTAGATTGTAAGAGAAAGAGGAAGTATATAAATTGAAACTGTCAGAAATGTAAGAAGGGTTAACAAATCCTAAAGATATTAAGAGAATGAAAGGAAATATGTGGATGAACTTATGCTAGAGTATATGGCAATTTAGGAGAAAGGGAAGACAATTTTTGCAATCCAAAGTTATATAAATGTATTTTGGTTGTTACAAAACAAGGCAAACAAAAAGTAAAAATGATCACTTGGATTTTATCAAATTGAAACCACTTGCTCTTCAAGAGACAAAAAGATATTAAGGAAACAAGGGTAGAGAATAAGGTAAATTATTTATAATACACATATCTAACAAAGGTCTTATAACCAAAACATGTAACTGATTCTTACATCACAATAATAAGATAAAACTCATTAATGTGTTAGCAAGAGTTGAGCAGGCATTTCAAAAATAGGATCAAATTACACTATTAGAACATGAAAAAGTACTTACCAACATTCATTAGGGAAAAATAAAAACATAATGTGAAACTATTTTTTATGATGTATTTTTATTGAGCTACCATTATTTTACATCCTTGTTCATTTTTTTACAATATAGATTTTTTTTTTCCCTTCAGGTGTGGTCACCACCATAGAGCTCCTACCACCAAAGCACCCATAGTCCTCCACCACAGTCCCTGTGCTCTTCCCTTCTTTCTCCCCACCTCCCTCTCACACTACTTTCCCCCTCTACTTCCCACATCCCTTCCCTTCCTGCATACTCAAAGTCTATGGTCAGTTTTCAAGGGTTGGTTTTAAAAAGTCCAAGGCTTAGACAGAGCTACACATTTATTTAAATACGTAAAATATAAAAGTTAATAATGTGAAGTGTTAAATTAATTAAACTAAGAGTCCACTAGATTGAGGTCAGCATGTGCCATGACAGCCTACCTAAGTGAACCACAATAGTAGCCTATAAATGTCTCAAGGGTACAAAATCAAAACACCAAAGACAACCAATCACAAATAGCCAACTTGATTCAGGCCCTCCCTAGTAAGTCAAACAATTTTCATCTTTTGGGCTTCCCTGGTGGCGCAAGAGGTTAAGACTCAACCTATGCCGTACCCTATTCTTATTAAAAAAAAAAAAAAAACAACAACACAATTTCCATCTTTCACTTTTGGCACTTTCTCTATGTAAGTCTTTCCTCTCCTACTCAATGGAGTACTCAACCACTTCCAGTTTGAAATCCACCCCAATGAACACTTACACTTTTTATGTCTCATTTTATCTTTGAGCATAAGTGTTGGTGTAGATGTAGAAGAAATGATTCTCCCATATTCTGCTTGAGAATACAGAAATATAGCCTCCTTAAAAAGTATTTAGTGGGAATTCCCTATTCAGTGGAAATGAATCTGAAAAATCATCTGCTAAAAGAAAATACAAAATATTACACATTAAATGCTAGAAAATGTACATTAATACCACTGATACAAAACAGATTGGATTGTTGCTGAGGTCAGATGTAGGTAAATAACAAACTATAAAATAGTGGAAGGGATCTTTTGTGGATAGTAGGAATGTTCTTCTATCTTCATTGTGATGATTTTATGAATGTGTATATCTATCAAAACTCTTAGAATTGTACAATTAAATGTAGCTTATTTTGTCCATATTTTATGCATGTCATAAAATTGATCCAAAAAAAAAATGCTCCAACAGGAGGGAAATGCTACAGAGAGAGAAAAACAAGAAAGAAGGGAAGAAAAAAGAAAGGAAGGGACGAAGCAAAGGAGGAATTAAAGGAAAAATTAATGAAAAGGCAAAGAATCAAGGGGAAATAAGAAATGGAAATACATCATTTGAATTTTGAGCTAATGTTCAATCTGTCTCTTCTGACATCTCATAAACTTTTTAAAATTTATTTTATTTATTTATGCATACAAGAGCAGCTGGGGTACAGGCCAGAGGTGTGGGGTGGGGTGAGAGGATTCACCAGATTGACTGAAATACACTGCTGAGGGGACCAGCAGGCGAGAAAGGAGAGGTCTGCAGCACCATGTGAGTCACCTCCCTGGCTGGGGATCAAACTCATGCTGCAGTGGCTACTGATAGCTTCATAGTGCTGAGACTTAACCCCTTGTGCCACCAGGGAGGCCCTCATATTTCATAAACTTTTTATTAGAAGAGATATTTAATGAAAATTTATTTTCATAAATACCCTCCAGAGACAACCTGTCATTTTGTTTATTAATTGTTGCATCAAGGGGAAATGCTCAACATCACACATTTCAATAGAAATTTTTGTCTATTTTTCAATAGACATTTCAATAGAAAGAAGGAAATTATGGACTTCATCAGATGGTTTTAGAAAGTGGGAGTAATTCTGTAATAGGATATTTTTATTTATTTATTTTTAAGATTTATTTATTTATGTATATAAGAGCTGGGGTATGGGCCAGAGGTGCAGGGGGTGAGAGGATTCACCAGAGACAGTAGGGAACAGAACAGGCAGATTGACCAAAGTACACTGCTGAGGGAAGCAGTGGGCGAGTCAGGAGAGGTCTGCTGCACCATGTGAGTTGCTCCCTGGCCAGCTGGAGATGGCACTATTGCTGCAGAGGCTGCAGATTGCTTCATAGTGCAGTGCTTAACCCCTTGTGCCACCAGGGAGGCCCTGTAATGGAATATTTTAACAATTCCTTCTCTTGGAAGAAGAGACAAAAACAAGCTTAAAACTATAATTGTTAAAGAACTGCAAGTAATTCACCAGGATAAAGACATATTTGTTCATTTTGTGTCTTGGATAACAGTTATATTTTGCATTCAGACATGATTATGGAATTGATTTGTTTTTGTCTTAATCCATCATGGTCACGCAGTGGTATTTTGTGGTATTTATGTTATATGGAATTGTTGATGCTTAACAAGAGAGCACCGAGTCTTAGCAGTGAGTGTCATATTAGTTCATGTCAATAGAAAGGCATAACTGATATTACTTAGCTGGTTTATGGATGCCAGGGGCTGTTGTTCTTTTTCAGTTAAAAAAAAAAAAAAAACTTGACATAGATGGTACCCTCAAGAAGGAAGAGAGAAAAAATTTTCAGAATTATTTGGGACAAAGTAACAACATATAGTTATTAAAATAATTCTAAGAAAAACTGCTTAATAATTTAAACATTCTTAGAAGTTTACAAAACCTATAATTTTAATGGAAATTAGTTACCAAAATGACAACAAAGAATTGCTTTAGTTTTAATTTAATTTAGTTTTAATTTAGTTTAGGTTTAGACTGCAGAATGTTTTTTAATGCTAGTATTCTGCCATGTGACTCAAATCATAGATTTAGCTAATATACAATGAAAGAGTTAAAGTTCAAAAGGAAACTCAAGAAGTGACACCCTTGTTTGACTTTCTGATGTCTTGCTATTTTTCTTTTCCATTTCTTTTCTGTTTTCCAATTGCATTATGCTTGCACTCCATGAGGTAGCCAGTATTATTATTATATTCCCACTTGTTTTGCTTAAAATAAAAGACTTTTACTCCTTACAACAAAACAGTCCTGATTAAGATTAAAGGATCATGTTACCATAACTATAAATAATGTATGAATAGAAGGATGCCATATTTGAGAATAGATACTGATATATTAGTTGCATATTAGAATTGACATTGATATTACATTCTTGTTATTATTGCACCAAAAACCTAAATAATTCTTACTTTGGTATTGCTAATTTAGATTTTCCTTTATTTATGCTTCTGCTTTTCTTTCTTTTTAAAAATGTATTATATTTATTGAGATGACATTTATTTAAAACACTGTATAAGATGAAGGAAAACAGTGCACACCTCATCAGATATGTGTTATAATAGCAAGTCCACCATGAAAGCACCCATAATTTAATTACTTTTTATTTATTTTAAAATTAATGTTAATTTTAGCACTGGTTTTAGTATATTCTTTTTTTATTGCATTTACCTTTTTTTGGATTGCTTATTTTCTTCCTCCCTTAGATTCTTGGGAAGTTACATATATGCAAATTTTCAGCTTTATAAATAAATGTGATGAAGATAATAAATCTCTCATATTGCCACCATGCCTGTCACTATAACTTGTGAATTATTTTGAAAAATATTTTCCTTAAATTGTTGATTTTATCTAAAACTATTGATACATATGTTTTAAAATCTTTGATTGTGGATGTTTTCCAGTGTCCCTATATAATCTGCCAGTTTTTAGCCTTAATTAGAGAAGCATTCTGATTTCCTAATTGAGGTTAGAGAGCACTGAAAGCAGAATTTCATTTTTGTATTTTATCACTTCAATTTATTTTTCATAAGTTAATTGTATAGTGATCATTAAAAAAGAAGTTAAATGAAATGTAAGAACTGTGTAGTTCAGAATAGAATCCTCTTTGATGAGATAACCTAGGGAGACATGGAAGGACATAGTCTCTATATTTTGTCTCTTCAACTTCATCATCCCTAAATCCCTATTAAATAACCCATCATTTATGTATTAGTCATAAATATGTATACATACTGTTAAACCTAGTGATGCTTTAATTCACTACCTTTTTAGTATAATGAGTCCTCTATGCATTTTATTGATAACGAACACTTGTACTATTTTTAATCTGTTCTCCCATCTAAAACCCTTCATTTAAGGGCCAAGGGGGAAAAAAACTCAGTACTATATATAGACTAAAAATATGTTGGCTTATTTTCAGTTTCAAATTTGCAAGCTTGATTTAGATAATGCTTATTATTGACAAGACAATGAAAAAGTTTAAATGCATCAAGGATTTCCCAGAAAAAGATACATTAAACCTTTGGGTACCCAAACAATCTGATGTTATTCTTTCTTCCATGCATATAGTTGTATACCACAGTGGCTACTTTATTTACATTTCACAGGAGAGTGCCATTTAAGCCATAAGTACAACTTTACATAATTCAACTTAGTTTAAACATCTTGCTAAAGGACCAGTAATCAAATTTAGCTTCAAGACATACTGTGGACTAATACAAAAGCTCTATATGCACAGTTAAGATTATTCTACAAATGTGGTCCCAATTTTATTATTTGATGAATGGTATGTCACACAGTGTTATGTGATTCTATAGTAAAAGATGCTATTATAATGTCTCTGCCCAGAAGGAGAAAGTTAATCCAGCCAAGAGGACTTGAACTCTCAAATTCTAGAGTTAAGTAAGTTGCCTTAGGGCTTGTTCTTTAAGTTCTTGAAGTGGAAGAAAATAAATGTGGGCACCCAAAGCAAGGCTCCCGACTGCATTAGGTTTCCCAAAGTGTGTCTTCTAGAAGTTACATCACTTAGGTTAAATTTTACTTTGAAATACATACATAGTTTGATGTCTTTAAACCATTAAAGCAGCTATTCCTGTCAAATTAAGCAAACATGTCCATTTATGAACAAATAAGTGCTGTATTTCAGATTTAAGTCACAATGATGGTGTATATAACCCAACCACAAATTACTTTCAATTAAAGCTTTCTAGGAAGCAAGGATTAACTCTGGGGTACAGTTCAAAGTAAAAAAATCTGTAAGTCCCCAAAAAAGTTTGAATTAATTTATCAGATTTTATCTTTGGCAAGTTGGATCTGAACAGAAGATGATTCATAGGAAGAAAAATGTAATCAGCAATCCATATGTATCCCAGAATATGGTGTATATGGAATAATGATAACTACAAATGGCTAATAAGTAAAATTGTCCTCAAAAGTAGAGAATACTTGATACAGTAATGATTTTCTCTTGAGTTAAAGTTGTTTTTCTTTTTATTTTATTGAGAGGCAAAGCAAAATTGCAAAGAAGATTTTTCTTATTTTAAAGAGAAGATCAATTTTTTTCAGTTTCCTAATTCTGGGTACAGTTATAAAGGTATAGTGGGATATATCTTTTTATCCTATAAGGACAAAATGAAGCCTTACATATTTTTATGGTTTGCATTTTTCAAATTGCAAACTTTATATAATATGATTTTAACAGCAAGCTTTGAGGCTTCTGAAAACCTGGCAACTAAAAGCAAGAAGCAAAATCATCCAGAAGAATTGTTGAAGTAAGAACTCTCAGATGAAAAATCATAATTGACAAAAAAAGGCATTTAGAATAAAAGTATTTAACAAAGCCATCACTATTGTGATGCTATTAATAACACACAATTGGGACAGAGTTCATAATGACTTAATCCCTAGTCCATTAACTTTTATGAATTTAATAAAAATCTATTAAAATAAAAATATGCCACACTGAAATTACCAAGCTTTGAAATGCTTTTTTTGATGAGTTTCTAGAATGCTTTCTGGTATGAATTTCTACTATCTAAGTGAACTGTGAAACAATTGCTTTATTTACCATTATTGTAGATTTTTTAACTTGTCTCTTTTAGTTATTTGTGGCAACCAATATGTAGTAAAACAAAACGTAGTATCACAGACACTTGAAATTATTTCCTCTGAATCTGTAGAAAACCAGCTATTGTTTAATGAACCCTGATACTGCAGTTACTGACAGTTAAAACAGTAAGCTAGAAATAAATGTTTCTCTTCCTCGTTTGAAAACACTAGTCATTTTGCTATTGTAAAAACCATAAGGCCCAACATATATTTCAAATGATTTTGTAATATACTGAAAAAACTATCCAGATGCATAAAAATGATAGATTGTTGTTTAGAGAAAATTATAATCAAAACATCTGCTTTCCAAGCCATGAGTAAGCGGGGTCAGCAGCAGCAACAC
Organism: Talpa occidentalis; assembly: GCF_014898055.3. Lineage (NCBI taxonomy): Eukaryota > Metazoa > Chordata > Mammalia > Eulipotyphla > Talpidae > Talpa > Talpa occidentalis. The sequence goes on along the minus strand of NW_023603184.1, from coordinate 81,621,659 downwards.
TGGAGAAACAACCTCCCTGGTACATTTTTTAGGCATTTACATCAAGTAGTCGTTCTTGATTGCATATGTAGTTTTACACAGAATTGCTAGGTATATTATTTTCTCTAAACGTGATATAAGTGTCTTCCTGCCTTTCTATATTTGTAGTGAAAGTTTTTAAATATCCTTAATTACAACAGCATATTTTCAACTGTGCTAGTAAAGACTGCTAAACTTAAACAAGAAAAGATATAAGCAATAACATGAAAAAAAGTGTTGGCTGAATATGATAATCAGTTTCAAATAATGATGATGATTATGATAGTCATGATAAATGAAGAAACAGCACAAGGAATGTGGTTACTAACATTGATTTAAAACCTATTCGCTGACAGGCAATAGAAATACTTTATACATAATTTTATTAAATTGTTGTAAAAATTCTATGAATTAAATTTAAACAAATTCACAAGTAATACAAGGACTGTTTTAGAAACACAAATTATGTAAGTGAAGTGACTAGGTTTCTTTGTTTTTCCTCAAAAAGAATGACTAGGATCAAAAAGAATGGAGAAATTTGGGAAATTTAGAATGGAGCTTCATTTGCTCCTCTGAATATGACAGGATCAATAATCATGGATAATGATTATAAAACAATTTTCAAGCCTACAGATTTTTTTTAACTTTTTTATTTTTTAAGATTTATTTATTTATTTATACAAGCAGTGGGTACAGTCAGAAGTATGGGAGGGTGAGAGAATTCACTAGAGCCAGCGCAGGGAACAGAACAGGCAGACTGACAAAATACGCTGCTGAGGGGAGCAGTGGGCAGCAGGAGAGGTCTGAGCGCCATGTGGGACCCTCGCCAGGTGGCCAGGTATCAAACAGGCCCTGCAGAGGCTGCGGGCAACTTTGCAACCCAGCGCTCAACCGATGAGCCACTGGGGAGGCCCCGAGCCTACAAAATTTTTGACAAGGACTCTGGGAACTCCATGACATTATGTGTCAAATTATGCCTGTGTGTGTACTTCTACCAAAATAAAAGAATTCAACAGGTTGTACCTATTTCCCAATACTGAATAAAATGAGAATCAGTGTTTAAAAAATTAAATATGATTTCATTTCTTTTAGTTGTCTTTCAATTGCCTTTTTCTGCAACGCAATTTTTTTTTGTTGTTATTTTTTGTAAAATCTTACGTGTTCAGCCAATGAGGAAGTTGGGAGCTAAGATATAGCATGCACATTCAGTCTGCACTTTTGATGAAATCTAAAGGCTAAAATGTAATGCAGTGCCAGTAAGGAAAATTCTCAGGAGAGAAAATGAGGCCTCACAAGAGAGTTATAGATCTTAACAGAAGAAATTTGAATAGAAGTAGAAGCTATCTTCCCATAGTCATTTCCTATACACATTTCTTAATAATAAGATTAAGTTGCCCTAAAATAAAAAGCTAGTTAAGAGGCAAAATGAGTTTTGTATCCCACATCTTTTTGCTAGACATTACAATTCAAGTGTAGAGAACACAACCAAATGAAATTTCTTAGATCCTCTAACAACATAACAACACAAAATACAGAGCAATATAGAAAATATCTAGCTGAGGATGTTGATGAATAGTTTTAATTGTTTTGGTTCAATTCATGTTAAATGATAGCATGCTGTGATTTTAAACCCTACATTAAATAATTTTAGAAATCAAATTTATAGCTATAGTATAATTATAAATCTACATAACCTATATATATCATGACCAAAACTTGCTAAATTTGGAAACCAATTCTTTAAAGTATATTTTCTAAATTATCCAGTGTAATGAACTCAACATGGGAGTTAATTCCCATACTTTCAGTATATAGTGATATATTTTAAAATCTAGAGCAGATTTTTGCTTGGAAGATGACAGGTCTAATCCATTGTTGAATATCCTCTATTTTTTATTCATAAACAGTCATTTTTACAACCCACAAAGGCAAATTCCTCTAAGTATTAATTCTGCTACTGTATAAAGTTATCTTCGAAAATAACAGCATTACAAATCAGAGGCCTGTGATTATGTTAATTGTAATATTTATCCCTGAAATCATTTAAACACCTTTCATAATATAAATCTTTATACACTATACCTCATTTAACAGCCATTAACACATCTTCCATCTCAAATCAAGTGTACCTACTAATAATGACTTAATTTTATTACTTATCAGATGTGGTTTTACATTATCAGCAATCTTATATCAAGTCTGTGCAGTTAATTATGTAAAGCTTCTGCAAAATGTTTTGCTTATCTCCCAACATATTATTTGGGGGCTAAAATTTAACAACAATCAAATTGAGAATACAGTAATTGTAAAGTCTGCCTTTTGTAGGGCAAAATGTAAAATAAAATGTTAATCTTATTTCAAAGATTAAGATGAATGTATACCATTTTAAAACACTGAAAGCTGGAAACTCATGAGTACATATAGTAGACAGAACTGAATATATGTGTATTTCAAAGATTTACAGAAATACACAAACACATCTTATTGTCAAAAATACAAAAATGAAAGAAATTCTTCAGAATAGAAGAAAAACATTCTTAGGCTAGCCTGATTTATTTATTCAAAGGAAATCTTATATTGAGCCAAAACTCCATGTGAAATATCCCTTAGGTTGCATAAGGTCTATTTTATTTTAATTGTAGAAATCTGGAACCTAAAAATTAACAAGAAGTATGCCTATTTTAAACATTGTATTTAATTAATCTCCTTGAAACTTGATTTTAATTGTGGTTGCTTCATATATTGGGGTAAATTGAGTGAATAAAACCCCTAACATGTTAGAAAATTGTATTGGCTTTTCATCTTATGCCTCTATTTTCTTCTCTGTAACCGGTGGTAATAATAGTTTCAACCGTATGGATGAATTGCAAAAATCAAATTTGACATGAAATGTTTTAGATTTTACTATAATATTGAGACAATTTAATGATTTAATTTCTAATTTTCAACTGATAGCATTTAAACAGGAAATAGATTGTTATTTTCTGGTCTTTTATCCTGTCAGTTTAAAAATTTCACTTATTAGTTCCAGTAACTATTATGTACAATCTTTAGTACCTTTTTGTAGATTTCTTAGGATTTTCCATGTGCCTGCTCATGTGGTCTGCAAATAAAGAATTATGTATTTCTTATTTATTGCAAATTGCATACCATTTATCATTTTCTTGCTAACTTGAAATGGAAGAGACCTCAGCTGAATTATAGAATAGAAACGAGAGGAAACATATTTGCTTTGTTCCAGATCTTAGAAATAAAATATTCAATGATGTGGGCCTCCCCGGTGGCGCAGCGGTTGAGCGCTATGTTGCGAGGCTGCCTGCAGCCTCTGCAGCGCTGGTTCGATCTCCGGCCACTGGGCAAGGGTCCCACATGGTGTGCAGACCTCTCCTGCCGCCCGCTGCTCCCCTCAGCAGTGTACTTCGTCAGTCTTTCTGTTCTGCTCCCTGCTCTGGCTCTGGTGAATTCTCTCACCCTCCCGCACTTCTGACTGTGCCCAGTGCTTGTATAAATAAATAAATAAATAAACAAATAAATAAATAAAAATAAATAAATATTCAATGATGTCAGCTGGTGTTTTATTCCTCCTCCCTCCCTTTTTCTTTCTTTACATAAAGCCTTTATTGCTTTGAAAGAGTCTCTTGCATTTGTAGTTTGCTGAAAGTTTTTTACCATGAATGGATGTAGAACATTTCAAATGTGTTTCTCTGCATTATTGAGATGTTTATGCTAGTTTCCCCTTCATTTTGTTAATTTGATGAATTACATTGATTGATTTTCAAACATTATGAAATCCTTCTATCTCATAGATGTATCCATGGTATGTTTGTTTCATATGTAGTTAAAAGCTAACGTTTGCTTTTCTCCATCTTTGATCATGAGGATTATTGGACTGTACATTTATTTCCTTTAATGTCATTGTCTAGTTTTGATATTATTTATTTTTAATAATATGAGGATGCTTTGGCATCCTCATATTATCTTAGATTTGCTTTATTATTTATATTTTTGTTTCTTTCCTCTTTCCCTTTTTACTTTCCCTCTCTCTCTAGATCTTTCTTCTTGTCTCCCTCTCTCTCTCCTGGTTTCTCTAGTATTTATAGTTCATATCTTTAATTCATTACAACAAATCAATTCAGTTTTATTTTACAACTTTTACAAGAGTATAGTACAACCATTTCTCTTTCTGTACTTTTTTCATGTATTTTCCATTTGGTGTAATGTATTTTCCATTCCATTCTATTGCTACAATTCTGTATCTCATACCATTTTAATTCTATTTGAAGAAAGACATTTAATATTTTGGAGAATTTTTGGAATTAAATAACACAAAATTTTAAAATAGAAGCATTAATTTCATCTTTATATTTTTGAACTTTGTTTTTGGGTATCAAATTCTAGATTGAAAGAACTTTTTCTTTCAGCATTTAAAAAAATTTCCCATTGTATTTTGGATTGCATTACTTCAGATGAAAAGTCTTTTACTTTCCTTAAGTTCCTTTTGTCTACAAAACTAGCTGCTTTAAGCCCTTTCTTTGTTGTTGATTTCCAACAGTTCATGATTGTTTTGGTGAAATTTTCTTTTCTTTTTTTTTTTTTTGATTTGTATATTTTTACATCATTGCTCATTTTTGTACAAGTTTGATGTATCCACTCAGGTGTAATCCCCACCACCTCCAATACCAACACCAAGACACCTGTGAATCGTCATCATAGTCTTTTGTGCTCTTCCTTCCCCTATTTTGATCCTTCTTCCTCCCCTTCCACTGCTGAATGTCTCTGATTTATAATGTACCTGCTCATTTTGTCTTTTATTCCCAATCCCTTGTTAATTTCACTTATATTCCCTCTATGAGTAAAGCAATTTGATATTTTTCATTCTCCTTCTGGCTTATTTCACTGAGTATAATCCTTCTAGCTCCATTCATGTTGCTGCAAATGGATGAGTTTATCTTTTTTGGTTGCTGAATACTATTCCATTGTATCTTCTTAATACAGTTATCTGGTTTTGGATATTTAGGTTGTTTCCATATCTTAGCTATGGAAATTTTCTTTGTATTATCTTGCTCATGTCTGTTGAGATTTTTGGATCTGTGGATTGATAATTTTCATTAAATTTATAAAATTGATGCTTATTATCTACTTTAAACAACATTTTCTGGTGTCATACCCTTTCAAATTTTAATTAGACAGATAATGGTTTATTACTCCACCAGTTGCTTATGTTCTGTTATCTTTACCAATTTTTCTCTTTGTGTCCATTATCATTGGATATAATTGCAGTGTCTTTAATGTCACAGATCTGAACTTCTGCAATGTCCAATGTAATATAATTCTAGAGAAGTTTTTAATGTGTATTTTTTACCATGTAGAAACTAACTTTAGTTTTTTTTATACTTATTTCTCTCATTATTTGTTTTCTTATTTATAACAAGTGTTTTGAACAGGTACAGCAGTTGCTTATCTTTTCTGCTATTTCCAGTTGTTTGTTTTAAGATTTATTTATACAAGAACTGGGGTACAGGCCAGATGCGCAGGAGGGTGAGAGGATTCACCAGAGAGAGAGTGGGGCAAACTAACTGAAATACACTGCTGAGGGGCGCAACTGTCAAGACAGGAGAGGTTTGCTGTGCCATGTGGGTTGCTCCGAGGCCAGCGGGATAGAACCAGCACTGCAGAGGCTGTGGACAGTTTCACAGCACTGCATTCAACCACCTGTGCCACCAGAGAGGCCCCGCTATTTCCAGTTTATCTATCATCTTGGAGGTCTCTTTTTGTTAATAATTTTTCTCCAGGGTGACATACTTCTTATGTGAAATATTTCTTAGTAAGCCTTTTCTTTTATTACTAACTGAGCATTGTGCATTATGTCATCAAGTGTTTTGCTTTTGTTGACTTCCTTTAAAAAAGGAGTTGGCTTTGTTTTGCAGTCAGTGAAGTTCATTGATTATTAGTTTGATGCCATTATAGCCCAATTATAGTCTGTACTTTGGAAGGTTTTAAGTTGCCTTTACTCCAGTGGTATTTCAGTTCTACTGCTAAGTCTCCTACTCTGCAATCTCCTCTGAAAAACATGAGGAATTACCAAGGCTTCAAAACTGATTGCTTTGAGACCAAATTTCTGTTTCATGTGAGAGTTAATTGTTCAGATTATGACTTCTACTTGTTTTTTCTGACCTTGTATAGTCTCACCTTATGCGAGACTGGCCTGTGTATTGCAAAGACTCAAGATTCAAGACTCAAGATTCTACATAGCTTCATGGGTTTGCTCTTTCTGTTAATTTATTTCCAAAATTGCACATGCATGTGCACACACCGAGAGAAATGCACACCTAATTTTCTATTTGTTATGCATGGGATCTTAAATACAGTTGTTTTTATCCATCATGGTCAGAGGTGAGATGCTCTTAAAACTGCATCTTCCATATACAAAAAAAAAAAAAAAGAAAGAAAAAAGAATTTTGATGGCTAGATAGATCACAGAATTACAATGCAAAAAAGAAAAGGTGAATTAGAGATGTTTTTACCCCAAAGAAGAAAAATCCCTTTGAGGCTTAAAGAAAGACTTAGAAAAACTGGAAATTAATGAGAGGGATGAGTACAGACATAGAAACTCAAATATTTTGGCACTCTGGTCCAAATGCTTATATATGTGAATGAAAAGAGACACTATAGCATAAAACCCAGATAGAATGAGGGTCAAGGAAAATTTAGCAAGGAAATATTATTCCTGCTAAGTATTCTGAGTTCAGAAAGGACTATGAAACAGGGTGTCCTACCCTTACTCTAATATCAATACGGCAGCGATAGTTAGTAGGTTCCTTGAAGAAACATCACATAATTTTGCATTCTTTGACATAGTGAATAAATATCTATGATAAGTTTATTGATCAATATCAGGTGGTGGCACAAGGGATTATGCATCACACTGTGAAGCAATCCGCAGCCACTGCAGCACAAGTTCAATTCCTAGTCAGCCAGGGAGCAGCCCACATGGCACAGCAGACCTCTCCTGTCTCACCTGCTGCTCCCCTCAGCAGTGTATTTCAGTACATCTGCCTGTTCTGCTACCCACTCTGTCTCTGGTGAATCATCTCACACACACCCCCACCCCCACATCTCTGGCCTATACCCCAGCTCTTGTATGCATAAATAAATAAATCTAAAAAAAATCAGGTGGTGGCAATGTGGAGGCCAAATGAGGCCTGTCAAACTTCATAAAAAATAAGTGACCATGATAGCCAAACTGTACTCAGCAAAGATGTGGTCTAAGAATTAATCGCCTTTGACAATGTTGTTTCTCTGATAATAGAATACAAAATCCCTTGTATTTTGTCTTAGGATTTTAACTCCTACCAGAATAAAGAACAAAAAAAAAAAAGAAAGTAAAGAATTTCTGACAGATTATGTATTTACCCCAAAAGAGACTAAACTTTGATTCATAAAAACTAAGAATAAGTGAATTTAAATGAGAAATCACTACATAAGATTGTGAGTAATACAGTGGGATAAATAAATTGCCTTCTCTAGACTTATAACGACCTCAAGTAAGTTTGAACTATGTTTACAAAATACTCTTTTTTACATCTTTATTTGGTTTGAAGTCATGTCCATTTAGATCTAGAACCAAGATCTTGTTGAATAATTTCATATCAGTATAAAGATATTTTTAAACATATCCTATAATCAATACTCATTTTCAACATTCTGCTTATATTCTAAAATGTGTATAATACTCCTTTGAAGGAAGTAGTATTAGAGGATGCATTTCAATAATCATGATTATTCAGTCATAAAACAGAACATCTGAAAAACTGACTTGATAAGTGATTATCATATGTAGTTTTGCATAGCAGACAGTCCTCTAACTTACAAACAGATTGAATACCAAAAGATCATTTGCTATAAGATTTTTAGAACTCAGAACATATTTTCCCTCTAGGAGCAATGTTGGATATGGTATTCAGATTATTACACCAGAGAGAGAAGCTTATCAAATTCAAAATTAGTTAAATTTATTTTAATAAATGTTTATTGAAAACTTATGGTAAATAGTCCATATGTTAGGTTCTAAGAATGTAAAGATTTGCAGACTTGTATTGAAAGAGTCATGGTATCTCTGAATTATTAATTTATAAATACAACATATAAATAGTTATTTAGCCCTTAATTTCAGCCCTTATATAATGTGGGCAAAACATATATGGATTTGATTTCAGAGGACATGCTTGTGAAATAGAGGGAGGGTGGGTAATCATTTGGCTAACCTATTGATACGGTGATTCAATACGAAAGGTTTTGAATGCTCTGAGTGTTAATAAAAGAGGGAGTCATTGCTCTTGTTTAGTAGGTAATTTCCAGGGGAATGATGAAATATGAATTATTGATATTCACCTAAGCCAATTTGTGGAAAGTGTAGAAAGAGAAATAATTCTTGGCATTAATAGAAGTTCTTAGGAACATAATACACATAGAAGACTTCTAACAGCTACCCACTTTAGGTTGACTTCACATAAATAATTAACAAGTTGGTAAAATATACTTACTACAGGGTTGTCTAATAATTGGAATGTATAATTTTAAAAATCAGATTTAAAAATATTCTTTTTAGGTACCAAAATATATGCCCACTAGAAATTTTGTCCATCTACAAAAGTAGTCAAAACAATCCTGACAAAAATGGATACACAAATTAATGAAATAGAGATGAGAACCCAGAAAAACCACATCCTTATGTGAACAGTTAATTTAAGACAGAGGATTCAAGAGTATCCTGAAAGGGGAAATCCTATACGTCTGAATCATAAAGAACACTGTAAATCAGTGTTACTTCAGTTAAAAAAAATCTGCAGCAGAAGAAGCTATCATTAAAACAAAGACCTCATAGTGAATGGGAAAAAGTATTTGCATATCACATATCCAACAAGAGGCTAATACATGATGTGTACAGAGAACTCATACAACTCAACAACAGATAACAAAAAAAAAAAAGGACAAAAAGTTTAAACAGATGCTTCTCCAAAAAAGACATTGCTCACCATTACTTGTAGTCCAGGAAATGAAAATCAAAATTACAATACCACCTCCACCTGTCAGAATGGCTCATATTAAGAAGATCAGAAACATGAATTGCTGAGGATGTGGAGAAAAAGAAATGTTAGTACATTGTTGATAGGATGTAGGCTGGTCATTCACTGTAGCAAACAGTATAGAAAACGCTCAAGATATTAGATATACATGTACTATGTGATTGATGAATTCCACTCCTAGGGTTTACCCAAATAATACAAAATCACTAATTCAAAAGTATATATGAACTGGTAAGTTCATTGGAATACTATTTACAATAGCCAATTTATATAAACCACTGAAGTGCCAATGACAGATGAGTGGATCAGGTAGATGCGGTATATACACAGTGGAGTACTACTCAGCTATTAAAAAAAAATGAGGAGATCTTGTCATTTGCAATAACATGGAAGGAACTGGAGGAGATTATGCTAAGTGAAATAAGTTAGAAAGAAAAAGACAAATGTACTGGATGATCTCAGTCACAAGTAGAATATAGAGAAACAAAGAAACGAACAAAACTAAATCACTACAAACCCTTGAAATTTGATTATAGAATTGAGGTTACTGTAAGTAAAGGGAAGGGATTATTGGTGCTTTGGTGATAAGAGTGGTGTGCAACATACACATGACAAGTGTGAACCTATAACCCTGTTGTAAGTGAATGTTTCCTCACTAAAGAATAATTAAATTTTAAAAAGAAAAAACAATCTTATAATTGAAAATGGAAAAATGGTGTGAAGTGATCTTATGAACCACTAATAAAATTGTTTCCTGCTATAGCATGACATTTCTGAAAATGTCATAAATATGTTAATTAAAAAGTCATTCTATTCATCCATTCATCTTTCCATTAAATAAATTTAACTTAATATTAATGAATTTATCATTTAGTGGATAGCAATCTCAAGTCAGCCATTATACTACTTGCTTTATTTTTTTTTGTTGTTCTTCATTCTTATTTTATTTTTTTTTAATTTTATTTTTATATTCCCCATACAATTGCACTACTTGCTTTAAATATAGAGGCAAATAAGACATAGCATCTCCATTCTAGAGTCTTCCCTTTCACCAAGGAAGAAATGCAGATGGACAGTGATGCATTTGTACTACAAGGTTAAAAGGGTTGTGAAAGATCCAGAATCCCCTGGGACAAAGACTTCCAGAGATGACTTCCTGGAAAAAGGAATCATCTAAATCTGCCTCAAGAGTCTAAGCTTATACCCATTTCTATAATTAGCTCAGAACATTATGAAATGATTGTTATAAGTGGCAGCAGCTTTCTATTACTATGGTCTTTTAGCTTTTAATATTAATAATGTAAAGTTGAAATAGAAGCTATCTCTGTGTTTTTACCCATCAAGCATAACTCTAGGACATTCAAAAAATTATCAGGATTTATTTAAATGTTTCATATTGAAATTCAGATTAATATATGAAATACTACAAATATCCTGATCCCCTTTACTTCTCAGATATAAAATCTTTTATAGAAGATTGAACCATGAATACATCCCAAACTTAGAAAATCAATGGACAATTCAAATATATAGTTATGACAGTTACAGTGAGACCAAAACTTTCTGCTGCACTAAGCCTGGCAAAAATAAAATCTAATCAAATTTGCACTGAAATGATGGGGGGTGGCGAAAAGGGATGCTATCCACATTCTAGGTCTCTTTGGATTATTGTCAATAAATAGGTTTCATTTTGTTCATTCATGTTCAATATCCATGTCTTTACAAAAACTTGCAAAGTGACCCTCCAAATTTTCAGCAGCTTAGAGATATCATAGGTTTTAATGAACCTATCATGTCACATTATCGTTGTGCTTATTTTGTAATGCTCTCATATAGAATTTTTAGGATTTTGCATGTCACCTCAAAGAAATACCTTCTTCATTGGAACAGTTATATAAGCAAATATAAATATGCTGAATCAATTTACCTGTGTACTTTAAGCATAACTTCAAGGATAGGTATGTGTATTTTTGTGTGTGTGTGTGTGATCTAACAAACCTCATGAAAGACCATCTTGTATATATATATAGTTACATTGTATGCATATTTATTTTAACAGGTGTGTGCAGATGAGAAAACACTTATGTGTATAAAACAAATGAACATAAACAAGTAAAGTTTACATATTTAAATGTTCCATGATTACCTGTTATGAAACTCAATTTCTGTGGTCATTTGTGCCCTTGAACCTACTTCTCAGTTTTCCCAGTGGAAGGTTATTACCAGAAACAATTCTCACCAATCTACTATCTGTCCTCTTAGCTTTTTTTTAAGGCTTGGATATCTCTATCTATTCAAATTGCCTCAGACATCTTTAGTGTGTGTAAATGTGTATGCAAATGTATGTGTGTGGAAGAGAGAAAAACTAAGAGACAGAGACAAAAGAGAATGAATAACAATTAGTATCCAGATGGCTAGAAGATATGATTAAAACAGGCAATAGTGAGATAATCTCTCTGGCAAGTCTCTCCATCACCTTTTCAATAAATAGTGTTGGAATGGACATCTACATACAAAAAAAAATTTTTTTTTAAGATTTATTTATGCATACAAGAACTGGGGTACAGGCAAGAGGTTGTGGAGGGTGAGAGGATTCACCAGAGACAGAGAGGAGAACAGAACAGGCAGATTGACTGAAATACAGTGCTGAGGGGAGCAGTGGGCAAGTCAGAAGAGGTCTGCTGTGCCATGTGGGTAGCTCCCTGGCAGGCTGGGGATGGAACTCATGCTGTAGTGGCTGCAGATAGCTTCATAGTTGCCTCTAAACCCCTTGTGCCACCAGGAAGGCCCTACATACAAAAAACTTTAATCTACTATCTAAGTCTAATAACTTATGCCAAAACTAGTTTATAAACACCATAGATAAAAATGTACAATCGGGGCCTCCCTGGTGGCGCAGTGGTTGAGCGCTGGGTTGCGAAGCTGCCCGCAGCCTCTGCAGTGCCAGTTTGATCCCCGGCCGCCGGTGGAGAGTCCCACATAGTGTGCAGACCTCTCCTGCCGCCCACTGCTCCCCTCAGCAGTGTACTTTGGTCCTTCTGCATGTTCTGCTCCCTGCTCTGGCTCTGGTGAATTCTCTCACCCTCCTGCACTTCTGACTGTACCTAGTGCTTGTACAAATAAATAAATAAATCTTTAAAAAAAATGTACAATCAAAAAACATTGTTTCAGAAGAAGGCATAGGAGAAATCTTCGTAATCTAGAGAAAGTAAATATTTTGATGTGCCTCAAAACTGTGCTCCTTAAAGAAGTTGATAAAAGGTAGAGGGTGAAGATGGAGGAAATACAGGATAATTGAGACATCATTTCATTCTTGCACACTGAGGAAAAACATTACAGGGAGCCGCCACATCTGGAATGAAACTGGGGACATGAGAACCATTGTCTCATCAGAGAGAAGAGACAGAAACCATTGAAAGCATAGGAAAGACTGAAAAATTGTGAGTCAGGAATTGTGCCAGTTCCCCAGTAGGGACACCTACCCTTCCACTTTAGCCCCCTAGGCTCTTGTGAGACCTGGACCAATGACAGAGAATTCATACTTCTCAGTGAGAACATAGCTTGTTCAACTTTTCACCAAGGGCACACTTGCAGCTGGTGACTGGTTTCGGCAGTGGAGAGGACCACATATCCATCTGTCAATCACTGACTCACAGGGTTGTCTGTACCCCTTTGTGGAATGGGGGAAGTCACCCACACTGCCCTGATCTTCAATCTCCAGGCCTATCCCCAATCTACCTTTGATGACCCCCAGTCCAAATTCATTTTCGTTTCACCTGCACTTTGAGATTGTCAGAAGATCTATTTAATATTTTTTTTCACTTTTTCATTTCCATTTGGATTGTTACACTCACTCAGATTATAAATTTTGATGAGAAAATATTTCGGAATATTAAATAGTAAGCAGAATATTAAACTCATTTCTCTGTATTTTATTTTGGAATATGATTCTTCACATTTTACATTCCTTTCAAGTTACATTTGCCCCAATTTGTAAATTTCTTGGAATATCTCCTATTTTGTTTTCTGTTTATGCTCTAAACCTTGTGTCATGCCATAATTAAATAATGTCTTTTTTTTTTTAAGATTTATTTATTTATACAAGAACCTAGGTACAGGCCAGATGCGCGGGAAGGTGAGAGGATACACCAGAGACAGAGCAGGGAACAGAACAGGCAGACTGACGAAATACACTGCTGAGTGGAGCAGTGGGCGAGACAGGAGAGGTCTGCCACGCCATGTGGGACCCTCCCTGGCCGGCTGGGATTGAACCGGCGCTGCAGAGGCTACGGACAGCTTCACAGCTTGCCGCTCAATTGCCTGCACCACCAGGGGAGGCCCAAGAATGTCTTGAGATAAACAATGTTGAGATAATTTCATACTCAAATCAGTGCAAATTTTATTTATTTTATGTTGCTGTTCATGAAAAACCAACTAATTTTGCTTAAACTTTTAAAAATAAATTTGTTATCTCAATTTTGTCCCTATAAGCTTTTCACGCAAGATTTTCACTTAAATAATATTTATTTTTGTAGCATTTCATATAAATTGTTTTCCCATATGTACTTTCACTTATTTTATACTACCTTGAGATAAATCTTGCTTATTAGCACTGGTCTAGGACATGGCTGTGGGAAGGTGGACCTATTACAATACATCTTTATTTTAATCAGACTACTCTCCAATTGCTTATAGAAATTTTATACCAAATTTTACACATACTTCTAAAATTTTGCACTATATTTTACTTTTCTCAATGCACCTAAACCAGATATCTTTAAAATATCTTATTTCAATAAAACTCAATTGACATCCATAGCTTTATTTTTTTAATAGCTAAGTGCTTTTTCAGAAAAAAATAGGCAGTATTTTTGAAGAAGGTAGTTTAGTACATTAAAAATATTGATGTTTCATTTTTCTACCAATTATGAAAATAAAATAATATATAAGAATTGAGATTTTCCATTGAAATAATTTAAAATATTGTCTACCTGAATCTTAAAGTGTGCTTTAAAATAAACGAGTAGCTTTTAATAGAATAAAAAGCTCAAAGAATGTTAAGGGTTAAAAGCCAGACAAAAAAACTTTTCAGATAATTGCACATATAGATAATAAACTTCTAATAAAAGTTATGTACATATGGTAAAAGCTAATTTCTGCTTTTGTTATTTTTAAACTAGAATATGGTAAATATACTCAAATAAAAATACTGTCTTTTATAAAATGCGTTTTAATCCAAATTTGCTCTCCAGAATGCTTTTTTGCAAAATTGCCTCTTATTAAACTGAAGTCATTTTATTTATATGTTGTAATTTTGAAGAGCCTATAGTACTGATTTTTTTAATTTAATTTTTTGGGTGATGTTTATTGTAATGACAAATATAGCATCCCCCTGAAAATGCCTTTTGCCGAGCATTAGAAATAGTATATCTTTAATTTATATAATAACTCTGAATGACACTTGCTATCAGTCACATTTTTGAGAATACTAAGACTTTTAAAAGGCAAATTCATTCATCAGGTAAATGACAGAATCAGGATGTCAGGCCAGGTCTCACCTACTGCAAGTGTGTCACTTCACCAAAATATGGACATCTTTTCAATGATATTAGTTAGTGGTAATTTGCAGGATCCTTTCCTGTTCATTTAAGGGATACAAGCCCCATGAAAATTAAACTGTGATAATTTTTTATTGTTTGCTTAGAATATCTGATGTTTCAGAGATTGAAATGAGGCTGATTCTTATAATACCTTTGGAACAATCATGCCACCTGCAGTCATTAACTTGAAAACCTTGAATTTATAAAAGAAGGAGTAAAAAAGGATTTGGAAATAAGTAAAGGTATAGGAAAATATAACTCACCTCTCATTGCATTTTATCAGTATTTGTTGCAACTTATTAGTAATTTATCTAATAAATGTGAACTAGTTATTTTTATCATTTATCTTCAAGCTTTTCTGGCAGCCAGTTTTTTCAATCCAATGATTATTTTACAAACCAGTTTTAAAAGCAATTGACAGAGTAAAACCAATTAAAGAGGGTTTTTCGTTTGTTTGAAGAGCAAGCATAGGATAATTGTGTTGAAGTTGCTTTAAAATGTATACATCTAAAGTTATCTGAGTTTCAGAGTACCTTATCTGCTTTCTAATTTTCTACAAGATGCTTTTAATATTTCGATATTTATATTACACCATAGAGGTCTGAAAGATTTCAGGAAGTCTTGCATATGCATCAGAAACAAACAATCAATTAATAAAGAAAAATCACAATTTAGATGTTAGTTGCTAAAAATTTGGCTACTACTCCTTTAACTATAGCTCAGAGATTTCTAATTTTAGCTCAGATTTTACTGAGGCACCCACAATGACAAAGATGTCATATTTTAACTTTCTTTTCAATTTCTCGTAATTGAAAATTCTAAATTTCAAGCACAATAAACTATCTGTTTTAAATAATAGCAACTTAGTAATTGGAGGATTTGTTTTTTCCCCTACAAAATTACAATATTGAAATACTAAAAATCTCAATGATTTAGCTGATCTTTATTCTATTTAGAATAAAATAGAATAAAAGACTTTAATGTTTGGAATGTTAATGCAACACATTGACAGAACTATGGGGAGTTATTCAAACTAATTTAATTTTAAAAGAAAACTATGTTGTAGATGAAGCTGTCATTATTACCACATTGCCAAGGGAAATATAACCATAAATAAAAATCCCAAATGTTGATTTAGGTATACTGTTTCATTTACAACTTGTTTCAAATCAAAATTCCTCTTTCCAAAAAAGATAATTCTGAAAGCCATTACCGCATTATGTAGGCTATTTTTTTATAATTTAAAAATCATATAAAGCATACATTATTTTTTCCTGCCAGAATTTATTCTCAATAGTATAACCTTCATCAGGATAAAACAACTCAAAACATGGTTAAAGAACAAGAGAAAAAGATACAGTCAATGTGACCTAGACACTCTGAGAGTATACTTAAATTTTTTATACCTAAAATCTGCAATAGTCCCTAAGTGGTAAGATATCCCAGCCGTCCTATACCAAGTATTTCATGTGATGCAAGGGGATGAATGCAAATGAAGGAATATCCTTGTTATAACAAGCTCCAGATCTCTTTTTCCATGTTCTCTCTGTTATGGAAGTTAAAATCAGCACTAATGATTTATTTATTGAACAAAGCATTTGATATATGGCATTAGTGTTGGACAATCCTTGCACTAAAAAACAGCAAACCTGGGATCCACTTGAAGAAGACATTTCAGAATAACATGAAGGAGTCTTTTACATTTAAGTTTTACAGGTAGAGATATCCATGTAAGATTTTTAAAATTTCAAAATTTTAAACCTTATTTTAAATAAAGTGAGTGTTTATTTAAACCTTATTTCAAATAAACAGTAGTTTCT
This sequence comes from Talpa occidentalis, assembly GCF_014898055.3. NCBI lineage: Eukaryota > Metazoa > Chordata > Mammalia > Eulipotyphla > Talpidae > Talpa > Talpa occidentalis. Next base: position 81,605,135 of record NW_023603184.1, on the reverse strand, counting down.
GAGAACCTAATATTTTTCTCTTGCAGCTTAAAATACTTTTCAGTATCTTAAGCAATCAGTGACTGTATTTGTAAAGACTTTCCTGCATTTTAGTTTGATAGGTTTTAGAAGCAAGTGATACAAATAAGAGAACAAAGTCTTGCTGGAACTAGCCCTAAGATTTCTTCTTATTTACAGCAAAATAAATGACCTTTTAAGTATTTTTATTGAACTCTCTTAAAAATATAAAAAATTAGACTCAAAATGTGCCTACTATCTTAGTAAGACAGACCTGCAATTACCACCAGGATCCCTGAGATTTCTTTTTAAAATGGGATATTAGAATTTCCTATGAGGTCCCAAGAGATATAGAGGAACTCTACTGACTTCAAAATTGTTACAAGATCATCTCTGAATTATAATTATATGACTTGATAACTTTATTCCTTTATTTATTTATTCATTCATTCATTCATTCACTCATGCATTCATTTGTAGAGAAACTATGTTAAAATGAGAAAGCCATTCCAATTTTCAAGAAGGTGTTTGAAGGTGTTTCATAGGTTGAAAATATATTCAATATAATTACTTAAATTTTCTGATTCTGCTAAAGTCGTTAAGGGATAGCAATAAAATCTGGTAAACTTACCTTATATCCAGAGAAAACGGATATTAAAAATGGCTAAGGCATAAGCAGCTGAAACAAACTCAAATGTACAGGAGGCACAAGTCCCCAATGATTTGAAACCAGAAAATTATATTGTTAAATAACACATACATATAACTGTATTTATTAGATAGTGATGGAGATAAATGTAGCTGCCAAAGTTGAATGGATAAAGATTTGAAATCAGATGAATGTGGTTTGTAATTCCAGCTTTGTCATTGGGTATGTTATTGGCTATGCAGCCTTTGACTTTAGTTTCGTCACTTGTGAAGCAAATGTAGTGGAATGTGTTTGAATGGAGATTGTTTAGCAAGTACAAGGGAATGAGACATTTTTCCTGTATTTACACAAACTTCTATATCCCCACCCCACCCACCACCAACACCCACCATGAACATCCTTAACAGGGTTTCAAATTGAAAAATAAGAAAATAATCTGGAGCAACAAAATCTTAAAATCATAAGTACCAATAACTGCATCTAACCACATAGTACCTACAAAGACAAAAATCTCATGAAAAGCTTTAATTCAAAAAATAAACATATTTCTTAGGTCTTAATTTTAGATGAATTATATTTTTAACACAGCTATCAATAAACAGAATTCTGTTAATAACATCAGCCAGTATAAAATATATGGCAGTTTTCTAATACTACTTTCCCTGAATCATTATGATATGAAAATGGAAAAGAAGTCCAGGTATTATAAGATAAAATATGTCCTAGCTCTTGCTCATAGGAAGTATCTGAAAGTTCACTTAGTTCATGAATCCTATTTAAGTAATGCTTTATAGAAATAGATATCCAAGTACTGACTGTTTTGAATAGTGACTTTGAGACTGTCTAAATTGTGTTAAATCCACCATCCTGCCTCCATCTTATATACTGCTCTGGTGTAGTTTATAGTAGCATTTTGTTTGATTTACCACTCACTTTCAATTACTTAACTAGGGTTTAAAATATCCAATTTTTTTTTTTTTTTTTTTTTTGGTGGGACCCTCGCCGGTGGCCAGGGATCAAACTGGTGCTGCAGAAGCTGCGGGCAGCCTCGCAACCCAGCGCTCAACCACTGCACCACCAGGGGAGGCCCTAAAATATCCAATTTTCTTTCTAACTTTAGTTTGAAAGATAGAAGACTTGTCAAAGGATCTACATTCTTAAAAAAAAAAAAATTCTTCATATACACACACACAAGCATGCTTAGGATAGCTTACTTTTAACTACTCTATAACACCTACCTTGTTGCTTTGGATCATTAATCACAACCAACTAAATAGTAAATTAAATTAACTATGTAAATATTGGTTTAATGACTGACTTCCCCACTAAAGTATGCTTTTTGAGGTCAGGAGCTTTAGGAGCCCTATTTGCCTCATTCATTCTTTTATCCCAGACACCTAAAACTGCATACATAGCTCTATCTATCTATCTATCTATCATTATATATATTAGATAAGTGAAATAAAAATATATCACAACACAAATCTAATACTTTTTCACTAAAAGTTTTTCACTAAAATTGTCACTAAAACTTATGTCCTCAAATTGAATATTAGTATCACGTTATCTAAATTGTATGACAGACCTAAACTTCTATGCGGATTTAAAACTATTCCATTTCATACACACACACACACAATTTAATACTTAGTAAAATTGTTCCTAGAACTCTTCAACAAATGAACTGATTGTATAATGTCATTGATATTTTATTTATCCCATAGTACAAAGTCAATATATTCCAAATTTGTCATCTTGAAAATTTGTCTTCAAAAAAACAAACAAAAAAAATTGTCCTCAACATTAACTATTAATCACATACAATGACAATGTCCTCATTCTCATAAAGTTTAACAGAAGCAATCATGCTAATATTACAACAGGTACTTAAACATGATAATAAATGTCAATATGCTTTATAAAACAAAATGACATGCATCTTTTGCTTCTGTAACCGTAAATAATTTTAATGATTCCACTCTTAAAAACTAACATAAATATTGTGTCCCATTATTAAACAAAAACTGTAGTCTTCCTGTTTGATTTTTATGATTTTAAACAGATAAAAATTACATAGACTGCGTGAGGGAACAGAGTCCTGTATTTCTAAAATACCAACAATAGTGTAAACCAATGTTACCCCAATAAAAAATAAAAGAAAATTTAAAACCAAAAAAAAAAAAAAAACCCTGACAAAAAGGGTTGTCCCATTGTGTTCTGTTTTCCTTTCTTTTCTTTCTTCCTTTTTTTTTTTTTAGGAGCAAAATATTATATAGTATCAAGCACCTTTCAGAGTGCGGGTGGCTAAGATTCCAGATCCACCAGATTGAAATGAGAGTTTATTTGCCAAATTCAAAACACAGAACATTTCCATATACAGCACAGCAGTATTCTGATAATTTTACCTTTACAAGGAAATGTTGGAGCTAGGCATAGCTGTGGGGTTCCTCTGGATATCTGTGTGATGTGCACAGAATATAGTGACAATTGTTACCTGTCCCTGTCCTGTTTTGTTGTTGTTCCTCTAGTGATAATATATGCTTTCTCCAAATCAATTGCACAGAGTTGTAGGTCTTTTTTTTTTTAATTAAAAAACACTTTTGTGTTTAAAATAAATAAAACTGCTCTTTCAACCTACTTGCCCCCTTTTCCCAGAAAAAAGAGAGAGAGAGAGAGAGAGATAATATTTAAAACTTTGGGTTATTCTGCAATATGGCAATTTACAGTATGTAACCAAGTGTTGCAACAGAAATAAAGCAATGGAATAACAAATCACAAGACACCCTCAGGACAGAAGGTAGAGAGAAATGTTAAATTAATGAGCCTATAAAACTGCTGCAAATGAAACGTGTAAATACATTGATCTTTTTTTTTTAACCTAATGGTTTCCTTATGATTTTTACATCACAGAAAAACCTGTTCTATTTGCACCAGCACAGCTTCTTAGTAAACACTGTTCTTTCTTATCTGCTCGATGCCTTCTCCCTAGGCTATGGCAGATTTTTCATTTAGCTAAAAGCTCGGTAAGAGGTCTACGAGAATGATAATCCTACCACGGGCCGCAGCTGGCATTTTCATGGGGTAGATGATTAGTAGAACGTTTTCTATTCGACCTGGAGAAATTCTCTCAGTGGGAAGTTAACATCCGCTTACTGTCTTCACCAGAACACACTCATCAGTTCCCCATCTGACACCCAAGAGCAGAAGAGGCTGCTTGAATAATGGATAGGATAGGAGAATATCTGGCTTTCTTAAATAGTATCTGTGGTGAGTTACAAGCCCATTCATTGGCTTTATCTTCAGTTTTTAACTGCTTGCCCTTATGCTATCAAATTATTTAGACAACTAAAGGTTTGTGCTCTCTAAAGAAAGAGGAAGCTTTCATTAATACATCTTCAAAATGGGCTGCTTTACTGGCACTTGCCTTTTGGGGGTGGTTTAAATGGATCCTGTAGGATAATTGAAATGGAATCCAGCTACCTGAATGTGAAGGAAATTCTCCCTAAGTAAGGCTTCTCCATTCCTAGAGAGTTCAACCATCCCAGTTCTGAAGTAGTTAATATTTATATGTCTGCAACATATAAACCCAGCAAAGTATTATGCGGGATTTTATGGCCAGAGGATTTTGTATAAGCTTAAAGGAAAATGTTTAAATCACCTAATTTAGCCTTATATCTTTTTTTTTTCTTTTCAGTTTAGTTTCATTTGATTCCCCCATGATGGTCTGTTCTCTGACCTGATGCTTCTATTGCATAATAAAGTTGTAGGAGATAGAACATTCGCCCGTGTGTAAATCTACTTAAAGAAGTTTTCTCATCCTCCGTATTTAGAGACATAACCCCATGTCAGTCTACTTGACCCAGAAGCATTCTCCACTGAAGCTATTCAATAGGAATATGAAACCTGCTATCATTTGAGTACAGTGTAAAACCTAATGACTTCAGCATATGCACACCAAGTAATAGCAAATCATACTTTGTACACTTCACCTTCATTTTATAATCCAGCCCTTTGTATGCAGTAATGAGGTATGTGCTATAAGGAAGATTCTTTAATAGGATTTAATGCACCTGTGAGCAAAGGCATTTTAGCTTTTTATCCCCAGCAGCACTGTAACTGAAAGCCTTTAATACTGATGTGATGGAATATAAATGCAGAAATATTATAATAACCAGAACTTTTCAAAAAGTTTACAGTCTTTCTGTGACAGATTATTTAACTGTGAGTCAAAATTATGCCTTAAGAGAGGTGTAAATAAGGGCATATGGAAATTTTGTGGGGAACCAACCAATGCTTGTAAATGTTTGTGACTTAGAGCCTGTGCTGGGATCAGCTACACTTTATTGGACTTCTTGGGCAGGAAGCTTAGATCCCTTTATTTTCTCACCAAATGTTGCAGGAAGAATGCCTTTGGGAAATAGCCCTATTTGGGGTAACTTCCCACAGCAAATGGATATACTGTTCTAAAGAAGAAATAAACCTTGCATTTGAGTGCATATTTTATATATAAATAACTTGTATGCATCAGATGTCAGGCTTGGATTCTGTTAATTTAATTGGGAATCTTAAGTTATTTATCCAAGAAATTATGTCCATTTTTTTTAGTTTGCTCACAGAATTCCAGGTACTTAATTCAATATTGCTCCTCAGATTTTCCACTGGATAAGCTATTCTCTCTTTTTTTCAGTAAATAAACCCTATTATTGAAACACTGGCACTGAATTTACCACCATGTAACATTTACTAGAATTTTTCTCATTCCTTCACAACCTGTAATGATTAGATTCTCTACTAATTTCTGTAAGAGATTGGGTTCTTTAAGACTGAAAGATGTTGTTAGCTTAAGATTGTGCATAGTGAGAAAATTTGATTCTAAACATCAAATATGAGGTCAAGACATATCCATCACATGCCAGAGGGAAGGGTAGCTCTGCACTACACTGGAGAGACTGGAGGTCAACTCCACAGCCCTGTGTGGTTTGGAAAGCAGAATATCAGGGCAGGTTTTTGAGTAGTTTCTGGATCAATATGTCCAATACAAGGTAAAGAGGTCACTTGTCAGAGTGGAGAGTCTCTGGAGAAGAGGGAAGTCAGAATTCAGGGAGGTTTCAAAACAGACGTGCCTGCATCTATCTGCTCCTGGCCTGCAAACAGAGACATTCCTCAACCTCCAACAGATGTGTTTCTCCAAATTCTGATGTGCAGGCAGCAAAGAATAAGATTATTTTTGCTACATAGACATTGTTAGTGGTGAAAACTAAGACCCTCCTAATGTAATGAATGCATAAATGTTTGCATACTTACCTATTTTGATTCACTGTGTATTAAACAAATTCTGATTATCATTCATTTAGTCCTTCATTCAGTAAATGCTCCTTGTGCTTCCCAAGGCCAGGCTGGAGAAAGAAAACAAAACAAAACAATTAAAAAAAAAAAAAAACATTGTTCTTGTTACAAGGAGCTCAGAATCTATACAATGATGCTAGGTATATGTATGTTAACTAGCAACATGCTGCTCACTTTATTTTCTGATTTTCCTAGTGTGAGGCTAAAGAGAAACCTTTTAAAAATGTCTGACAATGTTCATGCAGAAGGTTCTCCCAGAACTTACAGGAGCACAAGATTACAGAGGAGAGTGTCCATGTATGCTGTAGAGTTCTGAAAGAGGACTTCCTTTAGACAAGATCATATGAGTACTCCCTTCCATTTTATGTATAGGTAACTGCAGCATGCTTTAAAGTGTATTTCCTATAATGTATATACTATATATCCTTCTTTCTTCTTTTTGTCAACAGGCAAAAAAAATATTTTTAACCACACAATCACTAAGCATTCAGAATATATTGACAGGAGATGGGATGTACATATACAGTTCTTTGTAACACAAGATTGTAATAACTTGTTCAGTAATTTATGAGGAATGTCCCTTATGGGTCTGCTATATAAGGGGAAATGTGTTATGGGCAGAGTTATTTCAATGCTATTGGGCAGTTAGACTCTATTAAGGATGTCAAAAGGCATATATCTTGACAATGAAAGTTGTGGTGATTCCCATCTCTATAAAGTGTCACTACGCGGGCAAATAGTGAGGAAGGAGGAGAGGAACACTCCATCACACATAAACCATTGTGTGTGCACGTGCTGAAGTTGGATGTATGCTAACAATGTGGAAATGGAGAATACATGATGAGTTATAACCAAGAAAGAATGTACTATATGGGCACGTGGCCATACTTGTTTCTTCTACTAGAAAAGCAGACAACCCTAAGAAATACCGATTCCCATCAAAACCATGTCAATAGTAAAATAGAAAAGAGCACAGCGGAAAAACAATTCCATGTGAAAGAAAAAAAAATGCATGTATGAATGAATGAAGAAATCCTAGGAAGTGATACTTTTGTTCAGGAATTTAAAGAATTTACAAAACACCTATTCTTAAAATGGGCTCTAAATAAAGAAATAATTTTAGGCAAGTGGATCATCATAATGAATGTTAGAGAGTTGGATTATTATATTTGATTTATGTAGAAGTAAAAAAAAAAGTTAATGTTTTTAGCCTTAAATGGAATTGTAATTTTGAAGACTAAAATAGATTTGTTGTAAACTACTAATAAATCCAAAGCTCTTAAAGTAAAATATTAACAGTTTCTCACCTCAATAACTATATATATCACACCACACCCATCACCAAATGTCCATTCACCATTCCACCATCAACCAATCACCTCCTTCTGCTTGTTCCATCTCTATCCCAATACCTCTCTGGCAACTAACATCCTATTTATTGTCAGAGTCTCAGGGTTTGCTTTTGTTTTTTATGCTTTATTTCTTTATATTCCACATGAGTGAAATCATATGGCATTTGTCTTTCTCACTATGACTTATTTCACTTAGCGTAATCCCTTCCAGATCCATCCATGTTTGTTGCAAATGGCAAGATTTCATCTTTTTCATAGCTCAGTAGTATTCTATTGTGCATCTATGCCATATGTTCTCTATTTATCAGTTGGACGGACATTTAGGTTGCTTCCAGATTTTGGCAACTATGAACAATGCTGCATATTTTGTTTTTGTATATTTAGGTTAAATACCCATAAGTGGGATACTGGGTTATATGGTAACTTTAGTTTTATTTTTTTGAGGAATTTTTATGCTATTTTACATAGTGGCTGTACCTATTCCCACCAATAACGTGCAAATGTTCCTTGTTCTCCATATTCTTGCCAATATTTTAATCAAATAATCTATATTATTTGATAATAGAGATTCAAAGCCATTATCTGTGAAATATTATGGTTTTAATTTGCATTTCTCTAATGATAAACAGTGTTAAAGATCTTTTCATGTGTGTTTTGGTCATCTGTAGTTCTTTAGTAACTGTCTGTATTCTCTGAAATCCTTTAATTGGGTTGTAGATTTTTGTTGTTGTTGAGTTGCATAAGTTGTGCAGGTATTTAGGATATTTACCCATATCTTATATATGGTTTGCAACTATCTTCTCTCATTTAGTAGGATGATCTTTTGCTATAACAAATTTTTATTGCTTGTTTTTTTTTTTTTCCCCACTATAGAGAAGCTTTTTCGTGATGTAGTTCCTTTCATTTATAGTCACTCTTGTTTGTTTTACTGTTGGGGAGGAATCCACAAAGACATCACTAAAGTCTGTGTCAAAGAACTTATCACCCATTCTCTGTATTTTATGATTACAGGTTTTATTTTTAGATCTTTAATATATTTTGAATTAATTTTAGTATATGGTGTGAAATAGGTTTTTGTTTCATTCTTTTGCATGTAGCTGTTTAATTTTCCAAGCACTGTTTATTAAAGAGAATTTCCTTTCCCCTTAGTAAGTTTTTGGCTGCTTTGTCATAAATTAGTTGTTCATATATGTAGTGCTTTATTTCTAGGATCTCAATTCTATTCCCTATATTATGTGCCTGTTTTAATTCCAATACCATTTTATTTTTATTAATGTAGCTTAGTAGTTTAAAGTAAGAAAGCATACTTCTATTTTTGTTCCTTTTTCCTCAGGAGTGTTCTAGTTATTCAAAGTATTTTCTGATTCCATACAAATTTTAGGAGTTTTGTTCTATTTCTGTGAAGAATGTCATAGGTATTGCATTGAATCTGTGTATTGCTTTAACTGAAATGACCACTTTGACAATATTTAATCTTCAGATCCATGAGCATGGGATATCCTCTCATTTCTTTGTCTCTTCTTCAAATTCTTTCAACAGTGTCTTGTATTTTTCAAGGTATAAGTTTTTAACTTTCTAAGTGAAATTTATTCCTAATTATTTTACTTTTTTGATGGGAACATAAATGACATCCTTTATTTCTCTTTCTGTTTTTTCATTGCATATATAAATGCAGTTGATTTTTGTATATTGACTTTCAGCCTGCAAACTCTCTGCTTATTATTTCTAACATGTTTTATAGTAGAGTCTTATGCTTTTCATATATACTATCATGTTATCACAAACAATGACAAGTTACTTCCTTCCCAATATGAATATGTTTATTTATTTTCTTTGCCTAATTACTCTGGCCAGGGCTTCCAATACTATGTTACAATAGTGGTGAGAATGGGGATCATTGTTGTTTTGATCTTTTTCCAGTTGAGTATAATATTCAATTTGGGTTGGTTATACATAGCTTTTATTATCTTTATATATGTTCTTTTTAGATATATTTTATTGAGCATTTTATTTTATCATGAATGGATACTGCAGTTTATCAACTGCTTTTTCTGCACTATTGAAATGATCACATGTTTTTCATTTTGATGATTTGATGTACCACATTGGTGGAGTGGACTTGCATATGTTGAACCATCCTTACAATCCTGGAATCAATTTTACTTGATTATTGAATATGATCTTCTTAATGTATGTTGAATTTGGTTTACTAGTATTTTATGGAGAATGTTTGCATTTATGTTCATCAGAGATATAGGCCTCTAGTTTTTTCAGTGTGTGCTATCCTTGTATGGTTTTGGCAAGGCTGACTTCATAAAAGGAGTAAGAATGCATTTGCAACATTTCAACTTTGTTGAAGTTTGATAAGAATGAGTATTATATCTTCATCAAATCATTGATAGAACTAGCCAGTGAAGCCACCTGGTGTTGGATGTTTGTTTCTTAGGAGGTGTTCATTAATATTTCAATTCTTGTGGTTGATTTGCTTGGACTTTCTGTTTCTTTATGAGTCAGTCTTGGGAGTCTTGATTCAGCCTTGATTCATGTAATTCAAGGAATTTATACATTTTTTTTGTTCTATTTGTTGGCATACAGATTTTCATAGCCTCTTATAACCAGAATTCTTATGCTCATAAGTCTCTTATGATCTTTTGTATTTCTGTGGTTAACTTTTTAAGTTCTCCTCTTTCATTTTTTAATTTTATTTATGGAGGGCTTTTATCTTTTTTTTCTTAATGAGTCTAGCTAATAGTTCATTCATTGTGTTGTTTTCTTTTAGAAAATTTGTGTGTTTTATTGAATTGTATTATATTTTGTTGCTGCTTGTTTTCTATTTCATTTACTTCTGCTTTTATTCTGACTTCATTTTCCATTTGCTTAATTTGGGCTTTGTTCTTTTTTAAGGTTCTTTAGGTGTAAGATAGATTTTTTTTTCCCATATTAGAGCTTTCTTGCTTTTAAGATAAAAACTTCCCTCATAGGACTGCTTTTGTTATATCCCAAAAATTCTGGTAGTTAGTATATTCATTCTCATTTATCTTCAGATATTTTTTAAGTATTTCCTTTGATTTCTTCAGTGACCCAAAATGTATATCCTGCTGCTTTGGGATAGAATGTAATGCATGTATCTATTAAATCCATCTTTTATAATGCATCATTTAAGACTGATGTGTCCTTATGGATTTTCTGTCTAGAGGATACATCCATTGATGTATCCTCTAGATACCTTTATATTTAAACCTTATTTTTTTCCCATTTAGCTGCCCTATCTGGGTGAATTCTATTGCCTTGTCTTTTCCTGGCACTTTGTTTGCTCTTTCATTTGAGCATATTCCTCTGTTTATGCTTGCTTTCATGTACTAGCAAACACCTCTACCTATTCCAGTGCCGTGGTTTTGGTGTTACAATTGGTGATGTTGAGTAGAGTCCTAACATTTATTAGGAAAGGCCTACATTGTGATCCTATAATAAAATACAACCATCCCTTTATATGGTTAATTTTATTTTTTATGTGGTTATATTTTAATGTAATGGTAAAGTTTCAACAATTCTTTCTCTGTGAGACTCAGTCTGTAGGAATTCTGAGTGTCTAAAAATTTCACCCTCATATCTTATGTTATTCAGTAGCATGTTGTTTAATCTCCATGTATTTGTAAATCTTCCAGTTTTTTTCTTGTGATTGATTTCTAACCTCAATCTGTTGTCACTAGAAAAGAGCTTGGTATGACTTTGATCTTCATAAATTTGTTTATATTTGTTCATGCCCCAGCATGTGATATATCCTTGAGAATGTTCCATGTGCACTTGGGAAAAATGTATATCCTGCTGCTTTGGGATAGAATGTAATGCATGTATCTATTAAATCCATCTTTTATAATGCATCATTTAAGACTGATGTGTCCTTATGGATTTTCTGTCTAGAGGATACATCCATTGATGTATCCTCTAGATACCTTTATATTTAAACCTTATTTTTTTCCCATTTAGCTGCCCTATCTGGGTGAATTCTATTGCCTTGTCTTTTCCTGGCACTTTGTTTGCTCTTTCATTTGAGCATATTCCTCTGTTTATGCTTGCTTTCATGTACTAGCAAACACCTCTACCTATTCCAGTGCCGTGGTTTTGGTGTTACAATTGGTGATGTTGAGTAGAGTCCAGGAGTACTATGTCTTCTGGCTTTTGAGTTACTTACTCAAGATATAGGGCCTCCCCTGGAGGCGCAGGCGGTTGAGCGCAGCACTGTGGATCTGTCCCGCAGCCTCTGCAGCGCTGGTTCCATCCCGGCCAAACGGTGAGGGTATCACTTGGCGGGACAGACCTCTCCTGTCTCGCCCGCTGCTCCCCTCAGCAGTGTATTTCATCATTCTGGCTGTTCAGTTGCCTGCTCTGTCTCTGGTGAATCCTTTCACCCTCCCACACTGCTGGTCTGTACCTGGGTTCTTGTATAAATAAATGAATAAATCTATTTAAAAAAAAAAGATATATCCTCTCTGTGTGCTGCAATTTCCTGTCCTGTGTGTCAGTGTAGCACTGTGGATAGGGCTGTCAAATCTTCTGGGCAGTTGGTTGAATTTAGCCTAGGTTGTGGATTAAGGTGTGCTCAATGTGTGATGCTTTGACTAACCATGGCATGCGACTGCCTAGAGATGCTGCTGATAATATACTGGTGAATCCATGCTGACTGCAGTATTGGTGTTTATTGGGTCAGCAGTAGTGTGTAGTACCAGCTTTGCCTGTGGCATCATCAGGGCAGTTAGCTGTTGCAGGCATTAACCTCAGGTAGCTTACTAGGCTATAAAAGGTGTGCTGGGGGAGATAGTTACTGGAAGTGGTCACTACTTGTGTCCATGGGGTCTGGTGACTGAGGTTATGCCATGGTGACTGGGGGTCTAGCAAATGGCTAGTGCCATGAGAGAGGCCCAAAATTATATTTTCACATGGCCCAGATCAATTCATTGCTCATAAGAATTACATGTAAACTGAATTAAACAAACATTTTATTAAATACAGCCTAAATTATGTTGAAACTTTATATATACACATACACACACCTTGAAAACAAAGGATTTTGACTATCTTTTATTAAACTTAAGATAATCAAAAGTGAAATGTGTTTCAGAAATACTAACATTTATTAGGAAAGGCCTACATTGTGATCCTATAATAAAATACAACCATCCCTTTATATGGTTAATTTTATTTTTTATGTGGTTATATTTTAATGTAATGGTAAAGTTTCAACAATTCTTTCTCTGTGAGACTCAGTCTGTAGGAATTCTGAGTGTCTAAAAATTTCACCCTCATATCTTATGAATAAATGAATAATACACAACATGACTTTAAAAAAAAGTGCTATAGGAAAATACTCATTTTCTGAAGGCATAAATATGCATCAAAACTGAAATTTTCTTTATTATAACTAGTCTTTCTCCTGGTCCCTTATTCAGGTTTTCTAAATTCCTGCTAGGAGTGACTATAAGCCAGAGATACAGTGCCGGGGGGAAGGGGGTAGGAGGGATTATGGTCAAAATAAGGGGGTGGGAATTGTATGGGGACTATAACCTAGATGAAAAAGCATACATTGTGCAAAAATGAAAAATGATATAAAAATATATAAAAGAAAATATTAAAAAAGAAAAAAAATGAAATTTTCAAATTTCAAATAAATTTATATTTAATGCCACATTCTGCATAGTAAAATAGGTCACATAAAAAATAAGAGGACTTAATACTACAGAGATGATGACCCTGCTTGTCCATGCACATATGTCTTGCCAAGACTGTAATTCCATGAAAAATCCCAACTGAGTCTCAACTTGATTGAAAAATCAAGCAGTTGATCGCAATCAACTCACAGAATTCTGAGATGCAATGAAAGTTAGTCCTTGTAAACCACTGATTTTGGAGTGATTTGCAGTTAGTAGCAGAAAACTGAAACACCTCTCCAAATGTTCTCAATTTCCCTTTTTTTTTTTTTTTGCTGTTTGTGTTTCCTTTTATAACCTCTGAAATAAACAACCTAGACTATAAATCTTGTCTTAGAAGTTACTATTTGGGAACAAACCAAAATAATGAATAGTTGAAATAAAGTCAAATCAATATAAATAATTCATATTACTAATTGTCACGCACACAGACATACACACACACACACGGAATCATTCTTGCATAGGAAATAGAGCTTGGAGAGTAGAAATGGCTTGTAAATAGGTACAAAATAGGGTAATAATATTCTCATAATCTGTGCAAAAGGCTCTATGTATTATATATATATTTTTTTAAAGATTTATTTATTTATTTATACAAGCACTGGGTACAGTCAAAAGCGCGGGAGGGTGAGAGAATTCACCAGAGACAGAGCGGGGAACAGAACAGGCAGACTGATGAGGTACACTGCGGAGGGGAGCAGCGGGTGGCAGGAGAGGTCTGCGCACCATGTGGGACCCTCGCCGGCAGCTGGGGATGGAACCGGTGCTGCAGAGGCTGCGAACCGGCGCTGCAGAGGCTGTGGACAGCTTCGCAGCCCAGCGCTCAACCGCTGTGCCACCAGGGGAAGCCCTATGTATTATATATTTATATCCATTTTTTAGTTATTTCTCTTCTTTGATCAACAATGATAGAGGCAGAATTGGGTCTATTCATTGGAAGCATGACTTTTTATTCATTTGTAAGCCTTTTTTTTTTTTTTTTTTTTTTGGTCTGGGCTGATAGAACAGAATACCATATAGAGCATGGCCTATAAACAAAAGAATTCCATTTCCCATGTTTTGGAGGCTGTCCAAGGGTCAAGGTATGTTGAAAGCCCACTCCTTGTTCATGGAGTGACCTTTTTTCCTTATGCCCTCACGTTATGGATGAGATGAGGGAGTTATGTGAGATCTCTTTTTTAAGGGCTCTATTCCTATAACCTAATCATGTCCCAAAGCTTACTCTTTCTGATAACCATCACATAGGGAATTAAATTTGAATTTTGGTCTATTTTCTCAAAATTGTATATGAATAAAGACTCATCATACTGAAGGGTCGTATGTTACAGAAACATGGGCATAAAAACAAAATAAGGTTTTATTATTTTTTAATATTCTTTTAATTGTGATAACTTTTTTATTATTACTTTTGAAGTGCATGAGTGTGTTCAACATTTTTTTCTTGGAGAAATTTTAAAATTGGACAGGCTTTCATCCTTATGAATGGGTCACATACAGGCTTTCCAGAAGTGCAAAGAAAAAAAAAATAGAATAGATCATATCTCATTGTCCCTTTAAACCTGGGAAATAGGTCATTTTTTTCATCTGCTAATTCACATTTGCCTTCAATTTATCTCATTCCTCTTAATAAAGGATATGCTCAACAAATATCTTACCTATTACCTAGAGTTAACAGGGTGCATATTCACTTTTTTCAATAGAAGTGTTAACTATTTAACCATCTGTAAAGCATTTCCCATACTTAGGTTTATATAACTTTATAGTGTGTTACTTTGAAATAGAATTAAATATCTGTAAATATTTCTGATTTATTTATATATGTCATTACATATAACTTTAAAACTCAATATGTTGCATTCAACTTCATTTTAATATGTGTTTTCCTATAACATGATGTGAAACTTGAATAGCTATCTTTTGAATGTATAAATTATAGAAAAAAAGAAAATCAGCATAGTTTTCTTTTCCTGGGAAGTGGAGCAGTTAATATTCAACATGAAATGTCTAATCTTTAAATACATTATAATCTAACTGCTTAGGATAATTTTTGCTTTAATACCTTAAGAGTCTGCAAAGCCTGAAGGATGGGATTATTAAGATGGAATTTTAATGTCAAAATTATCAGAGAAGTGAACATATTGCTAGTGTTCATAAAAAATTGTATTCAATTTCTGAATGATTTGTTCAAATAAGAGATGAGAATATATTTGATTATAGCTAGTAAGTAGCCCAAAATTTGATCAGATGACTGGAGGTCATTGCTACATAAGGGCTGTCAACCTTAGAGATTAGACTATTTAAGAGCTGAATTTAGTCTAATAATATAAATGTACCTGCAGAGATAGGCACAAAAATGTAGTTATGAAGTAATTAAACTGTTGGAATATTTTGTGCTGAAAATTATAAGAAAAGAGAATTTGAAAATAATAACGATGAAAGTAAATGATGACAATTTCTTTGTAAAACAACACAGAAGTGTAGGAAATATTTCTGTTTTCACTTTTTAAACCCTAGGGTAACTCAAAAATAACACATGCACAACAAATTTCTAAACTGAAATCTTATTTTATTTAGCAGGTATTTATTAATGTTCAGATTAATATATGGTATAAAATTTACTGTGGAAAGCCAACTGATATGAAAGCAATAACAAGATAGCATTTAACTGTACTATTTTAGGTAACTGTTTTAGAGCAAATACATGCTTTGCAGTATTTTTCATAATCATGCTTGTCAGTATTTTAAGGAAGATTATCCCTGTAGCAATACAAACTTTCCCTTTTACTCTCAAATACATACAATGATGTGCTCATACATAATCCTTTACAACTATTAATAGAAACTGTAATAACCAATCAATAGTCATTCAAGCTTACAATTATATTTTTTTTTATTCCACTTAATGGGGGGATGTAGAATCATGTCTTATGCATTGGCCTTAAGATACAAAAGCTCAGTAGGTACCCTTCTTAGAACAATGCACATTTGTAATTTATGAATGTTCTTTTACATTCTTGTAGATATAAATATACAGTTACATTTTCCCTTTTCCCCAGTGCTACATAATTATAACTTGTAATATGTAAATATTTATGAATTCACAGGATGTTCGCTAGGAGAGAAGAATGTTATACTTGCAGATTCCACTAGTATTTGCAGAATTTGGATCTTATTATTAGGCTTTATGTTGTATTGCAAAATGTAAAAATACATTGTTATAAATTTGACTTGTCTAGAAAACATACCATCTGTGATTCTGTTGAGATTTGAAGATTATCTCAACATCATTTATTGTTAGAAATAAACATTACAGTATTGGTCAAAAATTTTACTCCCTTTACTTTTATATAAGTAAATGGAAGACATAAATTCATTTATTCTAGGTGATAAAACATAGTCAAAACACTAATATCCTGAAGTAGTAGAATTTATAGGAACTTTGAGATCATCTGCGCAGAAATGGCACACTGCTTGTCAGTGAGTGTCTAACAGGCAATTAAAAGACTCTATCAGGGTTGTAGATTAAAGGATACTGTTCAGTGCAGGGCGGAAGAGTCCTCGAGGAGAATATACCCACATCTAGGATGGCACATGTGCTTTGAGCCTTTATCTAACCTAATTAAAGATCACTAAAACCTGTTCAAAAGTGGGGATTTCAATCCCTAAAACAACACACTAAGTTCTGACAGATCTACTTCATAGATGTCCATATAGTTGCTCAAAATCTGATTTCTTTAACTTTTTCCACTTCCTCATCTATTACTCATTTCAAGCATGAACACACTTAGATATTTGGTAATTCGTATTATTTCCCCTTTAGATATTTTTCTTTTTCAAATAAGAAGTCACTAATTGTTCCAGTTCTTTACCATCTCCATAGATTGTTAAAGTCCTTCTTAAAATACTGCTCCTAAAACTAAGTCCTCTAGAAGATATCTTAACTGTGTAAAGTAAAACAATTACACTCTTCATGAAAACACAATATTTCTACTTAATGCAATACAAGATCCTATTATCTTTTTCATGATGTTTTCATCTTCTTGAATCATGTTGCACTTGCCATTGAGTAAAATATATTTTTAATGAATCACTTCTATCTATTCCAATTATTAGGTGTTTACTAATTTCTGCATTTGATAATAAATAATAACCCAATTTTTATGATTGTCCATTATTAACAAAGAGCCACTTTTTAAATTTCATATTAATTATGTAATGTAAAACTACCATTGCCTTAATTTTATCTACACACACACACACAGGCACAGGCACAAGGAATTCAATACACTGCCTAAAGGGATGACAGCATTATGTTACACCCTTTTGTATTAATTTTGTTAGTTTGAAACAGTTAATATTTTTGAGCTTTTATTAACTGTTTGTCCTAGGGAGAACAAAAAAACCATATTCTGAAATTATCTAAAATATTGAGGATTTATTTTTAGTATACATGAAGAAAATGGTTAATGGAAACCTGAGAAGTCACACAGCAAACCTCTTAGAACAAACAAAAAACTTATGCAGATATTCGATAGCTACAATGTCTCAACTACAATATTCTTCAGTCCTCCAGAGAATTTCCCTTATCATCCCACTTGAGGAAGTTTCCTTTCTTCCTTACACTAGGATGAGGTATTACAGTGCTTCAAGTGTTTTCTGTCTCTGCTCTGTTGCTACTGATACCAAAAAATGACTAATGTCTATCTAAATGTTTCTAATTAATTTCATTTTCTGCATATTTATTTTAATGTCATAAAACATGGTGTTTGCCATCTCACTAAGCACCTTTCACTTAGTTTCTATTTAATTCTCCCAATTACTTTATTTTTGTTTTCAAATCACATAAGAAAAATCTTAAGACTTGGAAAGATTAAAGAACACAAAATTGACTAAAGGTAGGGCATTTCTGAACTGGACTCATATTCAGAAATCTAGGTGTTAACTTACTCCCTGTTTTTCCTTATCTGTTGTTTATGTTCTGCCCAATGATACTTTCTTTGTGTCCTACATTCGCATTCCAAGTTTACTAGGTAACTATTATATCCCTGCTCCTCTAATGATGCTAAGAAATCTCAGATATTTTGCAATTCTCAAATAAAAATAGATGTATGTATTATTTTTATCCACCAGCCTAATAAATCAGTCAAGAAAATAAGTCACATTAATTCAAACAAAAATATCATGATAACATATGGAAATGTTAACTTAAATATTTGAAAATCCATTGTATGATTTTTTGAAATATTCATGGTTATTACTCATGCTCATAAAATCTAGAATCACAAATTTTCTTTTTTGTAAGTATAGACATTTACCCATTCTTCTCATTTCATGTCCCATTTTCCATGATTTCCTAAATATTATTGATGGAGATTCTCCATACACTTTCTTTCACACACTTTCAATGTTCTCACAATCAGTGATCCTCTGCTGCAAAAGAGTTCTTTATTGATATAACCACTGTTTCACTGTCATTCTGATCCTGGGCTTCACAGGTTACCTGATTGTTTTTAAGTATTGCAAATAGATATTCAGTGTCTCTAAACAATCACTATAAAAATACAGCATCCCTTCTGTACTCACATAATTGTATGAATAATAAAAAAAATAAACTATTGGGCCATACATACATGTCAAACTTGAAAGGTACTCCCAAATTGCCCAGTAGCTTGTATTACTTTATTCTACCTGTACTGATATATTAATGTATCCTATTCTTCTATCCTTGCAAATAGGATTTAAATAATTACCTTTCTTATTACCATATATTCATTATATCATAAATGTTAAGTATTACAAATTCATCCATACATATATTTTGCTTCTCTAAACAACTTAAATACACATTTAGTTTCCTTTGGCATTAACACAATTAACAGTTAACAATTTTTTTCTTCCTAAACCCATTCTATTTTCATTTCTACTTTTGTTCTTTCTTACATTTTCATGTTTTCCTCTTGTACTTTAAAAAAAAAATTACGATGCCAAAATATATATCTAGAAAGTTCATATATATTCACTAGGTAACTAAATAATTACAAATATTCAGCCATCTTTCTAATGGCTATCTTTATAGGCAGTTGACTGAATTAAAAAAAAATAAAATAATTTTAATGCATGCCAACCTAAATATTTCTGAATGAGGTAATGATAAAGCATTTAGACTTTATAGAGAACTTCCCAGCAACAGCTGGTAGCACAACATTTATTACTCTATTTGAAGATAAGGAAACTGAACTCAAAGACAAAAAGTGATTTTTCCAAAGTAACAATTTTGTTGGTGGCATAGGTGGGATATTACCTGCAAATATAATACTATTTCAAACATAAGCCATAAGCAGTATTTCTGGAATCTACCTCCCTGTTGCCTTTCCTGTCCCAACAAAATGGCTTCCCCCACTAAAAATCCACTAATTAATTCTATTGAATTAAGACTTTTAACATCCAAGAGTCCTCTATTCAAAATCCAAATACCCTTAGAGATTTAATAATCAAGCTGTTAAGTAATTAAACCTTAGTAAGAATTAGCTTATCCAATTGCTTTTCATCAACCACTAAGTGAGAAGCAATGGAGCACAAAGTTGAAGAGATGGGATAGGGTGGAAGCCAAAATACAAGCAATTCTGAAGGAGGTTGAAGTATAACACTGTTGGTTGCAAGATATCCTGGGTACCTGATAAAACTGCAGTTTAAGTATCAAGAGAAAAATCAGTTTTGTCATAATTTTGTCATATGACTGATCTTGACTACAGACATAGCTAACTATCATTCTATGTAACTGGGAATTTGCCACTGCATTTGTCTTACTCTCACATCCCAGAGTTGAAAGTAGACTCTTATTTATAGACCCTAATGAAAAAATGAATTTGACTTTTCCTTGTGTACCTTTCTTTTTGTATATCATAAAGGTGTTTAGTTTCAACTCTAAAACAAGAAGTCCTTCATCATTGAAGATTTTCTAACCATCTCCATCCTTACCAGCCCTGGTAGATTTACCCCCTCCCTTGCTTGTACCTCGCTTTAATGGACACAGGTTTCTGTCATACAGTCCTGTCTCATTTCCACAAATTTCTTTGAAGTCTTCCTCATTATGTTTATCTCACACTCATTGATGTCAGAGTCTAAATCATAGTTATCTTAGTATTCCTGGTTTCTGTCATAATGTGTACTCCTTGTGGTCAAGTAACAGATCCTTACAAAATGTTTAATGAATGAATTAACTATCTGGGCAAGTATGAAAATGTGGATCTAAATAGACACCTATTCTGAAGGTGTTAAATAGTCTTTCCCAATTAAGTTAAATAGTCACCTGCATAATATCTGTATCCAATTTATTTTATTCTTCTTCAGACTGGTTTCTTCATAAATTTTTCAAATCAACATATTTGAAACCAGAAGAAAGAAGAAAGAAATGTTACCATAAGTACAAAGAAACCTGGTGAAAAATGAAAACAAAACAAAAACAGAGCTGTGAAATTTAAGTCTTAGTTTTTCCATTAAAGAAACATAATAGGGCCTCCCCTGGTGGCACAGGTGGTTGAGCACAGCACTGTGAAGCTGTCCGCAGCCTCTGCGGTGCTGGTTCGATTCCCGGCCGGCCAAGGAGAATCCCACATGGCGCGGGAGACATCTCTTGTCTCACCCGCTGCTCCCCTCAGCAGTGTATTTCAGTCAGTCTGCCTCTTCTGTTCCCTGCTCTGTCTCTGGTTAGTCCTCTCACCCTCCCGCGCATCTGGCCTATACCCGGTTCTTATATGCATGCATAAACACATCTTTAAAAAGAGAAACATAATAGCCTTTGTTTAGACAATAAACACTTTTAACATATTACAAGTGTGTGAATAAATGATCCATGTGGCAGAATAATATATATTGCTATCTCTATCTTTATATCAATCAAATTAATGCTATAAAAGAGTTAAAATTGGGGGAAGATATAAGATACATCAGTATTTTACATACCAAAGGGAAAAAGATCTCAATTTGCAGGCTGTATTTTTGAAACATATTTTTTCAAGATTTAACTGATTTTTTTCTGGCATTGTATAGACATAGATCATGTCCCATATGGGTGTCCATAGGTTAGGTTTTCTAAATAAAGGTATTAATATATTTTTGTGAGCCTTTGTTTATCATACATTATAATAGCATCTCTCCAACACATGCTAATGCATAATATGACTTTATACATTTGACTCTGTTTTTCTCTCCCAATTTCAAGTTCTATCATCTTGGCAGGTATGCATTTAACACATGCATTGGAAGACCACTTTTGCTTCTGTGGTTCTTGAAAATTTTACAAGTTTTGACCAAACAGGATGCTGAATTGTTTTTGAGTTTCTGCCATGAAATGTCTAATAACCCTGTCATTCTTCTGAAAATACTGTGTTAATAAATTCTGACAATGTGTAAAACATAGTGAGAAGAGGAATTTTTGCTTCCCACGCAGCTTTTCTCCAAGTGGTAGAAAAGAGAGAAGAAAAAAAAAGAAAAAGAAAGAGCCCACAATTAGATCAGATAGCCATTTTTTTCACAGATAGATCACTTACTTCTGAAACTTCCATTCCCAAACTCTTTCTGGGAAGGATTGATTTTAAGTTTCTAGACAGAGAAAATGCTAGTAATATCTTGGAAGCACAGACAATAACCAAAAAACTAGTCAATAACAAAGGCTTTGTATTTTTAAATTTTGATCACACATTTTTTAAACTCTCTTCTAGTTCTTTCCACCTAGTTTCATACCTTTGACCACAAATTCAATTCATGGTCTTGTAAGTTGTGTATAATTTTACGAAGTGAGATGATATAACATGAAGACCCCTTTATCAGAGAATCATTCGTAAGTGAAATGTGTGTATGTTTGCACACACACACACACACAGACACGAAAACAGTGTTCTCATTCAAACATCTATTGCAGTGTTAGAGTTGAAGTATAAGAAAAGACGTAAGGATCAACCATCCTGTTGTTCATTATCGAGTCTTGATGGCATACTCACTCACTTACCAGCTATTCAATCTTTTATTAGATCAGGAAAGGTCATTGGCACATATATACCTTTTGCATGAATGCTATAAATGAAAGAGAAAATCTAATTCCCTGGGAAATCATTAAAAGTAAACAAATACCAATTTTCCTTAAGGCTTATTTGAAAACTCTTGGTGACTATTTATATATGTGCGTAAGTAGAAAGCACTGCCTTTGTACCTGTCTGTATTCCAACATTTATGGTGGTGTTCCTCTAAAAACCATGACATCAGAAACACCCAGAATTCTAGAAACACAGCCATTATAAAAGCAAGAATTTGGCTGCAAGAAGTAAAGAGAAGTTGGTGCACCAGACCTCAAACCCTAACTTTTGAAATTAAGGTAATACAGTAGGTTCAGTCAGGGATGAGTCAGTGCCCCATGCTCTGGGCAACACCTCACAGTGTAGTTTCTCTGATTTTCCTGGAGCCCCAGCAGAGGGATTCTGACCAGCAACTTCCCAGATCTACCAGCTATGGATAACTTCCTAGCAGAGTAATCCTAGCTTATCAAAAATACTTAGCAGTTTTGTGAAAGGTAAAAAAGTGGAATTTGCTAAATCCCTTTTTCCTGTAAGACCTAATGAGTATACCTCAAGATACTGCCTGTCTGAGGAGAGGAAGGATTAATGTTTAAAGTCATTATTCCACCTAACTCCATCAATTTTATGTCACCAAGACATCGAAAGGTGCAATTTCACAAAGCTGTTTTCTGCCTGAGTCTTTTTGTTGTGGTTTCACAACACAATTGCCTACTTAGCCCTCCCAGCACACAGCACCCTTATAAGATATGCACTGTTTGGACACAATACATTGCTGTTTTCGGTTAATTAATACATAACACTGAAATTTCTAAATCACAAACCCCACAAATCTCACAAGCAAACAGGGTTAGGATATTATCCCTGAGCCTTGTTTTCACTTTCTTTCCCCCAGATTTTCTTTTATGTGTGGAAAATACATTTTGACTTAAGTGCAACCCTTAAGAAAACCTGATACCCAAATACTATCAAGCATAACTCAAAAAGAGTAAACAAAAAATGAAGAAAACACTCACAGCTCAATATTATTTTTAATCCCTCATATTTTTTACCACATCTCTTAGCACATTTCATTTAGCACATCTCTGTGAGAGAAGATAATTATTGTTTGCTATTTTCCCTCCCATTGAGGGAATAGTCACAACCAGCTACATCCACAACATGGAATAAATGTCTTTCTAAGCTTCAGAGAGGTCAATTTTCTTTTCAACTCTGCCTATTTTAAACTATTTAATTGGAAAAAAATCATAGAAAATTCACAAGCAATGGTTCTTTAGAAATCTAAGAAAAAGGATCCATTTTTTATAAAATGTTTGTGAATATACCTTGCATGGATATAAACATATAAGCTAGGGCGAGATAAATTTTATATGTTAAATGCAGTAACTTTTAAACATATGTATGGACATAATTTAAAATTTAATGTAAATACATGCAAAGCTTTTTAAGGTTGCATAAATTCACAACCTCAACTATGTTGAGTTTAAAATAAAAATGGTAACCTAGTCAAGCTAAGTACTATCTTAGGGTAACTCACACTCTAATTAAGTCTGATTTTTGCATTAAATCTGACAGATTTTGCTTTTATAACAAATTCTTTTTTTGATTATTCAGACACAACAACTTAAAAAGACACTTAAGGGTATAGTATGAGGACAATTTATTATCTGTTAAAAATAAAAGAGTTTCTCATCAAAGTCTTAAGTTTCCATTAAAATTATATAAGTAATTAGAATTAGTAACTCCAAATATAGAACTATTTAAAGGTTTTAAATATGTAGCCCTTAATTTTAATTTGAATGTCATTCATAATATGAGGAAAATGGGCTAGGGATTTCATTTGTCCAAAATAGAAGTTATTAGTGATTTTCTCATGCCTAAACACTTGAGGTAATAGAATTGGGTGTGCGCATGCAAGTGCATGCTTGAAAAATAATCCTACAAATGATATTTGTCTTTTATTTTGTTCTGTCATCCTCCCTAGAAAATTAAGAGTTTTTCTTTATAGATTATAAAATTACAACAGTGCATAGACATTTCACCAACAGACATTTCAGCAATATTTACACGAAGCATTATTAACATGCAAGTCACATGTTAGTGTGAAAACCCTCAGGGAAGACGGAAAGAAGACAGGTGGGTTCCACTACACTAGTGGCAGTGGTGGCAGCAAATGGAACATGAATAGATGTCAAAAATGTAAGATAAGTTGGGAAAGGAATCGCTCATGCTTTTTTTTTTTTCTCTCTGTTAGTGTCTGGAGGTTTCTAGTCCCATTTGAGTATAAGCAAGCTGGCATGCCAGTCCAGATTGCTAAAATGCCTGCCTTACAACATCATCCATTTCCGAACCCCATCTGAGGTGGGGGGTATGCTCTCAAGAATATATGTAGAGGCCAATCTTTGTGTCATTTTTCAAATACTCATCCTGAACCATGAGCAAGTAAATCACAAACCACAAAAGATCTTGGAAAGATCTGAAGCCACCAGAGGCAGTGGCAATTTTTCTGGGAACCCACTCACGTGGTGGGGTGTAAAAATCAAGATGTGAAGCCCACCTTAAAACAGAGTAAGTCTTTGCCTTGAAGTGCTTCATCCCCAGTCATTCCTTCATTCTCCTAGAAGAAAAGTCCAAAGAGTAGGACTGCCTTTTTACCTACACCCAGCATTTGATCTCATGAAGCATAATACTACGACTTCCAGGGTAGCATGAAGTCATAAAGTGCATTAATAAGACATCTTAGGATCGTAAAGGTTATAATAGTAGCAGAACAACCTACTGCAAAGAAAGCAAAATTAATGGTGCAGAAAAGAGAAATTTAAAACGACAATATACTTAAAGAGTAATATAAAATAGCAATAAGTAACTTTATAGATAATACGAGCAGAGATTGGGGTATTAAAATAAAATGATTATTTTTATCTTTTACATCTCATAAGGTGACTGGGGAACTACTCAGTGCCTCTGCCCTGAATTACAGGTCATTTCAAGATCTTTTGTGGGCTGCAATTATGTGGCACATGGTTCAGGAAAAGTGTTTGAAGTGAGAGGCACTCAAAGGCTGGCCTCTGTACGTGTTGTTAATAGCATCCCCCAGCAGGGTTTCAGGAATGGACTGATATTATTAGGTACATTTAGCAATTCTTTACTAGCATTAAAGAAATAAAGAACTCAACAGATAGGTTGAGTGTCAGATACAGCCAAAAGGCAACAAGTGCAAGAGCTATTAAGCATTGTTGAATTTTATTTTGTAAGATATTTTTGAGGATTTTTGCATTTATGTTCTTTAGGGAAAGTGTTCTGTAGTTTTTGTTTGTTTTTAGAGGCATCTTTGTCTGGTTTTAGTATTAGGATAATATTGGCCTCATACAATGTGTTTGGAACTATTCTCCCTCAAATTATTGGAAGAGGTTGAGAAGAATAGGGATTAGCTCATCTTTGAAGGTTTGGGAGATGTCACCAGTGAAACCCACCTATTCCTGAGCTTTTGTTTTTGGGGGGACTTTTGATTACTATTTCAGTTTTCTTGCTTGGGTTGTATATTACTGAGAAGTGTCCATCTCTTTTAGATTTTCAACATCCTACCATGCAAATGTTCGTAGTAATCTCTTATGATCCTCTGAATTTCTGAGCTGTCTGATGTAACTTTTCTCTATTTTTAATAATATTTATGTATGTTTTCTCCCTTTTCTTCTTTGTGAGCCTGGCTAGAGGTTTGTCTAATTTTTTTTTTAATCTTTCCCCAGAAACAGCCTTTGGTTTCATTTATCTTTTGTACTTTTTTTATTTCTATTTAATCTATTACTGCTCTAGTTATATTTACATATATATATAATATCATATATGATGTTGAGTCTAAGGCCTTCTTCAATGAACAAATAAAGGGAGAAAACACACAGGGATATATTTATTTTGACTATCAAAATTTATTTAATATTAGAGGTCAATAAAATGTAAGAATGACAGGGCCTCCGTGGTGGTGCAGGGGGTTAAGATGCAACCTATGAAGCTGTCCACAGCCACTGCAGCATGAGATCGATCCCTGATCAGCCAGGGAGCAACCCACATGGGTCAGCAGACCTCTCCTGACTCGCGCGCTGCTCCCCTCAGCAGTGTACTTCAGTCAATCTGCCTATTCTGTTCCCAAATTTGTCTCTGATGAATCCTCTCACCCCCCACACCTCTGGTCCGTACCCCAGTTCTTGTATGCATAAATAAATAAATCTTAAAAAAAATGGAAGAATGACAAATTGTTAAAATATGCAGGCTAATAGACAAAGACTGTACATTTGTAGAATAAAAAAAGTTTTTATAAATCGCTAAAAAAATACTGCAAATGAGAATATCTGAACATCCATAAAATGTTATGTGTTATGCATGTGCTGAATTCAAATTCCCAAGTAAATTGTGAGGTAGCTTTATTTTCATGTTAGTTAACTGAAATTTATAGATACAAAGTACTTTGCTCCAAATTATACAGATGGTGAGGTAGCATACAGGAATTCAACACTAAGACATTGCATTTTCAAAGAATGTGCTTTTCTTCCACAATAATATTCCACAATGTGTGGTTTCCTGGCCAACAGCATTAGCATTACCTGAAAACTTGATAGAAATGCATATTCTTAGACCAGAGTCCACACATACTTATTCAGAAACCCATTAATTGAGCACAGCAATCTCTCTTAACAGGCACTCTGATTGATTCTGATGTGCACTAGCTAAATATGAAAGTCACTGCTTGGGACCTTGGCGGTATTTGTGTCACTATTCCACATGTGTATGTGATTATGTATAAAATATCACCTGGGTACTAAAGTGATTTACAGAGAGAAATAACTGAATCATATTTAAGGCAAGAGACAATGACAGAGGAATTGCACGTATGGTAGCCAAATGTATGGTAGCCAAAAGTGACCCTGATAGATTCAATATTGACACTCAGGAAATAGACTGAAATCTGGACATATTCTATCAGGCTTACAGAAAACAGCATCAGATGGTAAAGAGATATCAAACACACCTGTCTCATTATTCTAATTAGCAACAGGTAAACACATTCTCGGCCTTATTAAAATGACCCTTTGTTAAAAGATATTAGCAATATTTTAAAAATTAAAAATCCCTCACCATATGAGTTCCAGACTTTTGCTAACACTAAAACCTAGTGATTACTAGTATATACAAGTAGTTTTAGGTCAATGTATGAACAGGTCAGTAAAAATTCTGTGAATGTATGCAAGGTTCATAATTGCCTTGCACTGCAGATATCTTCATCTGAAAAGCTGGATAACAATATATAAACTGCTTTTTTTAAAATAGGAATTAATGAAGACAGAAAATGAAAGAGATCCACTTAATAGTGAACTGATTTCACTTGATCTAAACCATCTTTGAGACTGACATAAAAATGTCTGTAGTCTTTAAGCATTAATGTACTACAGTGAGCACATTATATGTGATCACAAATAAATGTTCTAGAAAAATGTGCATCTGATTGAGGACTTGTACATTTAATCATATAATTCCATTGATTTCCATTATAATTTTAAAGTTGTGTTCAAATGAAAGAATTGCCTCAGAGATTTAATAAATATCAAAACTTAAGAATCATTGAAAGACTATGCAGATATTGCCAAAATAAAGTTTAATTGCCTTTATTCTTCCTCACAGTGCTATAAGGAAAGTTGGTTAAATGAACAATTGATCTGCATAATCTTGGCACATTAATTAAAACAATGGACACTTTAAATCTTTCTTTTTTGCTATAAACACTTTAGTTCCTAACAGAGTGACCCTTATAGAGTACTAAAAAACAAAACAAAATACAAAGACTATGTTTTCCACTTATTCTATATAGTAATAGTAAATAGTCATACTGATTATGACAACTCATTCAGTAGAGCTCACCAGCTAGAAAAACTGCATGAAGATTTTAAGGCAGACCTGATGCCATGTAAGCAAGCTTATTTGACTTAACCTTAAGTATTACAGCATCTTTTAAAAGCAAGTCCCTTCCTGCTGTTTTACACTTTAATTACTTCTTTAATCGACTCATTAGTTGATTAACTTATCACTACTGGCAATAAGCACCTGTTCTAAGTAGGGGGGAGCTTCAATTAGCAATGGTCTTTGAATGCTACCTAGCTACAGTCCAGTAGCTGGAAGCTCAGCTTTGGGGGCAGCTGGGGGACTTCAAAGTCTGCACATCAAATATACAAAAAGCAAAATTATGTCATGCCACCATTTATTAAATACTACCCAGGTATACTGCACTAAATCAATACTACAATGTTTATTTGATTGAGCCTTTCTTTTCCAATCTAAAACCATTGTTACCCCATGAGCCTGGAATTTCATAAATACTATTTTACCAGCAAATAATATGTATAGGGCACTGTATATCTTAGAAGTTATGAACATCACATATGACCTTATATGTAAAAGAGATATGGGTATTTATGAGGAAGACTTACGAATATATTGGGTCTTAGTAGAAAATGAAACCTCCTCTTCTAAATATTAGCACATCATGTAAGAATATTTATATTTACCTCATGCAGAAAGTTTCAAACTCATATTAAATATCACACCATTTGGAACCACTGGTTCTACACTTTAATTCATCTCTATTTCAGGCATATATTTTACTGGTTCAATAAAGAGATATAGTAGTATTGTATAATTAGGGAGCAATTTATCAAGTGATGATGTTCTCATAACTCTTTCTGTAAAAGATTTAGGGTTTACTCAATACTTAACAGCATTTAATGGAGGTGTAAAGGTCGGGAAGATTAAAGAAGATGTGACAAGACAAGCACTGCCAAGTGCCTTTGCATAAAGGAGAATTCTTCCTAACTCTCAGAACCTTTTTCAAACCACCAGAAGAGGCTCTTCTCAGGTAGTCTCCTCCAGTTTGCCATAGAATAGGAGCTGCTACCTTTTCTTCCTTCACTTGTAGTTTTGATTGAAATTTAATGAGGCAAAAACAAAGTGCTAATAAACAATAATTGAAGTAATTAATGAACAATAATCTTTATACCTTCTACTTCTATTTAATTTAAGGACTTCATGGTGCTATAATGAAGCCAGGGAGGTAACTATGAGTGTTCCAAATGGCATAACCTGAGGCAGTGATGGGTAATGTTCCCAGTGTTATAACAGAGAAGAATTTGGAAGGAGAATGTTGCAATTCTTGATACCAATCAGCAAGAATCATGAGAACCAGACAGATTACCTCACTAGTTAACATGATGACAGCAGAACCCCATCTATTGAGAGACTATTAATTTTTAATTTATAGGAACTCTGCTAGTTTTCTTTGAATATATGTTCTTACTCAGGCTCAAAACACTGAGCTATTCAATATGATATATGACGCATCAATGCAATATATAAAATCAACAAACTGAAGGATAAAATCATGTGATTATCTCAATTAATGAAAAAGCATTTGATGAAATTCAACATCCATTTATGATGAAAATTCTCAATAAAAAGGCTATAGAAGGAACATAACATAATTAAAGACATACACAAAAAAATCATACCTTACAACATAGTCGATGGTGAAAAACTTACAGCTTTTTTCTAAGATTGGGAGCAAGAAAGAGTACCCACTCTTACTACTACTATTTAATCCGGCACTAGGAGTTCTAGCAAGAGCAATTAGGCAGGAAAAAGAATCAAAAGTTATCTAAGTTGGAGGTAGAAATAAAACTATTTGCAAATGACATGATATTTTACATTGAAAGTGCTAAAGATTCCACCCAAATACTATTAGAAATCAAAAACAAAAGAAATAATAGATAACCACAGCAAAATGTCAGACTACAAAATCAATACACAAAAATCTGTTGTGTTTTTGTATGCAAAAAGCAAGTTAGCAGAAAGAGAAATTAAGACAATTCCATTTGCAATTATCTCAAAAGAATTATATGCCTAGGAATAAATTTAACTAAGGAGAAGAAAGACCCAGACACTGAAAACTATAAAACACTGTTGAAAATAATTAAGAAGACACAAAGAAATGGAAAAACAGTCCATGCTCCTAAGTCAGAAAAATTAACATGGTAAAAATGGCCATTTTACCTAAAGCAATAGACAGATTCAATGGAATCCTATCAAAATCTCAATGGCATTCTTCACATGTGGAACAAAATATCATGAAATTTATTTGGAACTATAAAAGACCCTGAAAGGCAATAACACTCCTGAGAGGAAAAAAAAAAAAAAATGGAGGTATAATGCTCTCCCTGGCTTTAGAACGGCATGCCACTGGAATAAAACAGACACACAGTTTGATGGAACAGAGTTGAAAGCCCAGAAATAAATTCACATATATATGGACAATTAATTAACCACAAAGGAGTTAAGACCATATAATGGAGCAAGGAAAATCTCTTCAACATATGTTGAAATATAAAGCTGTACAGCGAATGACTACCAAAAAGATTCTTCCATTAACAAAATGCAAAGAAAAATATCATTGTTCTGACAGTGATCTAGATATTAGACTTTTTAGATATAGTTTGTACTATGTAAGTTATGATATTTGTAAAAAAAGAAAGCATAGTGGGAGGGGTGTTAAAAATTCTGAAGCAAATTGTCTTATGGTGGGTTTCTAAAATGTAAGTTTGACAGGCAGTTGTTCAAGAAAACACCTTTAAAAGCAATTCTAAAGGAAATTAGAACTGGCTTAGTAAACATTTTCATTAGCTCAGTAGATTTCCCTAAGGACACAAAGTGGCCAACCTATACCTCCATGCTTTCCCTTACTTTTCTTCTCACTCACTTACTGTGTGCTCAGCTTTTGGGCAACATGGAAATGTGCAAATTAATTAATCCAAGGTCACTTTAAATCAAGTATTAAGACTAGTCTGTAAATGTCTTTAGGTTTATTTTAAGTAATACGTTCTTTTTTCACCGTAAAATTACTGAATGAGAGTAGAATTTTAATGCACATACTAACCAAACACATTTTTTCAAATCAAATTATTTTTCTCCTGAATCAAATAGTTAATGATAAAAGCAAATTAGGATTCCAAAATTGGATTCCAAAATATTCACATATTTCCCCATATGCATATACTATATACTGGGAAATATGTGAATTATATGCACATACATGCATACATTATACACACATATATATACTATTTATGGGGAAATATGTGGTGAAAATTAACACATACATGTTTAAAATATCATGTATTTTTTTGGAAAAGAGTCTGAGCAATAAATGGCAGAAAAACTTGGGACACCTCTTTCTGCAAAGCATCTGCATAGCATCAATATAACAAAAAGATGCAGGCAATTATTTTAAAATAAACAGTGTAAAAAATCTATTTGATATTTGTAATTTGATCAATTTTTTCTTTGTTAACACACAAAACTACCAGTGGAGAATCCCAATTGCAGGATAATTGCTAAGTGAAAAGACATCTGAATTTTGTAACAGGAAGGCAGTTACAGCTTCTAAAATAGTAATATGCTATTTTAATATTTAAATGAATAAGAATTCTATATTCTCCTTAAATAGTTTCTATTCCAATATTCCAAGCATGATTCTCCAAGTCCATGTAAATGGGTCTAGAGCATTATAAACCTTATTCTACTCTTTTGTTCTATGCAAAAATGCAAAACATTTGATTAAACTGTTTGAGATTGTTATTTAGAGATTATAGTTTTAGTTATATTTTGTATATTTCCTCTAACAAAAGTGCCACAGGTAGGGTGAATTATAAACAATAGACATTTACTTCTCACATCCTGCTGGAGGGTGGAAGTCCATGATGAGGGTGCCAGCGTGGTTGGGCTCTGATGGAGGTGCTATTCCAGGGCTACCTACCTCTCCTTGTGTCCTCACGAGACAGAGAGCAGAGAAAGGAAACAATCTCTAACTATAAGGCCATTAGTCCCATTCATGGGGTCCTACCTTATGACTTCATCTAACTTAATTACCTCCAAGGTCCTACCTCCTAATAACATCACTCCTCTAGTGATGAATTACAATATATGAATTTTGGGGAAGGCACCAGCATTTCTTGAGACCCCAAAATGGAAGAACTACTTCACTTCCCTATTCAGCTCAACCATCTTGCACTTTTTCCACAAAATTAAGTCTTTATTCTAATGCAGCCTCATGTCCCCAGATGAAGCTCAACAGCAATGTTTATGTGAAAACCCACAACCACGCTGTAGATAGAAGCCAGGGGTGTAAAAGGTAAATCCCATTGAAGACACTAACTTTCTACATGCTAAGCTTCATGTTGTCTTATGTCAGGACCCTCTCCGAGATTAGAGCTGGTAGTTTAGCTTGTTCATGGTCAGATTGCTCAAGATAAGACTAAGACTTCACGGCTGGTGAAGAAGGAAGAAGACAGAACAAAAAGGATTATGAAAATTAATGATTTTTTTTCCAAAACTTCAAAGAAGCATTTGGCTTATTGTACACAAGAAGAATTATTTTTGGTTTGAGTTGAAAGTTATTAAAAAAAATCTTACTGTTTTGATTTTATGTATTTTAGGCATTTTATTTTCCTCAGACAGTAACTCTATCAGTGGTTTTACCCCAACTTGATGACTCAATGTCATACTTTCAAAATGAACATAGATATATATAAGATACACAGAAAATATTATAGCAGACAGAAGTTAATATTTTGCCATATTTGCTTCAACTCTCTAATAAAATATTAACAGTTAAAATTCTATGTATTCCTCAGTTCCTTCTCTACCTAACCTCCCCAGCAATAATTGCTACTATGACATTGGTGTGTTCAGTCTCATTCACATTTCGTAATTTTAATATGCAAGTTTATGCATAAACAACACACAGTACTACCATTTTTAAATTAAGATATGTAATAATTTTGCAATCATTGTATCACTCAGCAAATGTTTTTGAATCTTATCTATGTTGATTTAGTTCACTTTCAGTCATATAATATTTCAGTGTATGAAAAATCACAGTATTAAATAGTCTCTTATTGAATCATAAAGTCAAAGATACATATTTTCTAAAAATGAGAATATGAAGAAAAAATAACAAAGAAAGTTATGAAGTGGTCTGATTAGCTCAGTTTAAAAATATGCATAAGCAAGAATATATCAGTGAAATTTCTACAAACATCTCCAAATAGTTGAATTCAATTATTTCAAATATTATTACTGAATATCTACTTCAAGAGTTGTATTTGTAACCCTTTAAACACTTGAAACTTCGTAACTTAAAATGTTGAATGATAATACAGATTCCCCTTATTTTAAATTGTGTTTTTTTTTTTCTTTTCTAATCACCATTTTACTGTATACTTTCCTTGTAAGAGATTCCTTAGAATCATTTATGGTTTGTGGTTCTGGAAGCCCTCCAGTTGGGCTACATATGATAGGCACTTTGCCCTATTTATGCAAAAGTTGAATCAGAAGCCATTAGCAACTTATCCTAAATGGTATGACCACAAACCATAACTAATATTAATACAAACATATAAACATACTTGACTTAAAAGGATCTCAATCTGAAGAGTCACCTAGTAACCTTAACATTTTAATTCAACTCCACACGTACCAAGAGAATAAAGTGTGTGAAATAGTGTTTGTTGAGTCAGGGGCTCTTGAATTTAAGCCTTGATCTACCTCTTACTATCATTAAAATTTTACTTTAGAACAAATTATTTTATTTAATTACCATTTATCTAATTCTTCATTTCCAAGTCAGCATATATAGGCCTGTTGTGTGCATAATTTCTAATCCTTATATTACATTATGAAATAGGAATCCTCATCCTCTAGTGAGAATCCTAACATTCACACATTTAAGTATGTAGTCCCAAATTCCTCAGCCAGATTTTGGTGGAAAAAGATTCAAACTAATGTCGTTGACAAATGGAATATTCACTACTTAAATTTTTATAATGGGTCTAATAATTACCCCCAAATGCTTGTCCAGCACATCTTTAGAATGTGATTGGATCTAGAAATAAGGTCTTGCAGTATGAATAGTGAAGGGCCTAGTGATCAAATCATTCTGGATTTAGCATGGATCTTAAATCCAGTGATTGGTGACTTTATAAGATGAGAAGGGGACAGGAGAGACAGAAGACCACGTGAAAATGGAGGCAGGATTGGAGTTATGCTGCCATGCGTCATGACTGACAGGGACACCAGAAGTGGGAAGAGGCAGAAAACAATTATTTACTACTGGCCTGAGAGAGATCCTGATCCTATGAATATATTTACATTATGAGAGAATAAATTTCTGTTGTTTTAAACTACCAAGTTTGTGTTAATTTGTGACAGCAGTCTTAGTAAACTAATATGTCATCAAAGTATTTTATATGTAAAGAAAAACCTCAAATATTTATACATATATGAGATACAAAGTACTTTTTAGAGCATCAGATCCATAGTGGGCAGATTTAGTGTCTACTGCAAAATAAAGAAACTATTGACAACAGTGTTAGAGTTAACCTCAACTTGGATAATAATGAAAACAATTATTTAAAAATGCACAGAGAGATAATTCACTGTGCCATTTTTATGAACCATTGCATACAACATCCAGTTAATATTTTACAAAGGTAGGGAAACTGCCTGATTGATTATGTTAAAGTGAATATGAGTGATGATAAGTGATAGGGGAGAGAACAACCACCATTTCCCGAATAACCTAAAAAAAGTGAAAATAGTTTGAAGACCATCTGTTGGAAGGGAGTTGGAGCAGTGACTTATCAAGAGGCCAGGCATGCAAAGCCCATCATGCAGAGGCCTAGCTTGAGTGTGTGACTGGACACCACAGACACATCTGTGCTGGCTTCCAGAAGTCAACCACAGTGCCCCTCAGCAACTGCAGTCTCAATTTGTCCATTGGGTGACACCCAGAGCTTTTGTGTGGTGACCTGTGAGCCCAGGTAAGCCCAGCAGCATGGAAGGAGCTGGTGACTGCCTTTGGGTCAGGTTAGCTGCCTTCCCTGGACCCAGTGCCCAGCTGGGTTATCCAAACTGCACCTCAGGCAGATGGCCATCACCAAGACCTGCCCGTTCCCAGGATTGAGATTTCTGGACTGGAATGAAATCCCTCTGAGACTTGAGGAAGTGGGATCCTGGGCTAGTCCTGGGGAGCTAGTCCTGAAGTTCACTGGAACACTAAGACTTCATGCTTCCAGAATTAAAAAAAAAAAAAAAAAAAACAACCTCTAGGAATAACCTGTGAACCCTAGTGCCAACTTGAGGGTTTTGCAAGTCTGCACCTTCATGACCTGGTGTTCTTACGACTCTAAGGTAGCAACTGACACACTACTCCCCTTTAACCCTGCCTATCCCAGTAGTAACCAGAAAAACTATCAATAAAATGATGTCATTTGTCAAAAAACTTTTCATGAAACAAACAACTATTTTACAAAATTAAAAAAAGAAAAGAAAATGAGTTTCATAATTGGATAATTGGATAATTGGAAAGCTTGGAATTCAAATTTATTCCAGTTAAATGATGAAAAAAGAAATAATAATAGACATGTGGTTATGCAGATGTTAAATGACATTTAAGACATAAATTGACTATACAACATAAATAGACTATAAATTTTAAACTTCTTTATGTTTTATTGAGATATTATTAGTATAACATACAATTAATCCACTTAAAGTGTACAATTCAATGTATTTACAATGTTTTAAGAGAATGCAACCATGATTAAAAACAATTTGAAACATTTTCATTACTTCCCCCCCAACAACAACAGAAAAAAATGCACCTGTTAGGAGTCACTTCCCACTCCCTTCTCAGGCCATCTGTAGAAAACCACTAATTAATTTTCTCTCTATGAGCTTGTCTATTCTGGATATTTCATATACATAGAATCATGCAAAATATGTTACTTTGCAACTAGCTTCTATCACTAAGTATAATGATTTTCAGGTTCATCTATGTTGCAGCTTCTGGCAATAATCTATCCCTTTTACATTGCTGAATAACTCTAAATATATAAATATAGATACCATATTTTATGTATCATTTCATCAGTAGATGCACACCTGGGTTGTTTCCACTTTGTGCTATTATAAATAATGCTGCTATGAACATGTGCATACAAGTTTTTGCGTAGATGTGTTATGTCTTGGGTATGTATCTAAGAGTAGAATTACTGGGTAAATGGTAAATCCATATGCAATATTTTAAAGAACTGCCAAACTGTTTTCCAAAGTGGTTGAACCATGTTATATCTCCAACACTGATGCATGAAATTCCAAATTCTCCATAACCTTGTCAATGTTTGCCTCTTTCTATCTTTGATTACAGCCATCCTAGTGATTATGAATTGGTATGTCACTATGGTTTTGATTTGCGTTTTCATATTTACCAGTGATGAAATTGTTTCTCTTTTTTTTTCTTTTAGATCTTGAGTTATAAGGGTTCTTATTCATTTACTCTGGTTACAAATATATTATCAGATCTTTACTGTATTGTCTTTGTTTGCTGGGTGGTATTGTTTGCAGCATAGAAGTTTTAATTTTGATGAAATGTAATTTATTTATTTTTCTTTCATTGTTAAAGCTTTTTTTATTGACTGTAACAAGGCTTTACATACTAAAAGGTCAAGAAGATTAATATCTTTTCAACTAAGAGTTTTAAGTTTTATCTTTTACATTTAGACATATGTTTCATTTCATATGTGGTTTGATCGAGGGGTCAAATATTATTATTTTCACAGTTGTTGATAAGAATATTCTTTCTCTATTTAATTGCTTGGCAGCATATAGCATATATATTTACTATAAAAATAAGAGATTATTTCTAGACCCTCAGTTCTATTTCAGTGTTATATACCTATCTTTTGATAGTACCACATTGTCTGGGGTTAGTTTTTAATCTTTTTCTGACTGTTAGTTTAGTTACTTTATATCCTACATATTAGTGACATCATTTTCACCACTACTATTCAATGTAGTATTGGAAGCCCTAGATAGCGAAATTAGGTATGAAAATGATATGGAAATAATCCAAATTGAGAAACAAGTAAAAGTAGCATTATTTGCAGATGACTTAATAATACATATAGAAAACTTTATAGACACCATTAAAAACCTAGTTGAGGGCCTCCCTGGTAGAGCGCTGGGCTGCAAAGCTGCCGGCAGCCTCTGCAGTGCCGGCTAGATCCCCGGCCACTGGCAAGGGTCCCACATGGAGTGACAGACCTCTCCTGCTGTTCCCCGCTGCCCCCTCAGCAGTGTATTTCGTCAGTCTGCCTGTTCTGTTCCTGGCTCTGGCTCTGGTGAATTCTCTCACCCTCCCGTGCTTCTGACTGTACCCAGTGCTTGTATAAATAAGTAAATAAATCTTTAAAAAAAATTAAAAACCTTGCTGAGCCAATAATTCAGTTCAGCAAAATGGCAGTTTACAAAATTAATACACAAAAATCATTTGTCTTCTTATATGCAAACAATGAGCTAGAAGAAAAATAAATCAATTAAACAACATGTATAATTATATCAAAAGAATTAAATTCAAGGGCTTCCCCGGTGGCGCAGCGGTTGAGCGCTGGGTTGCGAAGCTGCCCGCGGCCTCTGCCGAAGCCAGTTCGATCCCGGCTGCTCCCCGGCCACCGGAGGAGGGTCCCACATGGCGCGCAGACCTCTCCTGCCGCCCGCTGCTCCCCTCAGCAGTGTCCTTCGGTCCTTCTGCCTGCTCTGCTCCCCGCTCTGGCTCTGGTGAATTCTCTCACCCTCCCGCGCCTCTGACTGTACCAGTGCTTGTGTAAATAAATAAATCTTAAAAAAAAAAAAAAAAAAAAAAAAAAAAAAGAATTAATTCCTAGGAATAATATAATAAAGGAGGTGAAAGATGTATACAATTATAACTATAACATCTTATTCAGAGAAACTGAAGAAGAGACAAAGAAATGGATGGATATTCTGCTTGTGGATTGGAAGAATTAACTTGATTAAATGACTGTCTTGCCCAAAACAATAAAGAGATTCAGTACAATCTCATTCAAAGTTTCAATGGCATTCTTCAAAGAAATACAACAAACATTATCGAAATTCATATGCTACCCTGACCAAATACAAGGAAGAATGGTGCTATCACACTCTCAGATTTCAAACTATAATACAAAGTTTCAGTAATCAAAACACTATCATAATAGAACCAAAATAAATTCTAGCTCTAAGTATCTACACAAATAATACAAAAGCACTAATTTGAAGGGCTTTATGCACTACTATATTAATTGCAACACTACTTACAGTAGCCAAGCTATGGCAGCAACCTAAGTGCCCAAGGACAGATAAGTTAATTAGAAAGAGGTGGCATAGGGCATCCCTGGTGGCACAAGGTATTAAGCACCGCACTATGAAGAAGTCCACAGCCTCTGCAGCATGAGTTTGATCCAAAGCCGGCCAGAGAAAAACCACATGGCAAAGCAGACCTCTCCTGTCTCTCCTGCTGCTCCTCTCAGCAGTATATTTCAGTCAGTCTGCCTATTCAGTTCCCCACTCTGTCTCTGGTGAATTTTCTCACCGGCCCCCCTGCATCTCTGGCCTGTACCCCAGCTCTTGTATGCATAAATAAATAAATCTTAAAAAAAAAGAGAGGTGGTGTGTGCACACACACACACACACACACCACACCACACAATGGAATACTACTCAGCTATAAAAAAGATAAACTTGTCATTTGTGACAAGATGGCTAGAACTGGTAGAGATTATGCTAAGCAAAATAATTCTGAAGGATAAAGACAAATACCAGTATTTCACTTACATGTGGAAGAAAGAGACACAAAGTTATAAGCTATAAAAATCTGCTGCAAAATTTAGACTTTCAGAGGGTGAGAGCAAAGTTGTGAGGTAGTACAGTGGGCTACGGTAGCACTATCTGTTTCTTGATGGTGGGTGTGGTATCATAACAACACCTTCCAAGTCTGATCCTACATCTCTAAATCATGTATCAATGTTACCTCAAAAAAAAAAAAATCAAATCACCTCTTTGAAAAAAATCCTGCATTATTAATTTATCACATGACTAGGAGTTGTGTTGAAGAAATGTTTCTTCAAAGTAGTATGGTATCCACAGCTAAATGAACATGCTGCTTTCAGCAACTGACTGCCAGAGGCCAGGAGATTATAACAGGATAACTTTCAGGATCAAAAGAATGTTTCATGTAGGAAACTTGGAACATATATTATCCTACAGGCATCAAGCAACAGAAAAGCAATTAATGCATCATACTAATCAAACGCTAACAATGGCTACATAATCATTTCTCTAAATCTATTAAGGATATAATTCTTTAACTAACATACTTTGCAAAAGTATTCTAAATATGTTCTATAATTAGAAAGACCATGTTTTTTCTATTGAAAAATTATTGAGATTTTTTTGGTAGATATTTAAGAAATACCCTTTCTTTCCATGTAAGTTGCCACAATAATGAACAATAAAGATGAAATGAAAATTTTTGTCAATGATCTAACTGAACAAGTATTAATAAGTTAACATTTATATTACTATTTTTATTATGGTCAAGTAAAAATGTTAGCACAAGATCAAACAAGGCAAAGTCAAGGTCTAAAATTAAAGGGTAGAGTGGAGTTCATTAATTAGTGTCAGCGAATAGATCCTCATGGTTCAGCGTGATGTTGATTGTACAATTAAAATGTAAATATAGCTAAAGTCTTAGGTGTTATCATCTAAAGAACAGAAACTATTAAATATTAATGTGAAAAATTGCCTAGACTTCATTAACATTGCTATCATGTGATTAGAGTGAACTCCTGTTGAAAACTCAATTTTTGGTGTAAACCAATTATCTTATATTTACCTTCTTAAATTAGAAAACCTGGTTCTTAGAGACATGAAGATAAATTGTAAACTAAATTTTCATCTGAGAAATTTTTAAGAACTTGATTATATCTCCACTTTTCCTAGATGGACTTATATTTAGATTCCTTAATGCAAAAGTATTGATCAGGGGACTATATGAACTTCCCCAGTCTCTATAATTCTTACTATGGACATAACTTTTACCTACTGATACTCATTTCATAAACAAAGGCAAAGAAAGCCCCAAATTTGGTTGAAAAATAATTTCATTGAAAGCCAAAATTTAAAAGAAAGACACTTAATGCTGAAGAATTTAATACATAAACAAACTTCAAAATGAAAATACCAAATTCTTTAAATACAACTACAAATAATGACACTTCTCTATTAATTATAAGCATACATAGGCAATGTGAGCACACACATTTGGCAATATTAAAATATAAGGGACTCAGGGTGAAGGCCAGCAGAGTTGACATGGTACATAGAAAGGTAAATGATTGGAACTTTAATTACTTTGATCCGTCATGCTTTGTAGCTATGTGTCAGCTTAAGCCAACACAAATGACATGGAACAAAGGCCATGACTGCTTCAACATCATAACAAATTTCTAATGGTTGATTAATAAGTGTTTGAATTGAACACATGCTAGGATCTGGAAATAAAGCTACAGATATTTGGAATCCACAGCAGTTTTATATATTTATTATATCTAAATGTTCTAACATAGAGTGCAGTTATAGAAACATGAAATATAGATTAGTGTATATCTGACACATGTACTTAGGTCAAATATATGTTCGTTGAGAGAGAAAGAACAGGAGAGATAGATAATTAGAATATTTATTCTGAGAATTAGAATATTTAAGTGAATAAAATAATTATATGTTAAAGTAAGCAATAAATAGGTTTTAGTTCACTTATTAATAAAAATATAACCAAATCATTACAAAATAGTATATGTAAGATACAAGCAAATAGTTGGTTGATGCATTTTTAGAAATGTTTCCTTAGTGGTTTAGGATATAAAATTCATATTATAGTATGAAAGTGCTAGAGGACTTTGAGCAAATTAAAATAAAAAAGCTATTACTGTTTGTTTCACTCTGTTTCTCATATCACAAAATTTTCATTAATATTGGCAGCCATTTTAAAGAACAATATAAATCAATTGCTATAAATAAATCAATTGCTATAAATAAATAAATATTGCTATAATCAATTGCTAACAATGCTTTGAAGTTTTCAGGTTTCAGAGATTTGCCATTTTGTGGTTCCACAGAAAGGAGCATAACTAAAAATCTACTTAACTTCTTTATTAAAGTTGTAACCAGAGACCTCTTCATGCTAGACAGCTTTTTTTTTTTTTTTTAAGATTTATTTATTTATTTATACAAGCACGAGGTACAGTCAGAAGAGCGGGAGGGTGAGAGAATTCACCAGAGCCAGAGTGGGGAACAGAGCAGGCAGAGACTGACGAAGTACACTGCTGAGGGGAGCAGCGGGTGGCAGGAGAGGTCTGCCCGCCATGTGGGACCCTCACCGCCATGTGGGACCCTCACCGGCGGCAGGGGATCGAACCGGCGATACAGAAGCTGCGGGCAGCTTCGCAGCCTAGAGCTCAACCACTGCACCATCAGGGGAGGCCCGACAGTTTTTTGGTTTAAGGCTACCGCTTCTTGTAAATATTAACTAGTGATACCAAAAATTAAAAAAAAAAAAAATATTGAATTTTATTTAGGCACATTCACTGTTCATTCCTGTAATTTAATAATTGGGTATTTTTAAAAATATATACATATATATATGGATGCTTAAATTGTTTAACTAAGTATAAAATATCCTCCATGAAACTTTAAAATGTAATTCTTTAATTTGGTCCTTATTCATAAATCTTAGAAATTGAGTAGGGCTACATTTTCTATACTTCTTTTTGTATAAAAATAAAATAACTCATGTCCCCTCCTGAAATAGCAAAATAAGTTCAGTAATTTCCTTAAGTAATTTTAGAAAGTTGAGTATCTAGGTATTTTGTCCTATTTCTCATCATCCCTGGCTGATAACTGCCCCTCCCAGGCCACCTTCAGTAGCCCCATTTATTTTTCTTTTCCACTTCAAATGTCTGCATTTGGAGCATTCTTACTAGATATAGTTCCTCCAGAAACTATCATTAGAGAATGGAAATGAAGAAATGAAATAATGACAGTTGTCTTGTAGACTTCTACTCTGCTACATTTCATTGGTTTGTTCCCAATGTTGGGGCGATCTTGGGCCTTATCTTTCTTTTCCCTGCTAGTCCCTTTCTTCCATGGACACCTCCAAATTCCGTTCCTCACCTCCCTTTATCTCTTTTCTCAAACTTCTACCCTAGGATGTTCAGATTTTTTCTTAGTTCAAATTATCCTTCTGCTGAGATTTTCATTTCACACTATTCAACTGATAGAACCTTTCATATTATAATAAAATTCTTACCAACCACTTATAAAGAATTGG
The DNA here is from genome assembly GCF_014898055.3 of Talpa occidentalis. Lineage (NCBI taxonomy): Eukaryota > Metazoa > Chordata > Mammalia > Eulipotyphla > Talpidae > Talpa > Talpa occidentalis. The sequence continues at coordinate 81,562,695 of NW_023603184.1, read as the reverse complement.
CATTTGGCTTATTCAATAAATATTTGGGTCTCCTGCCAACACAATACAAAGGTACTTGGCTTACATACTCGTGACTAAGAGACTTTATCAAAATGATTCATTCCCGAGTAGAGGAGTCTGACAGAAAGACAAATTTTCAGCTTTCTGCCTTAGAACCACAGGAAATAAAGTGTGAACAGTTTACATGTACTTGACTTTTTCCTCTCATATCTAGTAATCAAGGTCAAATAAATATTGAGTCACCTGAATATTTAAAATAATTAACTGCAACTAGAATTAGATAAAACACTATTTCCATTATTTATTTTAATTTAGAATTTAAAATAAGTTAGAAAGGAATTCTTTGCTATAATGGAGTAGTTTATAGGAGGGACAAAGACTACATGAAGAACTAGAGAAACTGGATAAAATACAGAGCAATGAAACAAACAAACAACAACAACAAAAAAAAAAAACAGAAGTTATTAGATAATACAGGCAATATCCAGATGGGATTGAAAAATGATAGAAACTAGAGACAATGGAATGATATTATTAAAGAACAAAGTTATATTTCCCACACTATGCAATAGTAGAGCTTTCCTAGAAAAGCTTTATTTTAAAAATTAATTGTATTTATTTTTACTGTAGTCATGTTGATTGACAACAGTGTGTATGATTTAGGGGTATGTAAGCCAAAATGGTGCACAGTGGAGAAATGATTACCATTAATTGACATGAACATTTTTAAATGTTCCCAAACTAAATGATAACTTATCACATCATACCAAATAACAAAAAAAACTCAAAACTAACATATAAAGGCAGGAATGATGAGATACACATCTATATAAAGTAGTTTCTAGGAAAGGACTTTGGTGCCGCACTCCTGGCTGCTTAAGGTGGACAGCAATGCAAATGCTGAATGCTAGTTTTGTTTTTTGTCTTTTGCTTTAAAGGTGAAGATTCTTTTTCAATTTCTTTTGGTTAGTGAAAAAATGAACTAACATAGGTCTTTGTAAATGCAAAGTAACGTAAAGAGAACTTTTTAAAATTGGGGGACTATTTAGAGCAATAAAATAAATGGCAGACTTAAATTCTACCGCTAGTGAAAATACTCTAAAAATAAAGAAGAAGATATGTTCAAATATGAAAACAGAGAATTAATTCTTTAGCACTCATACAGGTAGAACTGTAAAAGAAAGTGCTTCAGACAAAAGAAAAATAATAATTCCACATAGAAAGGGAAATATTTAACAAAAAATAAAAAACAATGGAAATGCTAAATATGTGAAAAGTTCACATAAATATTTTTCAAAGCAATAAAAATGTCTTGTAGGTTTTTAAGGAAATACTTTTTTTATATATTTGACAATAATAGCATAAAATGTTAAATGGAGATAAAGTGTTCTGAGATCCTTGCATTGTCTTGGATGTGATAAAAAATTTATTGATAGTTGATTTTAGCATGTCAAATATGCATGTTGGGAAGCATTTTCAGAGTGTGGTCCATGGACTCCTAGGCCATTCCTGAGATTTCTGGAAAGTTGAAAAAAATAAAGCTATTTTCTAACCATAAGGTAGTATTTATCCTTTTCATGCTACTGACATTTACCCTATGCGAAAGTAATGCTAGTATTTTTTGTTGTTGTGAATTAAGTTTGTGGCACAAAATGATAACAGTAGTCATTGTTTTCCTCTCCTGTAAGAAAATAAAAACAAAGAAATCTCGCTTAAGACTATCCTTGAGTAGACATGCTTTATGAAATCAGAAGTTCACATAACACTATTTTCCTATACACCAAAATAGGATGGTTATCTCAAGTAGCCAGCAAGCATGATTCAGTCATTTGTGTTGTGAGCTGAACTTGTCACCTTTTTCTTGAAACACTAGTTTTACTGGAGAGAATGACTGTCAGGAAACTATGAAAATTCAACCTTCATGTTTGGCAGACCTTTGTTTAAGAATAAACCAAGTTAGTCTATCACCTCAAGGAAACAAAAATATTTTGCCAATCACAAAATTTGAACTTTCAAGAAAACTTTGAATTATTAAAAATTCCTGGCTTTATAGCTTCCCAATATTAAACACCTATTATAATGAGATTGGGATTGATAATTGCATATTAATTTTAATGTAATGTCTAATGAAATACATCAACATTTAAAAGATAGATATAACTCAGTTAACAGTTAACCATTATTTTAAAATAGATAAGCATATTATCAACATATGCATGGTAGAACTAATAATTTCAAAAAAAAAAATAGACGATGGATTTTGATGTAATGATATACAACATAATATGTTATGCTTCAGAGTTCACATTGGAACTATTCGTTAGAAATTACTTTTGTTGGATAAGTTGTAGTTACAAAGAAAAATATCTGCATTATCTAAAAAGACTATGAACATACTCTCTCTTTTCCAATTACATGTTTCTGTGAAACTGTATTTTATTACTTATTTTAATAAAAATATTAAGAGTTCTCTGATGGAAAAGCAAATATAGGAGTCTAGCAATATTTCTTCAAATTAGATAGTAAAGAAATTTGAAAATTATGCAAAATAATGCTACATTTTGAGGTAACATCAGTTAACAGCATCATATATTTACTAGTACAGATTCACACATCTTTAAATGTATGTTACCAAACCACATCCCTACCAAAGTACTAATAACCCCTCATCACAGTCCCTGTCCACACTTTCCCCCCATCTCCAGACCCCTTTGTAACCTCAGTTCTGTAGCAGAATCCAATTTTGTTTTGTCTATTTTATTTTTTGCTTTGTTTTTCATAGTTTACAAATAAGCAAAATCATCCAGTATTTGCCTTTCTCTTTCTAACTTATTTCCCTTAGCATAATCCCTTTGCTGCATCCATGTTTTTGACATGGCAAATTCTCTCTCTGGGGCCTCCCCGGTGGCGCAGCGGTTGAGCGCTGGGTTGCGAGCTGCGCGCGGCCTCTGCGGCGCCGGTTCGATCCCCGGCTGCTCCCCGGCCACCGGAGGAGGGTCCCACATGGCGCGCAGACCTCCTCCTGCCGCCCGCTGCTCCCCTCAGCAGTGTACTTCGGTCCTTCTGCCTGCTCTGCTCCCCGCTCTGGCTCTGGTGAATTCTCTCGCCCTCCCGCGCTTCTGACTGTACCAGTGCATGTATAAACAAAACAAACAAAGAAACCAGCAAACAAATAAATAAAGCATGCCTCTATAAAAAAAAAAAAAAAAAAAAGATTCTCTCTCTGTCTCTCTCTCTCTTTCTCTCTCTTTTAGCTAAGTAGTAATCCCTTAAATATATATATGATATCTCCTTTATCCAGTCATCTCTCATTGGATGCTTAGGTTGGTTCCATACCTTGCCTATAGTAAATAGTGCTGCAATGAACTCAGTAGTGCATATATTCCTTCAAATTAGTTTTTTTTTTCCAGATATATACCTAGAAGTGAAAATGCTGGATGGTATGGTAGATCTATTTTTAGTATTTTAAGAAACTTCCATATAGTTTTCCATAGGATCTGGACCCGTGTACATTCCTACCAAGAGTTCCTATTGAGGGTTCCTTTTTCTCTGCATCATCACCAACATTTGTTTCCAGTTTGTTTGTTTGTGGTTTGTTTTTTATATATGAGCCATTCTCACATGTCTGAGTGGTATCTTATTGTGGTTTGATATGTGTTTTCCACATGATAAGTGATAATGAATATTTTTTCCTGTGCCTGTTGTCCAATTGTATGTCTTCTTTGAATAAATGTCTATTTACCTCTTCTGCCCATTTTTTAATTACATTATTTGTTTTCTTGTTTTGGGGTGCAGTTTTTTTTGTGTATACCTACAATATTAGCCTCATGTTAGATGTATCAAATGCAAATATTTTCTCCCATTCAGTGGGGTGTCTTTTTGTTTTAATGATAATTCCTTTTGCTTTGCAGAAGCTTTTTAGTTTGATGTAGTCCCAGTTGTCTAATTTCACATTTGTTTCCCTTGCTATAATAACGTTAGTTCGGTAAGTGTTTTTTTATGGAAATATTGGTGTTTTATTTATGTTAACAAGCAATGGATTTTCACTATTAATTTAATTGAATTATGATAGATTTGTGTTTAAATTTTCTGTTTTGGTTTCTAATATGTAATTTTGTATAGACATAGAAGAATGCTTTTTGGTTACCAAAAGTATTCTAATAATGTAAAAATTTCTTGGAACAAATGCTTGAAAATCGTTACTCCAGAACCATAAAAAACACAATAGAATAATTTATAACTAACAATTTAAGAGGGAAGGAATAGAGATATGAAAGAAAACAACTTTGTCATTCTGATAAAAGCAAACATGGGGGATGGGAAACAGAACAAAAGGATAAGTACATATTAAGAACATGACGGTAGATTTTAACACAAATCTGTCAGTGATTCAATAAATATGAATATACTTTATACTCCATTTGAAAGAAAAAAATTTCAGAGTGGATTAGAAAAACTATCCTATCTATAAGAAAAATGCTTATATTATAAACAGAAAGAGTGCAAATACAATATGGAAATGCATGTACCTTTAAAGTAGAGGTTAAAAATGGTGCAGGGATGGACTTGGAAAAAATAATGTAGCTACAATGAAAACTAAAGCAGAACATTGCATAATGATTAAAGGGTCAATACATTAAAGATATGTATCTGGACTATATTGATGTGTATTTAATGACAAATAGCCTCAAGTTATAAATAAGAAGTAGAATAGAGAGCTTAGAAATAAATCCATATCTATGTGGTCAATGATCTCCAACAAAATTACCAAAAATGCACAACAGGGAAAGATATTTCCCTCAACAAATAATGTTGAGAAAACTAGATTCTACAAGCAAAAATCAAAACTAGATCTGTAACTTATACCACACACATCAACTCAAATTTATTAAAAACTTAAAGACTTAAATATCACACTTGAAATTCAAAAGTCCTAGAAAGAAAAGTATGCTCAAAAGCATAAACAATAAAAGCAAAAACAGGCAAGAAGAATAGCATCAAACTAAAATCTTCTGAACAGCAAAGGAAACAGTAGAGTGAAATGGCAATCTACAAAATGGGAGAACAATTTTGCAAGCTTTATATCTGATAAGGAATTGATGTACAAAATGTAAAAGAAACTCCTACAACTCGAAGGAAGGAAGGAAGAAAGGAAGGAAGGAAGGAAGGTAGGTTATAAAATGGGAAAAAATTGAGTGGATATTTCTGGGGAAAAAAAAAGACTTACAAAGCCTACCTTATATGAAAAGATTCACAACTTTAGTGGTTATAAGGAAAAGCAAATCAAAATGACAATGAAATATATCTCATAACTGTTGGGATGACTATTACCAAAAGATCACACATACACAAGTGTTGGTGAGGAAGTGGAACCCAGTACACTATTGGTGAGAATGCAATTTGATGTAGCCATTATGGAAAACATACGGAGGCATCTCAAAAAAAAAAAAATGGCACTACCATATGACCCAGCAATATTACTTTGGATAATACATCCAAAGGAAGCAAAACCAGGATATCAAACTGATATCAAAACTTCTGAGTTCACTGCAAACATTATTCACAATAGCCTTGGGTATAGCAACCCAATACCCATCAACAGATGATGAGATAAAGAAAACGTGATATGTACATACGATAGAATATTATACTGCCTTACAAGAGAAGGAAATCCTGCCCTGTGGCAACATGAATGAAGATGGAGAACATTATGCTAAGTGCAAAAGCCAATCACGGAAATACACATACTTCATGATTCTACTTATGTGAGCTATCTAAATTAGTTAAACTCATAAAAACAGAGAAATGGTAGCTGCCAGGAGCTGAGGGAAGGAGAAGGGGAGTGTTCTTCAAGGGGTGTGCAATTTCAGTTATGAAAGATGAACAAGTTCCAGAGAGCTACAATAAAATATAGTGCCTATATTTGTACATTTAAAATCTGTTAGGAGAGTAGGTATTGTGTTGTCTTCTTTTTTTTTAAGATTTATTTATTTATGTATACAAGAACTGGGGTGTAAGCCAGAGGTGTTGGGGGTGAGAGGATTCACCAGAGACAGAGTAGGGAACAGAACAGGCAGACTGACTGAAATATACTGCTGAGGGGAGCAGCGTGTGAGACAGGAGAAGTTTGCTGCACCTTGTGGTTTGCTCCCTGCCTGCTAGGGATTGAATTTGTGCTGCAGGGGCTGGTGATAGCTTGATAGTGCTGTCTTTAACCCCTGCACCACCAGGGAGGCCCATGGTAAGTCTTCTTAAAACAAAGCAAAAGAGCAGATGAAAACTTTGGGAGGTGATGGATATATTTCCATATCATTGTGGGATTATTGCTGGTAGGGGAAGCAAGAATAAATCATAACAATTTAGGGTAATGTTAGTACCCCTATTTTCCAAAATATCAAGATGCTGCAATGTGAATGTCTAGGATGGACTGAAGCTAAAAGTCTTTGTTTGATTTTATTCTTTCCACATAATAATTCTCCTGGACAATGCCCAGCCTTCTAAATTAACTTCTAAGCCTGCTACAATTCATTTGCACGGAGTTAAATCCTTAAAGAACTTCTCTCCTGGTCAAAGATTGTTATTGGATGAGGTCTTTGCTTATATATTTTAATTCTCATTGAATTCTTCTTCCTCTTATTTTATGAACTTATGTTCTATTTAAACCAGGTCACAGACAGGCTCAGCATTTACAATGAAGGCAGGTGGCCAGTAGCCAGCCCATTGACCATCACTGATTTATACTGACTATCCAGCAATTATGTATTAGTCCATTTTAATAGAATTTTCTAGTTAATTTGATTTTGTATGTTTAGGGAATTAATTGATCAATCGATTATTCTGTATCATTCATTAATTAATCTACTAATATTGATTTAGCACCTGACAGTCATAATCAAGAGACAACTCTTGCCCTCATTCAATCTTACATGCATTTATTGCAGTTTATTTTCATGGCAATATAAGGATAAAAATGGAAAACTCTAAAATTAAGTATGCTTATCATATGTGACAGTTTCATAGGGAAAACACATAGAATAGAAACAAAAATGAAAATTATACTTTTTAGTTGATAAGTTTGACTGATATATAACTTCTGTGTAGTCAATCCTTAAGCTAATGTTTTGGAGGCACTAGTTTTACATTATGGAAATTGAACCTACTAATTTTCTTCAAATATCCTTATATCATTAAGGGCTTGCACTTAAGTGAATATAGGAACTCTTACCTGAGAATCTTGGAATGTATTTTGAATTAATATAATTTTTCATTCTGAAGAAATAGTGGTCTGCAAAGTGAATAATAAATATAGATTAATTGAAATAGAAGGAGAGTGGCAAGAAAGAGTTTATAAAATAATTAAAGAAAAAAAGTACTGCAAGAATTATGCAGAATATTATGGGGTAAGGAAAGAAATGGAACTTAGCTGTTATGCTGCACTTACAACGATGGCTATGGATAAGAATCATTTTTTTTTTTTTTTTTTTTTTTTTTTTTTTAAATATTAAATTTTTATTTTATATTCCCCCATACAATTGCAAACGCCCCATTCTGACCCCAATCCTTCCCCTCCCGCCCCCCTCCCACCCCCCAAAAAGTGTCTCTGGTTCATAGTTTTTTGTTGATTTTGATTTTCACTTTCTATATTCATTTTCCTGGTCCTTATTTAAGTTTTCTAGATTCCTGCTATGAGTGAGACCATCCGGGATTTTTTCTTTTTCTTTTTGGCTTATTTCGCTGAGCATGATCCTTCCAGCGCCATCCATGTTGCTGCAAATTGCATGTGTTTATCTTTTTTGAATGCTGAGTAATATTCCATGGTATATATGTACCACATCTTCTTGATCCAGTCATCTATTTTGGGGCATTGGGTTGTTTCCAAAGCTTAGCTATTGTAAACAGTGCTGCTATAAACATAGGAGTGCAGGTGCTCTTTGGAATTGATGTTCTGTGTCCTTTGGGTAAATACCTAGGAGTGGAATTGCTGATCATATGGAAGCTCTATGTTTAGTAGGTCCAGAAATCTCCACACAGCTCTCCATAGTGGTTGGACCAGTTTGGCACTCCCCACCACAGTGCACAAGAGTTCCTTTTTCTCCACATCCTCGCCAACATTTGTTGTTGCTAGTTTTTTTAATATGTGCCATTCTCACTGGTGTGAGATGGTATCTCATGGTAGTTTTGATTTGCATTTCCCGATTACAAGTGATGTTGAACATTTTTTCATATGTCTGTTGGCCATTTGCATTTCCTCTTCAGAGAAGTTTCTTTTTAGCTCTTCTGCCCATTTTTGACTGGATTATTTTCTTTGTTGTTGCTGAGTCTCATCAGCTCTTTGCAGATTTTTGTGATCAGTCCTTTATCATTAGTGTTTTGGGTGCAAAAATGTTCTCCCAGTTGGTGGGGTTTCTCTTTTGTTTTTGTTATTGTCTCTTTTGCTGTGCAGAAGCTCTTTAATTTGATGTAGTCCCAGCTGTTTATCTTTCTCTTCACTATCACTGCTTTGGGTGATGTGTCTGTAAAGATGTCGTTGATGTTCAAATCCCGTAGTGTTTCGCCTATATT